>NW_005841862.1:2051735-2058622 GCF_000455745.1 Alligator sinensis | reverse complement strand
GTATCTGCAGCTGGTGCTTCTCCTTGTGGCAGCAGGAAAAAGACTACTGCCCCCAGCTGCTGAAGCCCCAGGTCTGCAGGATGGATCAAATGGCTCTATGGGCTGTAGGTTGCCCACCCTTGCTCTAGGTGGTTCAATGCCTTTTAAGTTGACCCCATTGTCTTGCTATAGACTCAGATATGCAAAAACCTTCAATTAAGTAGCTAACTTCCCTCTCAAACTGGGCGACTTGTTAAGGATACCTAAAATATCTTAGAAGTTGTTTCCTGACTTTTTGTTTTACTGAAGCTGAGCTAGAAAAGCCACATCATAATTTGTATTTGGTAAGGAATGCATTTTGAACTCCTTGCAGAGGCATGTCTGGTGTAAACCAGCAAAATGCCTGGAAAGTCAGAAAGGAGACAAATATTCATACCAGCTGAGACTCTAGCCCCACAAGCCTATACAAACAATAAAGCAGCTGTCCCTTACTGGAGCCAGTGAAGGCTGCATTCATCTTGGAAGAGAACAAAATAGCTTTACCCATAAAGGGATAACACGTTATTAGAAATAAAATCCTTAGCATTCTTTTTAAGAAAAAAAAAATTATATTGTAAGTTGATATCTTAACAAATTGGCCTTAGATGGTTATATTAGGTTTGTGCAGCGCGATGCCAACATACTGTGCATTTTCCTGATCAAGCAGAAGTAAAAGTGGGACAAGTTGTGCAGCCCAGTTTGGTGATCTAATCTAAAAATAAAGATTTTGAACAGCATTTTTTTGCTATCTGCAACAACTTGCACAACCACAACCACCTTCTAGTCTTATAGGTTTCATTACTAGCAGCACTTTTGTAAGACTGTGCAATATCTCCTGATATAAAAGCCTGTTTTCAGTTACTTATACATTTATCTAACTTAAAAATGTGGGCTGAAATTGTCCATATTTGGTGTCAATGTTGGGCAACTTTTTCTTTTTAATACAACTGCAACTGATGTTTCAGGTTAAGATACTTTTAAGAACAATGTAGGGAAGATCAGATTTTCCAATATCGACCTCTACTCTGCACCCCAAAAACCTGGCAACCTTTTATCTGAGACATTGTCATGCTTCCAGCCTTTGGAACTGGGACTTAAAATTTGGCAGAGCGTAACATTTGTGTCTAGGATGCGTCTTTTACCAGGGTCCATGAAGATCTGCCCAAAATCTGGCCAAGTTCTAAATCTCTGAAAAATTCCAGCTTGCACATTCGCAGTGGAGATTTGCTAGAGCTTACAGCTAAAATTTCAGCTGATCCACTTCTCCCCCCAAACCCTAGCTTACCCAAGCTTCTCACAGCTGCTTTTGTTGACTGCAGTCTGTATCAATGCACTATCTTCATAAAGCAATTGAGCCTGCTGCACCCCCCAACAGCTCCTACATGTGACCACTTAGGCAATGTGGAAGAAAGGAAGCAGCTTGACTCAGACTGCAAAAGAGGACAAGAACCAGACCTGGGGCTGCGTAGAGAGGACTGAGTAGGTTAACACAAGCAGCTTATAAGGAGAGCCTGGAACACACTCAACCCAGCATAGAAAAACACTGGAGGAAGAGCTGAGGGAGACTGGAAACTACTGAGATGGGGGGCAGAGATTGCAAACAGATCTGAGAAGGAGCCAAAGTATGAGGAGACAAACTGGTATTGGCTAGGCAAATCATCTGGAACAAGGAGCTAGGGAAAATAAAGACAAATATTGGATGAGGAGCTTAGGTTCTTGGGAATGGAAGACAGTGGGGCTAAGGAACATGGGCAGTAGGAGCAGCAAAAAGAGACAAACTGAAGAAGGAATAAGGACCAGCTAGGCAGGAAGACTAGGACTGGGATCTAGAAACCTGAGCAAATGCAGCAAGGACTAGAGTTGTGTAGAGAATGGCAATGGGACAAGGCGTTGGTGGGAAAGAAGCAGGCTGGAGGGCAATGGTTAAAAAAAGGGCTCAGCAACGATTTTGGGCAGAGCACCAAAAACGCCTCAACTTTGACTTGTAAGATGGTGTGCGGATGTAGATGGTGGGGAGCTGCGAGAGGCCCAATCCTTGTTGTGGCAATACAGCCCTGACCCCTCCCATGCCATTTGCCCCGAGGCATACGTGCACCCGCTGTCAGCAACGAACTGGGCCAGGGCTCTGCAGACGGTGGTGCAGCGGCTTGTAGCCTCCTGGCTGCCTGCCACAGCTGGCCCAGGCTCTGCATAGGCTCCTGCCACCCGCCATGGAGCCCAGGCTGCTTGCAACAGAAGGCAGAGAGGCTGCAAGCTGCTGCATCAAGGTCTACAGAGCCCTGGCCTGGCTTATCGCTGGCAGCAGGTGCACGTGTGCTTCTGGGCAAACAGTAGGGAAGCTGTGAGGGGCCTGATCCTTGTGACAGTGCAGCGCCAGCCCCTTTCCCACTGTCCACCCTGAGGAGCATGTGCCAAGCAAAATGCCTTCACATGCCACACTCTGGCATGCATGCTGGGGGTTGCCAACTCCTGGGCTAAAAGAATCTCATTATACGCTCCCCTTGATACCCTAGGAATGGAAATCAAGGCTCCTGAGCCTCATTATTCCTTCACTGTCAACAAGTATCTGTGAAACCCACTGGCAAAACTTCCCCTTTCCACTGGTTTACCTAGCAGCAGCAGGTTGTTATTCTTCACCAGTAGGAGACTGTATATGCCAAAAAGTTGTGAAAGGTCAGATTCAATGGTACCTGTGCAACCTTAATTCAATTATCATGCATATATACTCACGGGGAGTATGAAACAGCCTTTAATTTCATGATTCTGTATTATTTTCCCCCAGGATCTTGTCTCATTCAGTGTACAGGAGGACCTGGTCTGGAGTGGAATCAAGGCTATGCAGTGAGGGTGACCATAGGACCCCTACTTTATTTGTTGCAGAGGCTGGTAGGTAAGTAGTTAACATGTCAGAACAGCGTTGGCCTGCAGGTCATATCCAGCCCCCATGGGGTTAACACGTGGCTTCTGCTTCCTGCCCCTGCTCCTTGGGGGCTGAGCAGGGCAGTGGGACTGTGCTGTGTACACAGCAGTAGAACTGGGCTGTACATGTGGCGAGAGAGGGCCTGGATTGCTTGTTGCCCACAAAGCAGGGGGGTAGATATACAACCTGCACGGCACATAGCACCCTACCATCCAGAAGTTTTACAGCCCCGAGTCAGAGGACTGCAGGAAGAGAAAGGATGGTTTAACAATTAAGGCAGTTGACTGCTGCTGTAGAGATTGGATTCTATCATTGCCTCTGCTACACAGTTCCTAAGGGGTGCCAGGTAAACCACTTAAAACAAACTTTTCACAGGTGGCCACTAATTTTGTGTTCCTTATTTTTTTATGTGCCTGACTTGAAACTTTGGGGTCCAATTTATAAAGTTGTAAAGATGCAGCTGAAGTCTATGCAAGTTGCATTCTGAAAGTAAAAAGTGTTACGTATAATGCCAAGTAATTTGAAAAGTCACAACCTAGGTGTCCCAAATTGAGTATCCAACAGTAGTGGACACTTTTGACATTAATCTCCCTTTGTCTCAACTTCTCATCTGTAAAATGGAGATACACTACTCCTTATCTTACTAGAGTGTTGGGTAATAATGTTTGTGGAACATTCAGATGCGCTAAGTGACAAGTGTCAGAGCAGCCTATGAAGGAATGAGAACAGGGGTTGAATAACACAACCTTGGACAACACATGGAACAATAAACAAAATATGGTACAATTGGTACTGAATGAGGCAGGTGATGAGTCAAAAAAATGCTCTAATTAAAACCAGCATCATAATGTATATGCATAGAGGTCAAATTAAGGTTCTATAAGCAACCTTAATTTTGGCATCACTTTATATTTGAATACTTGACTTATAAGCACAGTACAGTAGAACTTGGGTAAGGTTCCACATCCCTTGGGAAGATGCAGATTTGCAAACAAGTTGGGGAATGTATAGGCACTGGGGGGCTTCTAATGAGCTTTGGATGGGTGGAGAAGATGCACCCTTTGAAATAAATACTGCATCAACCAAATGAGTGGCTTGTCAGTACAGTGACCCACTGCAAAGTAAGTGGACTCGAAGCCACATGAATACAAATAATCTAGGTTCTACTGTAATGTTCTTTTAATATATTTTTGGGCGTCTTATCTTTAGTGTTGGCCTGTCCAGAATGGTGCCCAACACCAATGGAGAAGGCTGAGAGAAACAGCTCCTTAGGTTTATTGATACTGGCTGATGAAGGAAGGTGCAAGGCAAAGCCTTATTCTTTCTTTTGTAAGAATATGGACAGATGAAATGGTTTCAATGGGGTATAAAAGTAGGAGACAGATAATGCAGATCTCTAAAAATGAGGTTACTTGGCCCAGTCTGATGGAGGGTTACATAGTTTCATATTTGGTAGGGTCAGAAGGGACCTGGGCAGATCATTAAGTCCGACCCCCTGCCATGGCAGGAAAGGGTACTGGGGTCAAACAACCCCGGCAAAGTGTTCATCCAGCCTCCTCTTAAAGACCCCCAGGGTAGGAGCCAGCACCACTTCTCTTGGAAGTTGGCTCCAGATCCTAGCTGCCCTGACAGTGAAGTAGTGCCTCCTGATATCTAGCCTGAATCTACCCTCCGCCAGCTTGTGACCATTATTTCTTGTAACTCCTGGGATTGCTTGGGGGAACAGGGACTCCCCCAGTGCCTGCTGGTCCCCTCTGACTAGTTTGTAAACGGCCACTAGATCCCGCTTCGGCCTTCTCTTGTGGAGGATGAACAGGCTTAGGTCCCTTAGCCTCTCCTCGTAGGGCCTGCCCTGCTGACCCCTGATCACGAGGGTGGCCCTCCTCTAGACCCTCTCCAAGTTGTCCACATCCCTCCTGAAGTGCGGCGCCCAGAACTGGATGCAGTACTCCAACTGCGGCCTGACCAGTGCCGCATAGAGGGGGAGGATCACCTCCTTGGACCTGCTTGAGATGCATCTGTGGATGCATGACAAGGTGTGGTTGGCCTTCCTGACTGCGCCCCCACACTGCTGGCCCATGTTCATTTTGGCATCAATAATGACTCCAAGATCCTTTTCTGCCTCTGCACTGACAAGAAGGGAGTTCCCCAGCCTGTAGGTATGCTGCTGGCTCCTCCTTCCTGGGTGCAGCACCTTGCACTTGTCAGTGTTGAAACCCATCCTGTTCTCATCCGCCCACCCCTGTAACCTGTCGAGGTCCGATTGCAGCCTATTCCTCCCTTCTAGCGTGCCCACTTCCCCCCACATGTTAGTGTCGTCTGCGAATTTGAACAGGGTGCTTTTTACCCCCTTGTCCAAGTCGTTGATGAAGATGTTTAACAGTGCAGGCCTCAGGACCGAGCCCTGGGGGATCCCACTGCCCACATCCCTCCAGGTCAAATAAGACCCGTCCACCACCACCCTCTGGGTGCGGCCCTCCAGCCAGTTAGTGACCCATTTGACTGTGTAGGTATCGATGCCACAGTCCCCTAGTTTTTTAATGAGAATGGGGTGAGAGACAGTGTTGAAGCCCTTCCTAAAGTCCAGAAAGACTATGTCCACCACGACACCTGCGTCTAAGGATTTTGTGACCTGGTCATAGAAGGCCACCAGGTTGGTCTGACAGGACCTGCCTCTAATGAACCCGTGTTGGTTGCCCCTAAGCATAATCTCCTCTGCTGGCCCCTCGTGGACATGCGCCAGGATAATTCTCTCAAAAAGCTAACCCAGGATCGAGGTAAGAATGACTGGCCTATAGTTTCCTGGGTCCTCCTCCCTCCCCTTTTTGAAAATGGGAACCACATTGGCCCTTTTCCAGTCCTCTGGCATCCTTGCCAGAGCACTATGAGTGCTCGTAAAGGTGTGCCAGAGGTTCTGCAATGACCTCTGATAATTCCCTCAGCACTCTGGGGTGGAGATTGTCAGGACCTGCTGATTTAAATACGTCCAGTCCCTCCAGAAGTTCCCTGACTAGGTCCTCGCTGACCCTAGGCCTGGGTGTGTCTCCCCTGGGTCCTATGGGGGTCCCGGTGGGGGGGCGACCCGGTCCCTGCTCAGAAAAATGGAAGCAAAGAAATTGTTAAATAGGTTAGCTTTGCTGTCTGGTGTGACAACCAGATTTCCTAGCGTGTCCTACAGAGGCCCCACGTGACCCAGTACCTTCTTTTTACCCCGTGTATTTAAAAAACGGACTTCTTGTTGTCCTTGATCTGGGTAGCTAGTCCCAGTTGGCTTGGCTTTCCTGACCACCCCCCTGCAAACCTGAGCAACCGAGGTATAGTCCTCCCTGGGGATGGCCCCTCCCTTCCATTGGGTGTACGCCTCCTTTTTAGCTAGGAGATGTTCTTGTATGCTTTTGGTGACCCATGGGGGCTTCTGTGCCCTCTTGCCCCCTTTGATCCGTGTTGGGATTACATCAGTTTAAATTATGTCTGTATATGTGCATCCTGCTAAAGGGAAACAGACACTTACCTGCTTCCCTCCTACTTACTGTCAAAACACTATACAGTAATACCTCGGTTAACAAATCCTCTGGGAACAAAACTCATTTATAACAAAATCTGCCGTTTTCTTGCCAAAAAAAAATTTAAAAAAAAAACTGAAAAATTGTACCTCCCTCCCCTGTGGCTTTCTCGTTTTACCAGAGAAACCCACGGATTTTGCTATTTTGCAATGAGCTCCCTGTAGGCTAGCAGAGTTCCAGCCCGCAGGGAGCTGGGAGGGAATGGGAGGAAGGCGGTGAGACAGGGGGCACCATGTACATGTACAATACACGCACATGGCCCCAGGCAGCCTGCAGAGCAGCTCCAGCAGGTAAAGGGTAGGGAGAGGAGGATTGAGGCCCCTGTAGGAAGGTAACTGGGCAGGACTGGGATTGCTGCTCAGTTGGGCAGGACTTGGCCGGGGCTG
>NW_005841862.1:2037331-2051725 GCF_000455745.1 Alligator sinensis | reverse complement strand
CAGCAGGAAGCAGGACGGGGCCACGGGTGGCTTGTCCAGGGGAAGGGGAGGGCCAGCTCCCCACTGCCGCATGCATACCTAAGGAATAGGGGGAACCCATGCCCCCCAGATCTGTACATGGGGCAGGCACAGGCTGCAAGCTTGGGCTCCCACCTTGCTTCCCTCCCCTAGGGCCTCCACAGCCCTGCAGGAACAACCCAGTATGGCTGGGGACAGCGGGGCCGCACGGGGATCTCCTCGCCACTGTGAGCTCCCCTCCTTCTTCCCTGGCGATACACCTCCTGCATGTGCTGCTGCTTTGAGGGGCACAGCCCCATGCTGCTGCCCTCACTGCAGCCCTGCATGTAGGGGGCGTCGCCAGGGCAGCATGGGGTGAGCAGCTTCTCTGCGCAGCTCATCTGCTTCCTGCCACATCGGATGGTGCCTGCCATGTTGCGGAGGTCCGGGGCAGAGAAGCAGTGCAGAGCTCACAGCGGTGAGCAGCTTCTCCGTGTGGACCCACTGTTCCCTGCAACCCTGCTTCCCTCCCCCAGGGCCTCCACAGCCCAGCGGGCACCACCTGGTGCGGCAGGGAGCAGGGGAGCCATGTGGAGAAGCTGCTCGCTGCTGCGAGCTCGGCGCTGCCCTGATGTGCCTCCTGCATGCAGGGCTTCAGTGAGAGCAGCAGCGCGGTGCTGCGCCCCTCAAAGCAGCAGCATGCACAGGAGGCATGTTGTCAGGGCAGGGCAGAGCTCGCAGCAGCGAGGAGATCCCTGCGTGGCCCCACTGTTCCCTGCCACCCCAGGTCATGCCTGCCAGGCTGAGGAGGCCCTGGGGGTGGGGAGCAGGGCAGGAGCTCAAGCCTGCAGCTTGCGCCTGTCCTGCACACAGATCTGGGGGGCATCTCCCCTACCCCTCAGGAGTGCGCATGGTGGCGGGGAGCTGCCCAGGTCCATAGCCCTGGCAGCTAGGAGCCCCCTCTGACAGGGCTGGGGGAGCAGGGGCTGTGGGTGGGGGGCAAGGGGCACCAGGAAGGCTGGGGGCGGCGGGGCTTTAATTGAGCATTTAATGATATTTTCCTACTGTACCCGCCCCTTCTCTGAAGTCCTGGAATGCATCCCTATGCCTCCTATGTTATTGCTACCTCTGGTAACAAAGTTTCTGATAACAAAGTGATGTCATGGAACGCATCTACTTCATTAACTGAGGCATTACTGTAATTGGGACTTACTGTGTGAACTACCCCTGAAGAGCTGCACATCCATCCATTCCTGATCATGGTGCAATTAATACTGGTACACAAAGTTAAGACTATACAAGGGTATGTACACATCTCTGTGCCTTAAAGAGAACCAAGCATCAAAACACTAGTCCATTACTGGTCTATAGCCTAGGAGCTAAAATCTGACCCTTGGATCATGATTCCAGTCAGTAGTGCCAGCTACCAACTGGTCAGCTCTTACCTGAATTTCTATTTACACTAGAGAGCCAAACAACTGCACTGACAGAGACTGACCCCAGAGTGGTTATGAAAACATGCAGTGGATCAGCAACTCCTCCAAACATGACTGAAAACCTAGGACAACAAAAAGACACTTTGCTTTAAAGGGTAACAAGGTTACTGTACCCTGAACTAAAATGTGTCGATTTTAATTTGATACGATGGGGCTGGAAACATAGATGATAAAGATTTTTCACTCTTTGATGGACAACATCACATGACAACAGACAGCAACATGTGGTTGACTGGGCACATGATTGATTGCAATTAGACTGTACAGTGTTCTTCTATGTCAGAACAGCACTGGCACAGTTAATTCCACGTAGTATTTTTCCATGATCAGTTCTCAAATAATTATAAATCTCATTTGTTAATTCATTCTGAGCTTGCAAACAAATTCATTTAAAAAACCCTGTATTTTGCTGTTTTAAGCAATTATAGAAAAGTTAAAGCTTTTACTGATCTATGATCTTTGTACATGAAATTTGCCATGACAACAGTAGCCTTTCCTTGGACCTTCTCTCTCGTGCTCATGGTGTCAGATATCAATTTCCAAATCTATGAGCTGCTATCTGGTATTATTGCTCAGCATACAGATTCCATCTGCCCCTTCTGGGCATTTGTCAAGTTTGCAGCTTTCGACCAAGTGCTGTGCTGTTTGTTGGACACTGCATTCACACAGGGGCTGTCCAAGATGTTCATCTTGTGAAATGTTGTTTTGAAGTGTCCATATCCAGATCTCAGTCTGTTCTGCTTGACCCATGCCTACCTGTCAAAGTCATGCCCAATAGGTGACTCATCTGGTGTTGGTATAAAATGCTGTAGGAATAGGTCTGACCTTTCCCAGTGGTCGGCCCATTTCATTGCTCCCCATACATTTGGTTCAGCATCCCTTCTCTTCCAAGAGCTTGTGGGTTTCACATATAAACGGTTTATGACTTTTAAGTCTCTTAAGCCTCCATCTATTTGGGTCTTCAGTTAACAGCTGATGGAGCTGGTGATTTCTGTCACCTCTTGCCTCCATTGCTAGTAATGATGTTAGGTCTGTCTTCTTATATCACTTGGTCTAATGCCTGAGAGTACAGGGAGTACATCTGTGTGTGAGTAGTTTGTGCAGCCTGTTGCGAGTCTCAGCACACTGTTAACTACAGTGTTGAGCTTTTTAGTGTGACAACTTCTGGACCATTTTTTTCAATGATGTATAAGGTCCAAGGACCATACAAGTCTTGTAAGGTCCTGGATGCTCCTCCATTTCATCAACCTGCTGGATACTAGAGATCAGGGACTAAACATAGACATTGGATTTTTGATACATTATAATCTGCCTGGCAACTGACTCCCCAGCCCAGCCCCTGGCTTCTTTACTTTTCATTCTATCCAGGAAGAGCACACACCAACTGCTGAAACTTCCTTAGCCTGACGAAGGGTTTTTGACCTCGAAAGCTTGCTTAATAACTATTCTCCAACCATTTGGGTTGGTCTAATAAAAGATATCAAATTCACCCAAGGAACCTTGTCTGCCTATATCCTTAGACCAACACGGCTACAACCTAAACCCTTGCTCCTAATACTTTGTTGAAAAAAATATGTACTCAACAACAACATATATAATTTAAAAGCAGCAAAAATATAGAAGGCAAGAAGCAATTAGCCTATAATATGATCTTCAATCTTCTTATTCCTAAAAAAAAGGTCTATGAAGCAGACTTGCATTTGGTCATTCTTATATGCATCCGAAGTCCAGAACTCAGTTCCTGCAGTGCTTCACAGGTTACTCATCGATTGTGCCTCCAGTGACGCACATAACACAGACTGAGAATTGCTGGTGCTTTGTAGGAAACTTTCTGGCATCTGAGTGGAGAAAGATGGAATAAAAGCAGATTTGCAGCTCTGTGCTGAACACTTTATCACAATCCATAAGTTGACAGCTTCTGGTCTAAGTGCTTTTGATATCTCTGTTTCAAAATTAAACAGCCAGCACCAATGAAATGTGGCACAGGCATCTGTTCTGTAACTGTTCTTGTGAGAGGGATATTTTTATAATGCATATTAACACCATATTTAGAAATTGCCTCAATACATGCAGAACAAACTAGCCACTACAAAGGGCCTTTAACTATTGTCACTATACAGACAGTATGAGTAGAGTCCCATTCAGAATTATCCCCGACTTCCTGCAAATAAAAGCAACCGCGTTCGATATTTGAGAAGGAATGCACAAAGCAAACAAACAGGGTTCTGAGAGTCCTTATCTACCTGATATCCAGCAGAAAAGGTTAAAAAAAAACATTCAGGACTTCCCACCATGTCCAGTGGGCATTTAAGCTACCTTGTCCCACCTTCCCTCACCATTTTCCATTCTTCCCTACTTCCAGGCACCAGAATGAGTTTCTAGTTCCTCCCAGTGGTTGACCGCCTTCTTCCCCTGCTTGACTTTATGCTGGATCTTGCTTTCCTGTGCTCAGTAATCTACTGTTGAACCTCCACATCTCTAGGGTTAAAAAGCCCCTCTCCTGCTGGCCCACAGTCGGACATTAAAAACTTTTAGGGAAAGCAAATGCTCAGCCTACTGCACTTAACAGAAGTTTGAGATCCTTTTGGTAGAGAGTCCTCCAGCTGCTTCCACAACCCCCTAGAAATTAGCCAGTCCCTATGCTTTTCTAATTAGATTACAAGCATTGATAATAGTACCTATCTCAGTGACGCTGGATATCCTTTACCACATTTTCCATTAAACCATTACAATCCCAAAGAAAAAAGTAGAGTTTGAAAATGTCATCCGCAAGGAATTAAATTAGCTTCCACACACTTCATTTGATTGTTTTCTAGATAACAGATGTCTTTGCGTAGAGTGCGATTTTACTATATACACAACATATGTTAAAATACCTCCACAGAACAGGGAGGGGGGGGAGAGAAGACATGAAAGGGTATCTACTTCAATTATGGATTTCATTGCTTTTGCTGCTTTGCACTATTTTAATACAAAGTTGGCTGCTTCAAGCCATACTTAATTTACATAAAAATTAAATCGAATGCCCCTTTGCATGCATCAACTAGTCATGGTTAGCCATCTATGTATATTTAATATATTTCCATGTCACCAACCATTGCTAGATAATTAGTTCCTGGAAGTCTTACTGTGTTTCAAACAGTGAAACTTAAGATGATCTTATTTAACATCAAGTTTCCATTCAACAGATAAGTAGCAATTTCCAATCTACCCCTACCTTTCCTTTACTTAAGCACTTTTTTAGATCTAAACTAAAGTATGCCTACAACTAAAATAGGCAGTTTGTTCACAACAGAAATATCTGCCTACTTTGTTCAGGCTAGCATTCTGTACAAATAATTGCATCTTGGCCTTCTCCTCTCTCCCTCATGTTAATATTCCCCAAATTATGTGACCTGGCCCTCAACTTTGGCTGATTTCTTGGATACTCGTGGCATTTACATCAACAAAGAAACAAAGAAACTTTATCCAGACTGTCATGCTTCTATCTGTTACTCTGGCAGAGTTACTGACTTTTCCACAAGTCAAATTATGATGTCACTGAGGTCAATGCTGAAACTCCCACCAATTTCAGTGGGGCAGGATTTCACCCACAGATTTTAAGACCAAAGTAGACCATTATGATCATCTGGGGTATCCTCTTACCATAGGCCATAGAATATCAACCAATAAATCCTACAGAAAGCCTGTACATTGCAATTAAGCACAATACAACCATGATATTTTTAGAAATAAGTTATTTTTAGTCCCATACCAAACTGCACACAGGAAACATTGCAGTGATGGTATCTAGCAAAGGGAGAGAGAAATCCTGGGAGGAACTAGCAAACTTCATTCCTTTCCCTCCTCTAAAGTGAATTCACCACACTGGGTAACCTGTTCCAGTGCTTTACTATTCTCCTAGTGAAATTTTTTTTCCTAATATCTAATTTAAACAGCCCTTGCTGCAACTTTAGACCATTGCTCCTTGTTCTGTCATCTGTCACCACTGAGAACAGCATCTAGCTCCATCCATTTTCTTTGTGACCACCCTTCAGGCAGTTGAAGGCTGTTATTAAATCCCCTCTCAGTCTTCTCTTCTCCAGACTAAATAAGCCCTGTTCCTGCAGCTTCTCCTCAGAAGTCCATGTGCCTTAGCTTTCTCATCATTTTCATTGCCCTCTGCTGGATTCTCTCTGATTTGTCCACATTCTTTCTGTAGTGCCCTTAGACATGGGGTGGTAAACTCATCTGGCCCTATGAGCCAGATAGGGCTCACAGAATGGCCCAACACACTAAATCCAATGTGCAGAGCTGATCTGTTGCAGGCACCCAGTGCAGCATGTTATCTGAACTGAACCCACATGCAGCTTGTGCCCAGGACTGGCCCCAACCTCGCACAGTACATCCAGCACATGCTAACCCCAGCCCTGTATGTTGCATGCAGCACTGGTCAACAACATACACCACACTCTGCATAGGTTCAGCCTGGGGCACATGCTGTACACAGCTCCCATGCTGGATCCAGCACATGGGAGTCATCTATGAGCCCACCCACTGGTCTGGACAAGCCCCAGATTCAGCGTTCAGGGCTGGTCCAGTGTGGACGCCACATGCAGCATGCGCCCTGGCCCAGTCCTGCATGCTGCACTCAGTGCCTGCACCAAACCTGCCCTGTGCACTGTGTGAGGCTGGAATTGGTGTGGCTGCCTGTAGTGCACAGGGACGGTCCAGCTTGTGGGCCGTATCTTTGACGCTCCTGCCTTAGACAATCACCTGACTACAGCAATTGGGTTTTGAGTGTAGATAATATAATGTGAATTTAGGAAGATGCTATAGCTAGTGCATAAATAGGAAGAAGATAACATGTTACACCAGTGCTCTTCTGCCTACCCTGGATTCCCCTTCATTAGTAGAGTGCTGCACTGGATGCAGTATTGATCCTCACATACTTCACTGGGACAGAATCAGGTCCTCTCTAGTAGCTTTATTCATCCTGGCTCTGACACCTGTGATCCTGCAAGGTTACTCCACCTTTGTCATTCAAAGCAAGTCCTTTTGAAGAACTATTGCCTATCTGCTGTCAAGTCCAGAGTGGGAACCCTGTGGCCTAGATCCTGACATAAAAGCAGCCTCACTACTGACACTTGCTAGTAAGCAGAGAGAAGAGCCTGGGGCCTGTTTGAGAACTCCAGGTTGACAGTCTCCCAAGGTAGAATGCTCGCTCTCAGCTGGTGTCTATTGGTGAGCAAAATGAAGTGACAGGAGGGTTTAGGCTCACTTGCATTTTGGTTATACAACTGTTTTGGCCACAAGACAGGTAAATCCTGAATTTGCAGCCAATAACATGCTTATTAACCTGGTTAGGAAATGAAAAGACAAGAGAACTATATCAAATATGCCTGGGATGAAGGGTCTCTCAGCCATAGCAAAGTCTGGTTGAGTGTGAGAGCAGTATACTAAGCAGAGAAAGGAAGGGGGGTCCTTCCAGAAGCATCTCTTTTGTGGCAAGAAGACTGAAATTGTGCAGAGAGCAAGCTAAGACAGAGTGACCCAAAGCTGAAGACTCACTACAGGGCTCAAATGAGGGTCTGCCTGTCCAGAGTCCCTTCAACTGAGCTAGACAGTACAGCACCGCAAATGGCACATGTCAGGGGAGGGAGACAGACGTTCCCTAAATCTGGACTTTGGCAAATTCTGGACAATAAAATGAGTTGGATACAACTAAGGTGACATTTTGGGACAATGTGAAATCTAGGACACTGTCACCTTCTCCCTCTCAAGTCAGCAGTGCTGCTGCAGGCAAAGGCAGGGGCAGGATGGCATGGTGTAGCTCTGGTATTACCATTCAGGCAGCTAAAGGAGGCAATGGCCTGTTAATGACCCATTGCTCTTTGCTTCATAGGTGTTAACAATCCATCTCCCGTTTTTAATAGTCTTTCCACAAATCAAGCTATTTTAGGGTAATTTTGCTGTCTGCTAGGGCTTACCTATGTCACTGCTTCTGCCGCTTCATCTCCCTGACATGTGCCCAGGACACTCATTTTAAATTTTCACCTGCCAGCTGCAACCAGCCTCTGAAATCCCAGACTGTCTCAGCCGAACCAGGATGTATTGTCACCTTAGGTATAACAGAATAGGGGCAATAGCTTGATGCCTCATTAACATTACCTTGTAGCCACAGCCCAGAGAGTGAGAGGAGAAGAGGGATTGAGACTATTCCTAAGAAACCATGGGGACTAAAAGTTTTACTCGCATTTTTGATTAATTGCTGGCTTCTCCCAGTATGTTCTATGTCCCCCTTTCCCTAGTCCAATCCACTCCCAATAAAGTTCACAGATTCAAAGCCTTGAAATCGTTTTGCAAGTATTGCTCATCAAGACACCTAGATGACATAATTTAATTTCTCAGGTTTCTGAGCAGTGGCCTGAGCCAGGGTTATTCAATCAGAGATGGAATCTAACCATATGTAAGTGAAGTCCACCCTTTTACTGTCAACAGTACCTGGCAAAAGGGCTACAAGAGTATGTAGGACCTCTTCTGGGAAGACCTGTTAAGTCCTCAATGTAAAAAAACCCCAAAAAAACAAAAAGAAAAGAAAAGAAAAAAAACCCCTCCCAGACTCTAACTCCAAAGATGATAAATATGTCAAGGAAAAAAGATCTCTAAGAGGAAGGATCCTGGGGTTTCTTTACTCATCTCTGGGATTAAGAGGGAAACCTAGATGGTATAGGAATGTAGTATTAGAACAGGAAAACCATAGCCACCTTCAGCTTCTGGAGGTTGGGAGAGGTCACATCCAAAACCCTCTTTAAGCTCATATCATGGGCAGGTACCTGGCAGTGTGGTAGGTAGCCAGCAGTCTAGTGGGAGACAATTTTGATATACTAGGTTTTGCCCTACTAGGCAAGCAGGAACAGGAATTGCATCCAGAGACCTTCTTCAAAGACCCCTTTGTCATCCAAGTGAAAATCTGATGAAGAGTGAGCATCTGCACTGTCTCAAGTTATTGTGCATCAGAATGCACAATAATTCAATTGGGAAGTGCTGTCATTTAGCAGAGCTAAGAAAGCTAAACTTTCAACTCATAACTCAGGAGGGTGCACACTGTGGGAGGTGACAAATTCCTAAACTGTCACAGGCTGCCAGATGGCTATCCCTACTTTAGCAGAATAAAATGCTTTGTTCTGAACTTTGGTTTGGCTTGATGGCTACCAATAAATGTGCATTTGCTCATTTGAACATGCTCTGAACAAACTGAAAAAAAGGCATCCAGCTTCTCTGGCTGCCTCTTCATTCTTATCAGTTTGCATGTGGTGTGCCCAGAGAATCTGCTGTAGCTCACAAGTTCTGCTGATAAGCGCTAGCTCCTCCAGACCGCATTGCTAAAATTTCATTTTGCCTGGGGTGATGCCTCGAAACTTCTGCTAACTTCATCCAAATTTGCCCACAGAACTATAAAGACAGTGAACAGTTGTTGCTATTCCTTTCTAACCAAAGTGGAGTATTATAGAAAGGAGAGAGAGAGAGAGAAAAAAAATCTCTCACGTATGTCAGCATATTATTTCCCTTGTAACTTTAAGTAATTCCTTTGGTTAATTCTTAAGCTCTGACTTCAAGTACAATTTATTTCTTTTCAACTAGCCTCCCTAGTGTATTTCTCTGGTTCTGAACATTCTTTTGTAATAATAAACACTGCTGAAAATAACTTCTTATGAACTGCAACAACAGCATGAGAAAGATGTTTTATTCCTGCACTATGAATAAAAAATATTTAGATACTTTTTCAAATCATGCATACATTTTTAAAACAATTAGTTTTTTTCCCTAATGAGCAAGTATATTCTTGGTTCTCAACATAGTTCATTGTAATGCTAATGAAAACCTTTTTTTCATACTGACTTAGTTGAAGGATATCCTGTCCTCTTGTTGCATTATTAATGTAGCCAAACCACTGGAAAACTAAGCGCAAATGCCAATCCACTTAGCACTATCATTCGGCCGTACAGAATTTTCCATTTTAACTGCAGCATGTGCTGAATGGCAGACAAAAATAAAACATACATATACTTTTCAACAGTTTTTCGTGATCTTGTGGAAATAAAAATCTGACTGGATTAGTATTCATATTTTTGTTTGCAAGTGGTTCCTTAAGATTGTTCTCACAGACATCTCAACAGATGCATCCTACTTCAGGCTTTAGAATCATGCCGATGTTCTATTTCACATGATAGCTTCCAGTTTGTCAGTGGCATTTGCTTACATGCTTAGTATATTCCAAGTAGTAAGAGCGAGATGAAACTTCCTACCTTATATGAAACAGCAGCTAAATATGGTGAAGAAAGTCTGAGGAATCAATAGCACTTCATAGGTAATACTCAAACAAGGTGTATTGACAGAACAGAATTTAAGATATAGCAATGACTTTTAGATTACCTTTTCCAGAATCCTCTTGCATAGGATTATTTTCTACAGGGCATTTTCTGGTTTCCCCCTGTATGGATACCAGTATTGTGCTAATACCCTGACTTATTCCATCAGCTCTCACTGATTCAATAATTAATTTGTTATAACTGCAATAATATGGTTATTTTAATTTGATATCTGTCATACAGTGCTTGCCAAGGTAGACTGTCTTAAGGAAAGGTTATGGTGCCCCTGACCTCAGTCACACAGATCCTTCTACATGTGTTCAGCTCCCTATACAATATATTATATTCCTAAGAAAGAACGTGACAGTGGGATCCATAGGCTTACTATATTCCTTTAGTAGCTAGTTACCTGTTACAGTTTAATGAATCTTGTTCTCTTCACTACCATATAAACAAAATGACAAGCCAGGGAATACTTTGCTGGGCAACAGATATACTTGTCTGGTGGTGCTGAGAAGCGTCAGGCTGAAAGCCAGGATAATTTAGCCATCCAACAAGCAGAATAACCCTCTGGAAATGAATTTTCCTAGAATACTACAACATTTTTATAAATCAGAAATTATTGATATATTTTAAAAGTGTGCATGCAAGAGCATGAAGTTGGCTGCATTCATTAGCACCACAGGTATCACAAATCCTGGTGGATCTCAGCTGCTTCTCAGTATGACTTAGAATTTATTATCGAGAAGTTTATTAAATATTTGCAATGCATCAGACTCCATGACCAGTTATATTAATAACTTATGATTCCATAGCTCCTGTTTGAGACTAGCTGATCCTACTGGACTGCTAACTACATTTTACTGCTAAAACATAAGTTATCTACAAGAGTAGATGTTTTAAAGTCACATAAAATCAAGATCCATGCCTTGAAGAGCTTACAATCTAAGTAGACAAAGATTTTTTAAGAGGTAGAAAATGTGGGGAAGAGTAAGAATAAAAATTCTGTCCATAAGGCAGTTGTACCCATATATATTATAGTTTTAGCAGCAACTAGGGTTTCAGTTTTAGTTGCACAAGAAAAGAAGGGTGAGCGAGCTGAAGATTAGGTTCTGTATCTACTTTATGTTGCCTTTCAAAAATAAGGTACATATAATATTCTGAGGCATGCTGCATGTGAGGAAATACTGTAATAACCAATTCCATCAGTTATGGTGGAGACAGTAGGCAGAGAGGACTGAATGAAGAACCTGAAGAAAATTTGGGTGAAAATTCTTTTAGGGGAATATTTTTCAAAAGCACCCAAGAAATTTAGAAGCACAACCAAATGGATTTTAGTTCCCGAAAAGATTTTCAATGAGGTTTGTGCTTCAAAGTCTCTTAGAGGCTTTTGAAAATCTGCCCTTAAGATTTTGCATTTTTTATTTCCCTTCTCAGAGACATCTCTTTTGCCCCTGTAATAAAAACCACCTGAGCTGATTGCATTCTGGGTGGTATATATAGTATCTGATTACTAAGATAAACCAAAATATTTTTTTGTTCCAAAAGTCAAACATATTTTATAAGAACTATAACTAAACTTTATGCTGCAAAGTCAACAGCAATTAGCAACATACAAAAGATACCACTGTAAGTCTCTAAATATGTTACTGGAAACATAAATCAACTGTATTTCACACTGTGGCCATATGTTTTTAACAACATGGACTGGGATGAGGGGAGACATGCAGAATTATGTTATCCTTTTACTTGTAAAATGCTCCAATTCTAACTGAGAACCACTGTGCTAAAAGTGGTTCTTTTAATGATAGGGAATTATGCTCAAACTAAATCCTGCTACATAGTTGATAAAACACTATTTCTTGCTGTAAGGTCATCTATCCTAATTTCTTTTTCTCAGTACTACAGATAAATACCACTGTATGTCTACATATGCAATACACAACATGGGAAAACATTCTCATATCTGCCATAATAATGTCCGCTGAGAACACTGAGAAGGAAAGGCCTTATTTCCTGCCCTCCAGGGCCTTGTGGTTCAGAAAAAGGTTGGTAAAAGAAGGTCAGAAACACAATATTTCTGATCACATACAAAGTTGTAAACAAGGTGAAGAGTTGAATTTATGCTGAAGTTTCCGTTTTGATAAAAATCTATTTAAAAAAAGTTTATGCTCTGTTGCAGTCTTTTTCCCAAGCTCCCCTGCCCTCTATGTTTTCAGCTTTTCAAAACCAGTACCCATAGCAACATCCAGGGAACAATATGATGTTGCTCTCAACAGCTCTGGAATGGGGTTCAGTGAATGACTATCCAACTCAGGGATGCAAGTCAGCTCAGAAAAGTACACAACTAATGTTTTGTATGTATTGGGAGTCAAGGAAGGATTAAAGAAACAAAGTGCTCACAACATAACTGAAGCTTAAAACAAATATAACCAGGAGATAATTTAATAACTTGATTAATTTCACTTTTATTTTTATCTTGCATATAAATATTAGGACTGATACCCATTCTGCGTGCTAGGGTCCCAATTTCTTTATAACTGAAACATGATTACATGGACCATATCCCCTCCCATTCACAGTTACATAACTTTGTGGCAACTAGAGCAATTGCTCTTATATAAAAGGGTACTAGGGAAGCACACATTTTAGTTGTGGGATCTTAGTGCAATTTAGCAGCTGGAAATGAAAATGATCAGCATCTGTAAGCTCTCAGCTCCCTGCAGAGTACTGGTTGTCCAGGGACCACAGTACTGAGAATTCCTGCCATGGCGGAATACTGTCTAGAGTCAGAATTATTACCCTCGAAAGGTCCCGATTTTCTAGCTGAAGCACATGGGCAAGGACTCTATTTGAGCTGAAAATAGTGATCATTAGCATTGGGAAAGTGCATGTAGGGTGCGGACAGACATAGCATTTGAACCATTACAAGAACATCACTGATTATATTACAAGGATCTCACAATTGTCTCTGGACAGAGGTGCCTGCTAAGGGGCCTAAGTTAAACCTTTACCTTTTAAGGGATTGCACTGCTGCCAAAATGCCAACAAGGGATGGTAAAGTACCCAGACCACCATGCCTTACAGGGGTCAGGCTTCCCCTAGAGAGGGAGGAACACCAGATTGGGGGACGGGGTGGAGTGGAGTGGAGGGGTTGCCAAGTACTGGGGGGCTGTGTGGCTTTCTGCTTATGGTTCCCTAGGAACTGGGTGATCTGCCCTCTCCCTCCTCCCACCCCCTCAAGAACTCCCCAGCTTTTCCAACCCCTGCCCTGGAAAGTCATCTTTCCAATTTTATGCATCTGCTATGGATCCCGAACAGTAGGGTCCCAGGCTCAAATTGGGATGGTGGAAGGGAAGGGGAAGGGGACAGGAGGGGGTCACATGGGTTATTTATTGCCCCATTCTTATTGGCTGCAACTGCTACTCTCCATCCAACCCACTGCCCATGCTTCAGTTTCCCTGCATGCCTCACCTGCACCATGCCTGTACTTGCTTGTGCACTACTGAACTCTCTACAGTGGTACCCAGGCAGCAGGGGTTGGGGGCCTCTGTCTCTTCATTCTGGAGGCTGGTTGCTTGGGGATCTCCCACAGTCTCCTTCTCACACTGAGACTTTAAAAGGACTTTCTCTAGAAAGCCCCTCAAGTACCTTGCATTGCCAAGAACTGCACACAGATGTATGTGCAGGGTGGAACCTGCAGGACATATCTGGCTTCAAAAGTGCAGCAGAGAGCGAGGAACAATTACCAGTTAATGGGCAAATTCACTTCATATTGAGCATGGAATTAACAGTCATTCTGTTCTATTAAGTGCCCATTGTGCAATGGCTGTTTCCTACCACCACCTAGCAACTGACTGGTGTTTACTGTTAAAGGCACAACCACCCATCCAACACAAGCAGGGGGCCACAAAATCCCTCACCCAGCCCTGCCTAAAACCTGGCAATCCCCTCACCCCCTGCATGCACACACTTGAAATAAGCCTGGGACTCCCACCCAGGATCTGTAGCAGGGAAGCAAAACTGATGCAAAGGCTTTCTGCTTCCCCACCCCTTTGCACTATGGTCTCTGCAGGCAATAGATCTTTGGGCAGTAGAGTCCTGGGCTACATCCCAGAGCAGCTGCATTGCCCTGCTCTGTGTCCTCAGATGACAATGAACTGGTTCTAGGAGGACCTGCTCAACATAGTGTCTCGGACGGCCAGGGCCGACTCGAGTTACGCTCGTACGTCAGGGCGGGCTGGTGAATGGAGAGGCAGACACAACTTATTGGTTGTAAAAAACTTTACTCACGCCACTTGGAATCACGACGCAGGTGGTCCGGTCGTCGGAACAACTACACGAGTTGTTCCAGCTGGCGGGGCCCAAGCCAGTTAATCCGTCCGCAATTCGAAGCTGGCGGGGAAAGGGGTACGTCGGGGTTGCGCTCGGTGACGGGAAGAAAGATCGATAGGTGATCAGTCTATCGATCGGCAGCCCCAAGTCAGATAACTTTAGAGGCACTCTGCAGCGTGCTCAAAGCTCTTCGCCTTGGGCGGAAGTCGCGCGGC
>NW_005841862.1:2034526-2034863 GCF_000455745.1 Alligator sinensis | reverse complement strand
CCTGGTGGTAAGTGATATGCGCCCATAGATCGTTTGCATTCTCTATGTGGCGTGTCCCGGTGTGCCAGGGGCAGCACCCGATCAGATTCATCTCCATCACCGTGCCCTCAGATCCCATCCTCGTCGCCATGTCTCGGACGGCCAGGGCCGACTCGAGTTACGCTCGTACGTCAGGGCGGGCTGGTGAATGGAGAGGCAGACACAACTTATTGGTTGCAAAAAACTTTACTCACGCCGCTTGCAATCACGACGCAGGTGGTCCGGTCATCGGAACAACCACACGAGTTGCTCCAGCTGGCGGGGCCCAAGCCAGTTAATCCGTCCGCAATTCGAAGCC
>NW_005841862.1:2020727-2034483 GCF_000455745.1 Alligator sinensis | reverse complement strand
CGGGAAGAAAGATCGATAGGTGATCAGTCTATCGATCGGCAGCCGCAAGTCAGATAACTTCAGAGGCACTCTGCAGCGTGCTCAAAGCTCTTCGACTTGGGTGGAAGTCGCGCGGAATTTTAAACGGCCAGCGAGCCAATTACTAGCCGCCACGTGTGAATAATTTAGCACTGGCCAATAGCGGGGCACAAATTTGCATCCGAATAGCGGGAACTCTTTGCACCGTGCATCTCTGTGCTGCAAAGAAGAAATGCATCCTGCAAAGGAAACTGCAAATTAGCGGGAACTCTCCTGCACGCAGGCTCTCAATTGCAGCAGAACACTCTGCCGTGCAAAGGAGCTCTCATGTGGCCAGGAAATTCCATAGTGCCGAGGCACAAAAAATCACTGGGTCGTGACACATAGTACTTGATTTTGTGGGTATGTTTTTATAATGTTCCAGGTCTAAACTGAAGTGCTCTGGGGGATGGGTGGGGGTACCTTTAATCATAGTGGCTCCAAGAGTGGCTCTAATTAAAGTGCCTGCAGCGTCTTGTGTATCAGCATCCCCACACTTCAAAATGGTGGTGGGGTGCTTTAACTAAAGCTTGTTAGAGGAGCTTTAGTTAAAATGCTCCCCCCACCATTTTGAAGCATAGGGACTAATACAGGAGATGCAGAGGCTGGCTGAAGCACACTAATTAGCACTCTTCAACAGACTTGATTAACAGAGTCTGTTTCAATGTACAGTGATTACAGTGCATCTGAACATGCTCCCCGCACATCTACAGGGACCCTTGGGGCTTAAAGTACATTTAAAATGTTCTACGCATTATGCGAGTCCACACATGAATCTTCTCTTGAGAACTACTGAAACCAATGTCCATGTGTTGGCTGTTAGAATGATTGTCAAACATGTTCTGGGAGGAGTCAAAGTCTTAAGTGGTTAAGAATTGATTGTAAATGTTTTCTCATCAGTATTTCCTCAGTCAACCTGGAAGTTGAGAAGATAATCAAGGAATATAGATAAAAGATTAAAATGATAATGCTCAAGAGCAGCAGTGCCCAACCTTTTTCCTCCCTTGGACTGGATGGACAGTGCTCAGTGCTCCAAGGGCTGGTTCCCACCAGAAGACCCTACCCAATACTCAAGGCAGCAAGGCAGGGCTTAATCCAGACATCTGAGGGGGCCAGGGAGGGGCCCAGATTGTGGGGAAAGAGGGTGTAGTTTGGCCCAATCTGGGGGCACAGGGCTTGGGCATTTGGCACTGTGGAAGGGGTGGCAGTACTACTTGCCACCGCTCCCACACCACCAAATTTTCCATTCCAAGAAGAGCCCTGTTGGCTGGATGCATTGGCTCTACAGGCTGCATTGGCTCTACAGGCTGCATTTTGCCTGCAGGCTGGAGGTTGAGCACCCCTGGTCAGGAGATAGGAATATCTAACTATGTGTATCCATGTGTTAGCCAGTGGTTGGATGATTCAAAAAAGTATACATGTATAAAGATGCATGTTCTTAAGAGAGCTTTAGATTTTTGTACCCTTGCATTTATCCCCTCTGTCAGTCAGACTGACCAGCCAACTGACAGGGAATAGAGGCTACTTGGTGAACCTGCAGCAATGAGACTGGAATATGTTCCTGGATGTTGTGATACCCTGCTTCCTAACGATCCAGACTCAAAACAGGGAAAGGGCTTGGTAGATTTGGTGATGTCAGGGAATTAAATCTTACCACAAAGCTATTAATTCACTTTATGTTAAACTCACTGTTGACAATAATAAAATTAATAAGGTAATGCAACAGCAGCTGCCTAACAAGGAGAGGAATTAACAAATTAACGCTTCAGAAGACTTGCATATTGTCTTCTCTTAACACAGAATCAACGTTTGGGGTGTTGTTGTGAACAAATAATTCCATAATAAATTTATTTTTCTTAAGCCTCTTGAAGGCCAACTCGTGAGTAAGATGTTGAAAGAAAAAGTATTTTAAAGATACTGCTTCACTGTTTGCTATGCTAAAGTGATGGCCACAGTAGAAAATCTTAAGATTGATGGGGTCAATGGATCTTTGAGTCATATAACTTATAAGGCACCTGTCAATCCTTTAGATCATGGTGTATGTGAAAGAGGTCTAGTTAGGTGCCTGATGAATCCGCTTGCAGCTGACAAGCCCAATTCGAGAGTGACATAGCTTGTTACAAGTTTCACAGATGCAAGTGTTGTCTGAGTTGTAGTCCAAGTTTACAAGTAACTTATATTGAAGTGAATATCAAGGATTACCATCAAGATAGGCACTGACAAAGATTAGACAAGAAGGTATGCCTTGTTTTATACCTTCATTCCCATACAACTGACTAGGGCAAACAGTATAAACTATCAAACTCTTTTTTGAATGTTTAAGAAAAGAGATGTAATTAGAGACACAGGTGGGAAAAGCTATTCACTTCCTAAGAGACTGATGACATTCTTACTGAATAATTCTTTTTTTAACCTAGCTGAAGCTAGCCATGTGGTCTACTTTTACATATGTGATCTGACCTCCAGTTGATGCAGTTAAGTCAACATTTGCCAAACATTACCACATAGTTACCACAGATACTGTCCACTGCAAGTTTAAAAGGAAAACTGTTGAAATCTGTAACACCATAATGTGGTTAACTACTGGCGCACAGTGACTTTTTAAAATGATGAGCACAGTTACTATTAATAACCCGTGAGGAGGTAAATGGAAAATGACTTGCACGTGGGTTTAGTTACAAGCCATGATTCACGCACAAATGTCCAAGACTATGAGTCTTGATGCACTCACACTTGACAAAGGTTTCTCATGAACACTTAAAACATATAGACAGCAAGTAGAAATGTAAAAAGGGTCAGTCACAAGATGACAATGCTACTGTAAATAAATAAAAATAAGTCTTTCTGGAAATCAAAAGTAAGCCCTGAAACAAATTAATTTTCAAAAAGAATTCAGCAGAAGCAAAGAGGGCCCAGAGAATCAAAGAAAAGAATGATTAGGATCAAAAGGAACCTTTTATACAATGAGTTCATGAAAGGACTGGGTTTACTGGACATAAGAGAGAAAACTATACAATAACCATATACCAGGGTTGCAAACTATGGGCTGCAGCCGGGTCCAGAGGCTGGACCCTTTAGGTCTGGCCTGTAGAATGGTAGCTTTGTTGGCATTTGGCAATAGGAGACTTTGCCAATGTTGTGCCTCAGTTGGAAGCCCAAGTCTCAAATGGAGGGGGAAGCTCTCCCTACACTGTACCTTAGGGAAGGGAAAGTGACAGAGGCAGTTAGGTCCAAGTGCCTGCCCACCTCTGACTTCAGCTGGGTCAAATCCAGTCCCCCACCATAAAACATTGCTGACCACTGCTCTATACAGCAAAATAAAGAAAAAGAAGACCAGAACCTTAGAATCATAGAAAATGAGAGTGGGAAGGGACCTCAGGAGGTCATCTAGTCCAACCTCCTGCTCAAAGCAGGACTATCTCCAACTATATCATCGCAGCCAGGGTTTTGTCTAGCCAGGTCTTAAAAGCCTCCAAGGATGGGGATTTTACAACCTCTATGGGTAACCTGCTCCAGTGCTTCACTATCCTCCTACTGAGAAAGTTTTTTCTAATAACTGAACTAAACTTCCTTTGCTGCAACCTGAGGCCATTTCTCCTTGTTCTGTCATCTGCCACCACTGAGAACAGTCCAGCTCCCAGGGCTGTCTGTGAAGGGGGGGGGGAAGGGGGGGCACAAATCAGGACGACTGCCCCAGGCCCCAAGTTTTGGGGCGCCCCACGGACAGCGATGTACAGGCCCCTCTGCGGCCGCCTCGGGTCACCAGCTCCTCACTCCAGCCGCTCGCCACCCCCTCCTCTTGGGCTGATATGCCCGAGGCCCCACATACCCCTACGGACGGGTCTGCCAGCTCCATCCTCTTTGTAACCACCCTTCAGGTAGTTTAAGGTTGCTATTAAATCCCATCTCAGTCTTCTCTTCTCCAGACTAAATAAACCCAGCTTCCTCAGCCTCTCCTTTTCTACTTAATCCTTTTTCTTATGCACTAAGAGGACGTTAATTGAAACTGAATGAGGTCAAATTGAAAACTTCTAAAATTGAAGGTTTTTGTACCTAATGACTAAGCAACACATGAAATTCACCACCATAAGATTAGATGAATTCAAATATGGTATATAGATAACAAGCATATCCAGTTATCACTGTACATATTAAAAGGTGAGTTTTGAAAGAAATATAAGCCCTTATATTTCAGGGCATAAGCCAACATCTAAATATCAAGTGATGGGGAGAAATTCGCTGTGCGCAGGTATCCTATCACTGCTCAAAGCAGAACTTCTTACATCTTTCTCTGAAGTGGTTAGCACTGATTACTGCCAAGAAAAGAAACTAGATTCATGGATCACTGGTACAAGTGGCCATGGTAAAATGTATCTTTAGGACCTGAATCTCTAGCAGTGAACTAATAAATGTATGGCTTTATGAATATGACCAAAGCTTGACCACGACCATATGACCTTAGCATCCTGCACTGTCTGGTACTTGTGCTAAAGACCAAAGGAATCTAATTATAATTGATAGTACCCAATGTGACTAAGGCAGTCAAAATTAAAGACATGGAGTTATTAACAAGGCAACAGCTAGCAGACAAATCTGGGAAGTCAAGTCATGCTTCAGATTATATAGACAAGTTTCAATGTTTGCAATAATGCACAACTGTCTGCTTTGTATTTTCCACATTATTGAATTTCATGGACATGCTTAGTAATAGAAAGATTTTTTGAGCAAAAGTCTTTGTGGTTTTTATGAACTAATCTATTACTAGACTTTTTCTAAAAACAGAACACACAACAGGCTTCAAACTTCAAATTATATGCAGCTATTTCTATATTAAAGGCAATACTGTTAACAGCACCAGTTCTAGCAGCCCTAATATGCATTAATCTGAATATAACGATGCATACAATATCTCAAAAGCCATACTTTCTTCTCGAAAATATTTCTTCAGAGTCACATTTGTATGCATAACTCCACAGGTTCTCAACATTTTGAACACTGTCCCTCATTCCCCTTACTGATGCCTAGTTTATTTAGTTTTAAAAACAATAACATTGCACCCATCCTAGGCTATAGATGCCTTTGATGTATTCTTGAAATAAAGACCAGATGCTCCCTCAAAACTAGAAAAGGACCCTTTAGGTCTCAAATTAGCATACCCAACCCACCTACTAACAAAATATGCTTCCCTGTCTTACTCAAAAATCTAAAATATACCCCAAACCATACCCCACAGATGAATATATTATGACTGCTTTAGGTTATAAAGATCCTGTTAGTGAATTAAAAAACAGAGTCCCTTACTAAGAACACTTTTCTGTAGCTCCCATGTTTAAACAAAGAGCTCATATTCAAGTGCCCTGCCAATCATGGTTGCAGTATGGCATAAGAAGAGAGACACCTCTCACATGGTCATAATCTGCAAAGCCCTAAACAGAGTAAAACAGACACCTTAAATGTATATGCTGGGAAATGAATAACACTGATAAGCATCAGGCAGATTCTGCTTATGAACTAGCAGCCAACTAGACTGCACATATCTCAGAGGGGCACACACACTGAGATGTCATAGCAAGTATGTGTCATAGCAGATGTCATAGCAAGTATTTTAAGAGGAGTAACCAAATAATGTGGTGGGATTTATTTCTGCATAAATTTAAGTGAAGCGTTTCGATGTGTGTAAGCACAAAGCATAACACACAAATATATGGTGCGAACAATAAGTATATAAATGTTCATGCTCTGGTGGCATTTGTACAATAGCTTCCCTAAAGTATCTGGTATCTGCAAAATAGTTTAACTATTCCACAGGAACCCAGAACTATATACCAAGTGATCTCAGACCCTACATAACAGCAGCCAAAATTGTTGCTATGACCAAAAAAACAAAACAAAACAAATTCTTTATGTTTAGGCATTCAGTGCAATTACTGAACTGCAGTTTAATATTTTGATATCTATTTAAACCTTTAAATCTATCTTAATGTTTATCTGGGAATTGCCTTAGCTCTTAGAAAGCATTTAAAAACCATGTAGCAATTTTAGGAAAACTTAGGTAAATAACTATTTTCTCCTGACACACTATTTTACTATAATTATAGATGTTTTGTCAAGATAATACATGCAATTTTATGAAACTACATAGTGTAGAATTCAAATCAATGACTATGATTTTCAGTCTCCTTGAAACTTAATGGTGCAGCTAGCTGCATTTTCAATGTCACTTGGAATCTTGGACAAACTTTATGAAGTGCAGCAGGAACTGATATCCAATCTTCAATATAGTCTAAGTAAGCATCAAACCTTTTCAGAATTGATCCTACTTACTATATCTTGGAAAGCATCATAGCACAAACAATGTATACATGTACACACATGCATGTAAGTATGTATGTTTTTATATAGACATACATATATACACATATACATACATACACCCACACACCAGCCTATTTAGAGGTATGTCATACAATAAAAATAATTTTAGAAATGGATTTCTGTACATTTCATTTTTAAACTACTACATTTTTGTGGGAAAACTTGTCTGAATTAACCCAAATGCTGTGAAAAATATCTTTAAGAACTAATTTGAAGGTTGAGACAATTTCATTTATAGGATCAGGTTTCAGGCACAAATGCCCCTCAGATCTGGGAAAAAAGCAGATATAGCTTAAGCTAAATGCCTGGTAGAAAAACTGCATTTTCTCACATTAATAAATGTGGTCACTTAAAATGGAAGTGGATGGGGAATTTGTAAAGCAAAGAAGTTATCAAAAACCATTATTGACCAAGTAAAAACAAGTTGCTATAATTGAACCTAATTAAGTTATTTACTGACAGTATTTGCAGGGAAAAGTGATTGTTTCCCTGTAAAGAAAAAAAAAAAGATTAGCACATGGGACAAGGAAGTTATAGCATATGGAGCCATAAAACCACTCTGTGTTAGGACCTTGAGTTTTGGTGTCCAGTAAAATTATGACATTTTTGTTCCTAGGCTCTTCTTCTGAAGGTAGTGTGTTAGTCTCCTTTGAGGACAAAGATTATAAAATCAGAAACTGAGTGGTTGTTCTATAAAACAATACACTTCCCATGGTGATTGAGTGTTTCTGTCCACCATTGTTTTTCTTCAGTTGTTCATTCTGAACCATACTGATTGTTTAGCTTCACCCACATCATGTTCCATATGCCCTTCATGGAAATCTGGTGCAATGGATGAGACAAATCATATTTTGTGATAGACATGTGTGAGACTCATGGATTCTGATGGTTCTTGTGTGGGGTAGGTTGATGGAGATGTGTTGGTGGATTTTGAATTTGCTGATCAGCAGAATTTGCTTCTGATGATGTTGGTGAGTCTGGAAAACGGTTTGAAAACCATGGATAGGAAAAGGCTGGGGCATTGGGAACATTTATTTCAAGATGTGATCTTTTTCAAGTATAGATTTAATTGTTTAATGAGCTGTTTAAAAGGCATATGTGTTTCCATGTGGGATAGTATATCTCAACCAGGAGTGTGCATTCAATGCTTTTGTTTTGTTTTGGGTTTTTTTCACTGAAATAGGTTTGTATGTTGTCTTTGGGTGGTTCATTCAAAAGATGTGGTCTACGTCTTTGGCAGAGTACTCTTATTGGGTAAAAGCAGTTCTTTAGGTTGGTGGTGGACATATGAAATAAGCTGCCTCACCAATATTGCTGCTCACAAATTCCCAGGATCAGACAACTAAAACACCATGACTACAATTTTACTAGAAAATTCTCCAGACAGACCATCAAGACTTCAAGATGAATTTAAAAAGGGACCCAAAATGGGGCTAAGAAAAGCAGTTAACAGTCAGTCACAGTCTTGACTCCACAGCACATTTTCTCTTGCTCAGACGTTTCCAAATGTGATCTGGAGTAGGATTTTCAAAAAACAAGCCTTAAGAAGGCTTAATTCTTCTCCCATTGAGTCTACAAAAAGCTCCCATAATTTTCAACTGGAGCAGATTTAAACCAATGCTGACCACTCCTGTGATTCCTACTTCACTGTTTTGCCTGTCATGTATTTCAAAAAAGGCCCAATGTTTGTTTTGATAAAAGTTAAAAAAAAAATTAAAATAATATATTTATTAAAAATATCCCAGGAAAAGCAATTTTATCTGACTTTAAATAATCCAGATACTGCAACATTTTGTCTGCGTAAGACCCTAAAGTTGAAGTGAACCTGATTATTTAACAAGAAAGCTAAGTGAATTGCTAAGTGAATTGCAAAAGGGTAAACAGTGCACAATAAAACAACAGTGAAAAGCTGCCATTCTGGTAACCCAAGTGTCATTTAGGGAATTTAACTATTTCAACGTAACATTTTTAACCTCATATTGAATCCACAATAAAGGCCACCCTAAAAGTATCTAACCTGACAGGATCCTTTGAAGGGACCGAGCCACTTGCAATGAAAAACAAAACATAACAAAACAAAACCCGTTAAAAGCTATGATTAATCACTCCGTGTAAAAAATTCCATAACAGTAAGAGAAATTCTTCTGGTCCGTTTTACTGAACAAAGAGACTTAGAAACAAAAAACCTCAACAGAAGCCACAGTATATTGAATGAATTTCAGCATTTCAGTGGTTTCTCTGCCCAACAAGTGGTTGATTTTCAATCGGGTGGACACATTTTAGCTCCAATCAAGCAAAATGCAGAAGCCTATGTTTAATATTTCCCATGCAGATAGTTAATAGGACTACTCACATGCTTAAGTGCTCTGCTAGATGGGGGCTACATTGCTCAGCATCTCAAAAAAGCAATCCGTAAACATGTTGGGAAGAACGGTTAATGGTACTTTGAATGTCATTCATCAGCAATGATTTGCGTAGGCTATGACAAACCTACATTAGCTATTGCTGAGCCTGTCACAACTAAGAATGTAGTTATTACTATCACGGTTTCTCTTTATTTGAAGGATGTAAAGAGTACATATATTCTACTTATACTTAATATGTTCTTCTTTTTTCCAACTACGTAATCTTCTCCTACAGTTTTCTGCTTGCACCTCATTCATTCCCCATCCCCATACCGTCATGTGAGAGAATCACTATTCAGTATAAAACTCAAGCACTTAAAAACTTAGTGGATTGGACCATATATTCTCAGCATTTTCTTCAGTTATTTCAGTATGCTAAATTCACAGCTGTATTTTCTCTCAACTTCCAGAGAAAAATAAATAGTAACTGAAGCTGTATCATATAATTCTTCTTTACACTACTGCTAAAAAAATTAAGCATACTTCTTCAAGAAATGGAATACAGAATAAAAATGTAAACCTTCCTCCTGCTTCAAAAATAGCAGTAATTGTAGTCACCACTTAACTGGATTATATCACTAATTACACAATTAATGTGCATCAGATGTATTTAGGAAGTATTTAAATTTACATGAAAGGGATTAACACGGCTTGAAAAAAATATAGTAACGCAACTTGTTACAACTGGGATGACAAGATGTTTTCCTTTTGGCATCAGAAGATAATGGAACAAGATAATTAGCTGCATTCTTCAGGGTATATAGAGGCATGGATCTGAGGGTGAGCTCAAGGTCACTGCCTTGAACTAGAAAAGAGCTGTGATAGGCAACCAGAAGTGACACATTCAGAAGCAGAGGGAAAGCTGAACAACCAAGACAATCCCTCACACCACTCACCAGCCTATTTTTGGCACAGCACTAGGAAAGGTTATGCGGGATTTCATTAGTTCCTATAATCTGAGAATGAGTCAGAAAGCACAACTGCATCAGTTTCGGGGGGGGTGGGGGGGACACGGGGACTACTAGGGCTGTGCGAAACACCATCGTTTCGTTTTGACATCTATTTCACCATTTCGAAGGGACAGTGTTTCATTTTGTCTCGTTTCAAAGCACTGTCCTGTTTCGTTTTGTTGAAACTGTTCTGCTGTTTTGACATTTCATCCATAGGCTATAATGGGGAATCATGAAAATGCCTAAAACTTTGTCATTTCTTGCCTGATTTGGATGAAAACTGCAGGGATGGTAGCCCCTTCTGAGGGCATGAAGCCTGCCAAGCTTCAAGGAGATAGATGCAGAGGTTTCTCAGACTCTGCATCTCAAACTTCAAAAAGCAAAATCGTGACACTTGCCGGCAGCAACAGCCTCCTGTCATCCGGCGCGCAGACCTGGGGGCCCTCACCCCCAGGAGGGCTGCGGGGCTGTGCTGGACTCCTACTGGGAGTGTGGGCCCCTGGATCTGCACTGGATGACAGGAGGCTGCCACTGCTGCCTGGGACCGGTGTTGGGAGCAGCCCATGCCCAGCGCTGGGGAAGACTGATGCTGCTGCTGGCCCCAGACAGCAGTGGCGGCCTCCTGTCATCCAGCCTGGCAGTGGGAGGCAGAGAAGAGTCAGGGCTGCGCTCCGCCTCTAACTGCTGGGCTGAGCTCCATGGGGATGCGGAGCCGCTTGGAGCGCAGCCCTGGCTCTCCCCTACCTCCCACCACTGGGCTGCTTCAAAACTCAAAACGTTTTGAAAGTTTTGAAATGTTTTGAGTGCCCTCATTTCTTTTTGAAGCTGTTTTGAAGCTTTCTATTTCATTTTGATTTCGCTGTTTTGAGCTCAAAACACATCGAAACAGCTTTGAAACGAAACACTCAGCAAAATTTTGCACAGCCCTTGTGACTACATGGCTAGGGACAGACATTCAAAAAATCTGAGTCTGAACTGATTCAATCTTTACAGGTTAGTCTGATCTGCAGAGAGTGAACCACTTTGCAAGTAGACAGACATTCGGCACACGCCTACAGTGGCACAAGCCAGAAGCCTAGGGGCACTAGAGCAGCCCTCCCTTCCACAGGGAAGCTAAGCTGAGGAGGGGGGGCATGGCCTGGCCTGGGTAGGCCCACCCCAGCAGCTCCCTGGCAGCCAGGAGCAACCCCGGCACACAGGTCTGCCCAGCCCCAGAGGGGAACTCTTCAGGCAAGGAATGACAAAGTTATAAGCATCTCAGTGATTCCCCACTGCAGCCTGTGGCCAAATCACTGAGACAGCGTTGAAACTCCAAAACAGATTCGGCCAAATCAAAACGGAATAGCGATCCGAAACAAATCACTATCCTGCAAAACAACCGAATCTGAAAACGAAACAAAACAAAACATAGGTGTTTCACACAGCAAGGCCCAGAGGGGAACTCTTCCCCCCACTGCCCCAGAGTGGGCTTCATGTGATGCTGCCTGGCCCCAGGGCAGGGTCGGGTGCAAGGGGATGCTCTGTTCCATGCTGAAGGGAACTCTTCCCCCTACTTCTCCTGCCAGAGGGGCAGCGGGAGTGTGGAGCTCAGCTAGGCAGGGAGTGGGCGTGTGTGGTGGGAACCCCCACCCCCCCATGGTGTGCAGCCCATGCTGCCTGGCAGCAGCAGCAGGTGGGGACGTCAAGGATCTCATGCCTGACACAGGCATGGCTCTAGCCAGCTGAGCAGAGGGATTGGAGCTTGCCTTATCCCTGAGGCTCTCCTCCCCAGGCCTGTAGCTCCAGCCCTGGCAGTGGGGGAAGCCCCACACTGGAGCCTGCTGTCTTCCCCACTGTCTGCTGCACAGGTCCCCACATTCTACAGGGAGCCCCGGCCCTGCTTTCCTGCACAGTCCAGCCCGGGGCTTCTTTGCTGCAAGTGTGGAGCTGCAGGCACACAGTATGGAGCCCCAGGGATAAAGGCAGCCAGCACTTCACTAGGGACGAGGAGTGCAGCCTGTCTGGACTCTTCTATCCCCTGGGCTCTGCTCTGCACACCTGGAGCTCTGCACTCACAACAGGGAAGTCCTGTGCTGGACTGCGTGAAGAAGTAGGGGCGGGGCTCCCTCCACTCCCAGCAGAGTATGGGAACTGTGCAGCCAGGAGTGAGGGAGACAGCAGGCTCCAGTGCAGAGTTTCCCCCACTGCTACGGCTGAAGCTACAGGCCTGGGGCTCAGAGCCTCCAGGACAAGGCAATGTCTACTCCCTTCTCCATGCGACGCTGGCTGGAGCCATGCCTGTGCTGGGGATGAGCATCCTGATGTCCCCATCTGCTGCTGCTACCAGACAGTGGGGGGTGCATGCCATGGGGGGGGGGCAGGCCCGGGGGGGGGGGGGGGGAGTGTGTGTGGGTCCCTACACCCCCCACCCTCCCTCACACCCTGCCCAGCTGAGCCTGCACTTCCACTGCCCCTCTGGGTGGGGAGAAGGAGGAGCGAGACGAGTTTCCCCCAGTATGGAACAGTCTCCCCCTGCCACCAACCCTGCTCTGGGGCCAGGCACCATCACATGAAGCCCCTTCCTCCCAGCCCCAGGGCGGCGGGAAGGTAAGGGGAGGAGGAAGAGTCCTCATCTAGCACCTCACAGAGTCCCCCTCCCCACCCTGGGAGGAGGAGGAGGTGGAGGAAGAGTTCCGCTCAGCATGGAACATAGGCTCCCTCCCTGCCCTGCAGGACAATCAACCCAGCATGGCCTCATTAAGATGAAGGGGACAGAGAGAAGGGTTAATTCCTCCCTCCGTCCCTTCCCTGCAGCTGGGGTCTGCCAGTTCCAGGGGCCACCACTGCAGCCTCGTCCCGTCTGCTCCCTGGCAGACTGGCAGACCTCCGCTGTGGCGGGGAAAGAAGGGAAGAAGACAAGAATTAACCCTCTTACTGCCAGCCATGGACCCTGGGCTTCTTGGAGCAGGCAGCTGAGAGGCTGCAAGCAGCCTGGGCTCCATGGGTGCTTGTCCACATTACACCTCTCCTGTTATGACATTATACTTTTCCTGTGTCCCCGTGACAAAAATTGCAATTAAGCTAGCTAAATAGCATCTGTGTATCCACATTGTCAGCTGATTTTATCATTTAAACATTTTTTTATTGTGATAATTTACAAGACCTCTGACATGTTTTACTTTTAGCTCCTGAATTTCTTCCATGAGGGTTTTTTTTAGCATTTAAAATTTTCAATGTGGATCTGACTTATGCCCCAAAATGTGATTTTTCCTGCTTTGCAACTATTACACCACCAGATGCCTATCCACATTGTCAGCTGATTTTATCATTTAAACATTTTTTTATTGTGATAATTTACAAGACCTCTGACATGTTTTACTTTTAGCTCCTGAATTTCTTCCATGAGGGTTTTTTTTAGCATTTAAAATTTTCAATGTGGATCTGACTTATGCCCCAAAATGTGATTTTTCCTGCTTTGCAACTATTACACCACCAGATGCCGCTTGGGTTCACTCGGTAATCCATGGAAATCCACTGAATCTCTATTGTAACACTTCAACAAGACTCCAGGGGCTAATCTTGCAAATCTTTACTGGTGATTTAGTTCAAGGTTCAGATTAATGAAAAATACAACTTTTCTGGATACACACCCGGTCAAGCAGGGTAAAAGAGGTGAAGGGAACCTACTCCCCAGTGGGGATTCCCTTTTGCAAGCAACTCAACCCTCTGGTGCCAGGAATCGAATCCAGGTCTCCCACCTGGCAGGCAAAAAGCTGTATCACTGAGCTATTAATGCCTTGACTGCTGGATGCAGCTCCAGGCTCTAGTGCCTCCAGGATCCTCCATGTGCTGTCTGCACACTGAGCTCCCTGGCTTCATGCCAGAGGGGGGTCGGAAAGAACCCAAGCTGCTCCCTGCAGCTTGGGGCTTTGATCCCTCTGGGACCCACTGTATGGCACTCCTGGGATGGTAGGGGGCTGCGGAGCAGGA
>NW_005841862.1:2008490-2016866 GCF_000455745.1 Alligator sinensis | reverse complement strand
CGTCCGGTCTGCGCCTTGGCAGACTGGCAGACCGCCGCTGTGGCGGGGAAAGAAGGGAAGAAGACAAGAATTAACCCTCTTACTGCCAGCCATGGACCCTGGGCTTCTTGGAGCAGGCAGCTGAGAGGCTGCAAGCAGCCTGGGCTCCATGGGTGCTTGTCCACATTACACCTCTCCTGTTATGACATTATACTTTTCCTGTGTCCCCGTGACAAAAATTGCAATTAAGCTAGCTAAATAGCATCTGTGTATCCACATTGTCAGCTGATTTTATCATTTAAACATTTTTTTATTGTGATAATTTACAAGACCTCTGACATGTTTTACTTTTAGCTCCTGAATTTCTTCCATGAGGGTTTTTTTTAGCATTTAAAATTTTCAATGTGGATCTGACTTATGCCCCAAAATGTGATTTTTCCTGCTTTGCAACTATTACACCACCAGATGCCGCTTGGGTTCACTCGGTAATCCATGGAAATCCACTGAATCTCTATTGTAACACTTCAACAAGACTCCAGGGGCTAATCTTGCAAATCTTTACTGGTGATTTAGTTCAAGGTTCAGATTAATGAAAAATACAACTTTTCTGGATACACACCCGGTCAAGCAGGGTAAAAGAGGTGAAGGGAACCTACTCCCCAGTGGGGATTCCCTTTTGCAAGCAACTCAACCCTCTGGTGCCAGGAATCGAATCCAGGTCTCCCACCTGGCAGGCAAAAAGCTGTATCACTGAGCTATTAATGCCTTGACTGCTGGATGCAGCTCCAGGCTCTAGTGCCTCCAGGATCCTCCATGTGCTGTCTGCACACTGAGCTCCCTGGCTTCATGCCAGAGGGGGGTCGGAAAGAACCCAAGCTGCTCATGCCAAAGTGGGGTCAGAAAGAACCTGAGCTGCCACCTGCAGCTCGGGGCTTTGATCCCTCTGGGACCCACTGCACACTGCTCCTGGGAGGGTAGGAGGCTGTGGATCAGGAATGAAGGACACTGGCAGTGTATGGTGTGGGCTGTGCTAAACTGTTATATGTGGCTTTTGCATCCAGCTCAGGGGTGCATCTCAGCCCTCCCCATACAGTTATATGCAGCTGTTATACCCCAGAGCTGGGGCTACCCCACGCCATGTCATGCTGGGGGACTCTCTTGGACACTCCTAACTATAAGGGTTGGACCAGAGAGAATGTCCAGCTGTAATCCCAGCCCAAGAAACAGCCCAGTCTCAGGAAAACCAGAAAAACCACAGAGGCATGGCATGGGGTGGCCCAAGAAAGATTTCCACTTCTAATTCCAGCCCAAAAGAAATGCAGGAATGGGGATTTGTCTCTGTGAACTGCTTGCTAGAGCATGGCTTCCTCTATTCCTAATGGGGCAAGTGACAAGAAAACAATAATATTGGTGGCCCTAGAACAGTCACATCTATAGGAAACTATATGGTTTACTGAACTGGGTGGGTGTCTGTTCACACTCCTGGAAAGCCAGGTTTGGAGGTCTACCTCAAGACACAGACTGATGAGAGCTGTAAGTTGAGCTGCAGGGGAACCAGTATTGATATGCAAATAGGGCTACTGTGAAATGCTGATAAGACAATGTACTGTCAGATTTCAAGTCTCCCCTCAAAAAGCAGGCCTGGGGTCCCTGGACTCTGCAGCATAACATGACGAAACCATATCTGACTCTGTATGAAAATATAAAAAATAAAATAAAATTGCTCAATCAAAAAGAACGTGGTCACTGATTTCTCATGCTTTGGGGTGCCTCTCACTTCCAACCCACAGCCCCTGCCCCTGCAGCGCTGCCACTGCCCCTCACTCCCAACCCGCAGCCCCTACCCCCCAGCCCTGCCGGTACCCTCATCCAGCGCCCAAGGGTCCCAGCCAAAAAAGCAATTTCTTTGGAGCACTGTTAATGCAGACAAAGCAATTCAAAGAGGGTTTGGGTTTTTGGTTGTTGTTGTGTTGGTCTAAGGACATGGGCAGGCAAGGTTCTATGAGCAGAAGTGATATCGTTTATTAGATCAACTGAGTAGTTAGAAAAGCTTCTTGGCAAGCTTTCAGGCTCAGTCACCCTTCTTCAGGCATGGGAAGTCTCTGATGTTCTGAGACTCCAAGAAATGAAAGAAGCTAAAAGTGTGGCAGATGTCAGTGAAAATGTAAATAGGGTCACCACTCCAGGATTTGGCCAGAGTCACTCAACTGGTTTAACAGGTTCTGTTGAGGAATCTTAAGGTAATAGTCTAAGGGATGGGAAATGGTCCTCGCCAGTCCTACAGGAGGCACAATATACAACAATCACACAGAAAACATGATCATGCTTTATAGCCAAGCCACTGCCCGTGTCCCTCCCCACCTCACTCCTGCCAGGGTGGCCCAAGCTCTGGGGTGTAACGGCCACATACAAGAGTGCATGGCGAAGGCAGAGATGTACCCACCTCTGGGGTGTAATAACTCCATATAACAGTGTATGGGGAGGGCTGAGATACACCCCAGGGCTGGGTGCAACAGCCACATACAACAGTTTAGCACAGCCCGGACCATACACTGTTATATGTGACCATTACAACCCAGAGCTGGGTGCATCGCAGGACCCAAGCCACTCCAAGAGTGTGTGACTCTCCTCTCCCTGCAATGGGTGGGACTGTGGCATGAGCACGTTGGGGGCTGGTGGCTGGCATGGGTGGCACCCCTGTCCCCCCAGTCCTGCCTGTGCCCCTCACTCTGAACCTGAAGCCCCCTGCCCCACCAGCCTTGCCAGTGCCTCTCATTCCTAGCTAATCTGCAGCTCCCCCTCCTCCCCCAGCTCAGCTGGTGCCCCTCACTCCGGACTTGCAGCCCCCTGCCCTTCCAGCCCCCTCCCCGCGGAACCCTGCCAGTGCACCTCACTCCTGACCCGCAACACCCTGCACCCCCAGCCCAGCTGGTGCCCCTCACTCCTGACCTGCAACACACTGCACTCCTAGAAAGAGGCAGCAGTATGACTGCCAGGCAGAGCAATGGCAAGCAGAAGATGGTCAAAGCTATGGCCTGGGCTCTGAGCAGCTGTAGCAGGTGGCAGGCAGGCTGCAAATAGCTGCACTGGGCACTAGAGCTCTGGCACCAGCTCCATGCTGGTGGCAACTACACACAGACCTTGGGGTGAAGGGTGGGGAAGGGGCCAGGGCAGTGCAACCCCAGCCCCTCTCCTGCCACCCACCCAGAGGCACACATGCAGCCACTGCCAGCAGTAAGGATCGGGCCCTTTTTGTGGCTCCCCTGTGATTGCCTCTACAATGCTAAGTCAAGGTATGGGTCAGGGTTGGGGGCTTTTCGGCACTCCATCCAAAAATGCTGCCAATGCCTGACATAGCAGGTAAATCTTTCATACTGTAGTTTGCAATGCATAATAATCAGGGATCTTGCCAAATCAAATTAATTTTTTCAAAGTTAAAAAACCAATTCAACATCTAATGACATTTCCCCTTCTCTTCACTGACCTATTTTTGGAGCAAAATAATGTACTTAGGCCTCGACCAAAAGCATTTCAGCCTGAAGAAGGGAAATATGCCATGAGCCAAAATTTATTCACAGTAAAGCCATGGGGTATTACGGTTGTCACCCATGCACAAAAATATTTTTAAACACGTAAATACGACATTCAAGTTTCAACTAGCACCAGCCCAGCATGGAGGGGAAAAAAGACACCCCACCCTCCTTCAGTTTCAGTCACATGGATTCACATCTATTTCTATACCATTATGATTATCTGGAAACAGAAGGTAGCAATCAGCACCCTAATATTAGGGCTCTTGATTTTTATTACTGCTACAGTTACAGTATGTAGCATGTCAGAAATTATGAGACTGGAAAAAAATATACTATAGTGTTAACGACAAGAGAGAGAAAACCTGAATATGGAGATGCACTATAACTAAACTCCATACACAAACTCAGAATCACAGGAAAGCAGGGCTGGAAGGGACCTTTGGAGGTCATCTAGTTCAACCTGTTGCCTAAGGCAGGATCATCCCTATCCAAACCACCCCATATAAATCGTTGTCTAACTTATTACTAAAACTGTGCAATCAACCCTGTCACAACCTAGGGCCCTACCAAATTCACGGTGGAAGTGGGCTGCGCGGAAGTGCCTTTAATCTTGCAGATTCCCTTGTGCCTCCCCACCCCCCGCCCCCCATTTGCTGCTTGGTAGCCCTTTTGCTTGCTGCTGATTGGCTGGGAGGCAAAAACGGTGCCATGATGGGAGGAGGGGGGCATGTGGGGGAACCTGCAAGATTACAGGAGCTGCTGTGCAGCCCACTTCTGGGGTGAATTCAGTCGGGCCCTACTAATCTGCCCCAAGTAAAGCAGAGGAACAGCAGTCCATGTCCTGCTGCTGCAAGAGATAGTTAAAATACACTTGAGAGATCTGACTCCACATTATAGAAGGCGGCAAAAATCCACACACTCCACATCACCTTGACCATGAGAAAAATTCCTTCCTGACCCCAAATGTGGCCATTGGTCTGACCCTGAACAGAGGAGCAAGACCCTCTAGCCAGGAACTTCTCGATTTTCATCCTAGCAGGAGCACTTGCACACCCCAGTCAAAATCCCCAGCTTGGCTGCAGCTAACATCCAATGCTTCTGAGGAAGAAAATAAAAAAACCCTCACACCTGACTTGCAGCAAGAAGAGAAAAAATACCTTCCCAACCCCAGGTAGCAACAAGCAAAGCCCAGAAGCATGAGAAATACCCATAGTAAAGTACAGACTTAGCTTGTCCTAGACTCAGCCCTGACCAATGCTTGTCCAACCTCTTCTTGAACACCACCAATAATGGAGATTCCATAGCTTCTCTAGGCAGTCTGTTCCACTGCCTTGCTGTTCTAACAGTGAAGTTTTTCCTGATATCTAACCTAAACTTACTTTTCTGCAACTTCAAGCCACTGGCCCACATCCTGTTTTCTGCAGCTGAACATGTCCATTTCAGTCAACTTCTCCTTGCATGGCATACCTTTAAAGATCTTTATCTTTTGTCACCTGTTTCTTGACCCTCTCTAATTTCACTACCTCCTTGTTAAGATGAGGAGCCCAAAACTGCACACAATACTCTATAGATGAGGGCTAACCAGTGCTGAGTAGAGGCACTACCACCTCCTGTGTTTTGCACCTAATGCTCCTATTGTTACACTTCAAAGCTGCATCGCATTTTGTGGCAGCTGCTTCACACTACAAACTCATTCTGAGTCTGTGATCCACCAAGACTCCTACATCCTTCTTCATAGTGCTGCCAGCCATGTTGTCTTTGTGTTTTTTGATTATTCTTCTCAAAGTGTAACTTCTTGCATTTGCCATCATTGAACTGTTAGCTCCTGCCCAGCTTTTCAGTGTCAAGATCCTTCTGAACTGCACTCCTGTCCTCCATTGTGTTTGCAAAACTTTCCAGTTTTACATCATGTGCAAATTTGCTCATGCAGCTCTCTATTTCAGCATCCAAATCATTAATGAACTCCAAAAACACACAAGTGCATTGTAAAGCTACTAAGCAAAACTTTTAATATATAAAAAGCATATACAATGCATTAAAATATATATCTTAAAAGAGAACAAATGTTTCAAAAGTCAAAGGATCAAAAACTGGGAAATAATAAAATTAAGTCTGCCCCCACACAGAAAATTTCAGGCCAAATATTTAAAGCTTGGCAAACTTATAAACAACTGAAAGTAAAATCTTTCCATGGAAAATACTAGCATAACTACTGACTTACCAATGCGCATACTCACTTCTTCCCTCACCCCTCGTTTAATTTGTTAATAGCCAGCTTAAACAGACACTAAAATTCCGCTATGAAAATTTGCCTACTCTGGATACAAGTTTTGTTTAGAAGTACTGTTCCAGAAAAATCAGATTTTTAGTTCATTTAGCCCCATTCTGTACTGCATAAAATCAGTTTGCCTTTTATAATAAGCTATTCCTATTTATGTGGGAGTCTCTCCTAGCAATCAGAAGTGAAAAGAGGTGGGGGTTTTTTTTTGTTTTTTTTAACACAATCATAAAATGACTGTAAAACCACAAATATTTTGGAAGAGTCCTTTGGGACAAATACAGAATGTGACCTTTTTAAAAAAAATAACCTGATTGGATTTCAAGTTGAAATTATTATTTTACCTGAAAATTGATCCAAGAATAGGAATACAAATCCAGCTAAGGGATTTAACAGTGTGAAGTTTTATACAAACTGAGTTTGTGTATAACAGTGAACATATTACAGCAAGTTAGACAAAAAACATGCACGATGTGTGGAAAGTTTAAGATGCCCATCAAAAAAAATCATCTTTAACAATGGAGAGGAAAGGGGCATCAGTAGCTATTTAGCATGAGAGTTAGGATACAGCTTCTGAATCAGATCTTTCTAGACCTTAAATGCTGAAGGCTGCAAGTGAGAGAGGAACAGTGGAAAAAACCCTGGTCATACTGAGTTCACTCTTCCTTTTAGCATCCACACACTGCTACTGAGACACAGGATACTGGGCAAGATGGACCTACGGTCTGATACAGTAAGTGGAAATTCTTATGTTCTTAGGCCATTTTGTACCTCCAGCTTATAATGTTGCTCATAGCAGTAGGTTGCTGTAAAGTATTTGGAAAAGCAGTGAACTTACGTGTTTGTGGAGCGTCTAGCTCAGTGGATCCTTGATTTCTTATTGTGGCCGATAAATGTTACCAAAAAAAATGCACAATATGACTATTCTTCCTTAGGGATTTATAAAGTTTTATTTCTGAAGAGGCTTACTAAAAAACCTACAATATTAAAAAAAAAACCAACCCAAGTTGGATTAGGGAGTGGCTTCTTGTCTCTCGGTTAATGTTCCAATTCTGTCCAAACCTTATTTTGCTTTGGCCTTGCAGAACATATTTGCAAATTCCCAGACCAACTCTAATCTCACCCTATTACAAATATCAAAAGAATGGTTGAAAACAAGAAGGCTGTCATGTCATACAAGCCAATTCTAGAACTGCTTTGGAGTAGCTAGTTTACTGAAGATCAATTACCTTGATTGCCAGAAATTAGTTATTTGCAAATAGCAGAAAAAGAAAGCAAAAATATATCAAAAGAACTGTTACCTTCCCGTAGACGTTCAACCACAAAGGTGAACCCAGTAGTTCGTGGATGCAAGACATATTCATATTTTCGAAGTCCATTCTTTTCAGCAAATTCATGACTGCGGGCTTTGGTATTGCCTAAAGATAAAAAAAAGCATTAAAATAATTAATATTAGTTGCAGAGAGGGAAGGGAAGAAGGCTTAAAGCTCCACTATGATGTAAAAGCAGGCAAAAGAGCAGCAGCGCACATTCTACAGATGAATAGCAGTTGTTTTCTGATGGAAGCAAAACTAAATGTGCTTTCAATTAGGCTCATAATACCAAAAGATAGGGAAAAAATGAGTTGCTAAAACAATTGTTAATTCTCTTACTGTATGAAATTATCTTTAAACATAACTAACAGGTCCTTCGCATTGATCAAATGCAAACTCAAAGCTCTCTTTTAAGAGAGATTATAGTAAAATTTACATTGTAATATACAAATTCTATTAGCATTAAAAACACTGCCACTAAAAGGGTACAATTTATAATAATGTTAACTTTTGATATGGATTGAATTAACTTAGTCAAAAGTGTTAACTTATGTTAAATTGTTACAAGAACCTTCTCTCCATCCAAAGAGAAAAATCTTATGCTTTTTAAAAATAGACAAGTAGGAACGAGTCAAATACGCTAAAACAATATTTTTGTCATCTCATATATTCACTTTGAACTTGATAGGCTTTATTTATTCATCTGTTCATTCATAAATTCAAGTTGCATGTCTATATGCTCATTAATTTTTCAACCTAATGCTCTCTACAGCAAGATGGGCTTGCCTCTGTATGTAAGCTCTGCACAAGCCATCTGAAAACAGTTTGGCTGAACATGTAGTGAAGTATGTATTTCAACGGTCTGGCAGAAAGAGTACTCTGATGAGGAAATGGCACAAGTCTTAAGAACGAATTACTAACACAGTAATGGCACAAGTCTTAAGAACTAATTACCAACACAGCCAATTCGGCAAACAACAAAAGAGACGCGCGCGCACACACACACTGAAGAGAAAGCCTCTGGAGATGAGTGGGCAGAAACCAATTTGTTTTACAGGTGGTGTAGAATTCTCTGAACTGTCAGTATTGAAGTTAATACATTCAGATGGCTTTGCCTACTACATTTGTGTCCCCGGATGTTGCTACAACTGCATCTTCCGGGGTAGTAGGCCTAAAGCGCACACAGGATCTTCCTGAGACAACCTGAGCAAAATGAATTTAATCAAGTCCATGTATTAAACATCACTACATGTTTTATAGTCCTTGCATTATT
>NW_005841862.1:2002614-2008459 GCF_000455745.1 Alligator sinensis | reverse complement strand
CCTGCAAAAAAGCTGCAGAAAAAGATCTTTGCCTCATCAATACAAAATCTAACACCTGTACACAGCAGAGCTCTTACTAGAACCGATCAAATTTAACAGAAAATGAGGACAAAGCTGTTCATGGAAGGCATGCTGCTGCATAGTAATGTAACAAAATAAATCAAGCACAAGTTATTACATTTTTCTTATAACTGGGTTAAGGTCTTTGCCACCCTAATTCATTTGCCACTGAAGCAGCAAAGAAGATTAATGCAACATTGGGCAAGTAAGGTTACACATCTTTCTTTATATTCTAAAACACATGCTTTCCTTATTGGTAGATGGGATACTTTACATGAAGCATAGCATGTTTGTTAGTAAGTATGCTACCTAAAAATCGATGTGCCAAATAATTTTTGTTGTAACAAAAAGTGGAATATACATAAGACTGTCTTTCATGGATATTGCCCTTACTTTTTTTACAATGGAGAAGGAGCTTATTGATCATCTAATTTGGATAAAATTATAACTACTGCACAGTAACCACTATGACTGTGGAGTAGTTCCAGAAGACGAGTAAATGATCCAACAGAAAAAATCTAAATGTACATTTTTCTTCTAAACTTCAGAACCATACCACACCACTTCAAACGAACTTTATAGTTCTAAGAAAAACAGAAAAGCTTCCAAACTGAGGGTGTGTCTCCTTACGGACATTAAAATATTAAATATTCCATTTAGGACACTCATTCACACTGGCTACCTAGTCCATAATTAACAGAATTACTTTTAAAATGTCAAAATTGGTCTACATTCAACTACAAACAGAGATCTACAGCATAGATTCTTAAGCTGGGTTCCAAGCTAAAGGAGAAGTGGGGAGGGGGGCCAGGAATGAACAGGTACTAGGAGGTACAACCATTGTACCCTTCCTATTTTACTGAACGAAAGGAGTGATTCTAACCAGATATGTAGGGGTACCCAAGAGCCTTCGTGGCCTAGAAAAGGTTAGAAACTTAGTCTGGTACACCAGAATGCTTACAAAAGACAGCTGCAATTAAACATAGAACATGTTGCCTGAGGAAAGGGTTGTAGACGGTATTTGGTTATTTGAATTCATGATGCTTTGAGGACTGAAAAAGGAAAAGCCAGTAAGAGGGTGAGAAGACCATACTTGAACATTTTTTTTATTGGCTAGGGGAAAGACGTTACACATAAACCGGTTTAAGTAATCAGAAACTGGTTTAAACCTGTAACAGAACAGAAGTTCAGTGCATATAAACTGGCTTCAAAATGGCTGAAACTGGTTTAAGATAAACCTGGCTGAATGTAGTATCAGACTTAACTGATTTGGGTCAAACCAGTTTATGAAACTTCTGTCCCAGATCCCTTTCTGGTTCACGTTAAATCACAGTCCCCCAGCATCCTAGCATGCTTTGCAGCCCTGGTCTGGGCTGTGCTGTCTGGTCCAGCAGAGAAGGGTTGGGGGGCAGGGGAAAGGGAAGAGGAAAACCTGCCCGCTCTGACAAAGCCCGGCTAGGGTCTGGGGGTGGGTTAAGCTCCCCTTCCCCAAGTACAGAGCTGCCCTGCCCTGCTAAACGTATTGCTGGCTACAACTGTGAGCCACCTGGAAGCAGGAAGAGGAAGTGATGAGCAACCCTGCACAGTCCTGCTGCTCTGATTCTGGAGTGGAAATCCCAGAGACCTCAGGGGCAGCAGGAAGGAGGAAGTGAACGCACATCCCATGCTTGCTGTGTGCTCTAGTGCCCCTTGGCTTCTGGTCTGAGCCACTGCAGGCATGTGGCTGCATTTCCTGAATCAAAAGTAAGTGTCTGTCCAGTATTTTCGCAATTTAAACTCTGCATCTTAGACTAACCTGAAAAGACTGAATTGATTCAGCCTTGGGCTTTCTGATAGTCTCTACTTAGCTATGGAAACTTCAGTTACATGACCACATCCTATTTTTCTAACCAGAGTCCTGCCACATTCATTTACCTGGATGGCCTATATTCTATATTCATGGCCAACCTGTGGTGCATGTGCCACAAGTGGCATAGACAGCCTGTGTGTGTGGCATAAAACAGATCAAGGAGGGGACAGGCAGCACAACAATAGACATGGCAGGAAACAAAAAGCAGACCAGATAGGGCAGGGAGCAGAAAGAGCAGCAGATCAGGCAGGAAAAAGAGATCAGAGTGGCACTTAAGAAGTACTGAGGTTAATTTGCGGTATGCCTGGCAAAATGGTTGGCCCTCACCACTCTAGGCTAACCCAGAGTACATGGAGATATTGCACTTAGATTGACTTAAGTAGGGCTAGGCTGACTAAGTACCTATCTATACATACATTTGGGGAGGTTAGATTGGGCAAAAAATGGTTGGCTTGATCCGCTGAATGTCTTCACATATCAGAGCACAGCCTCAGGGCTAGCAAAGTCTAGTCACTCACTCCAGCCTTAGGGCTATACTTTTCTTACACCCCTTTTTCTCCAGCCCTGCACTGGGCTATTTTTAGGCCACTCAGCCACCTCATCCCCAGACAGACAAGCCCTCTCCTCACCCCCCAAACCCACTTAAAGCAAGCTTCATGATCAAAGATCAGGTCCTGGGAACAGCTACATGTGCCTTCAGGGTTGTGCAGGGAAGAGTTACCAGGGAAGGGTTGCCACCTCACTTGTATCAACAGTTGGAAGATGCATGGAGAATGAGGCCGGGAACTGCAAAAAAAGAAAGAATGAACTCATGGCTAGGGCAAACTGGATTCTGCCTCTAATGAAAAGTACCTCTGTGATGCCCAGCTAATCATTTAAATCAAATTTTCATAAGCTGTCCTTGATGATATGTTCCTTGTTACCTGTTTGAGACTCCCCCCACAGCCCCTGATCATGCCCCTCACTCCCCACACAGCACCCCCCCTGCTCATGTCCTCACTTCCCCCACAGCACCCCCTGCTCATGACCTCGCTTCCTTGCCCCCCACCTACAGCCCCTGCAACCCAGCCCTGCTGGAGGGGGCTCCCAGCTGCCAGGCTCTGGGGCCAGGGACCCAGGTCCACAGCTCCCTGCCCCCAAGAGAGGGCAGCAGCTGCTGCAGCAGCAGGAGCATGGAGTTGGCTCCCCCTCTGCTGCGGGCAAAGGCAGGAGTGGGGCAGGCTCCCAGCCCAACCCCCCAGCCCTGCTGGTGTCCCCTATCCATGACCCACAACTCCCCAGCCCTGCCAGAGGGGGCCCCCAGCTCGCTGCAAGCTCCACTTACCTCACAGGCTCCAGGAAGAATAGGGAGCCTGAGCCAGGCCTTGGCTGACTGAGAGCCTCCGGCCCTGCCCTTTCCCCTCTCCCTCCGGGCAGGGCTGGGGGTTTCCCGCCCCTTTTGCAATCAGCTCTTGTAGGCTGGAACTCTGTCCACCTGCAGAACTCTTTGGAAAAGTGGGAAATCTGTGGGTATCTCTGCTAAAAGGGAAAATCTGTTTTTTCTCTGATAAAATCAGGAAATGTGTGGTTTTCAATGTTTTTCCGTGAGAAACAGAAAACCTGGATCCCTTGATCATAACCTTCCTGTGCCTCATGTCCTTAGTTGTTAAATGGAGATATGCCATTGTCTCATCTCAATATGTTTTGTGCAGATACATTCATTACTTTTAGTGAAGCACTCAGGTACTATAATGACAAGTGCTACAGAAAAGCCTAGGAAGAAGTAAGAAATTCCACCTTTCTTCAGGCTTGATAATTAGGTATGTAATAGCTGGGACTCATATCAGCTACTTGTTAAGTTTTCAAATAAGCAGTCTCTGCTTTGTCCCATGCTGCCTCTTGCTCAGCAATTCCGCTCTGTAAATACCTGCATTACTTTCCTTCCAAACCTCCTTATAGAAAGACCTCCCCAAAATACCCTGATAACAGATGGGCTGCTGGTGTCCACCAAATACTGGATATGGACACACCCAACACCTAAATCATTTTAAATGCAGTTTAAACCCAAAGTGAACAGACAGGTGAGCCTATTTAATAGGTTTAAAGCTGCCACGAACAGCTCTGAGGCAAACCTGGAAAATCAAGTATCCTTTGAACTGGTTCAGTGTTAGATGCGAGTGTCAAGCGCTCAACAATATAAGTCTGGTCAATCCTCCAGGCATCCCATACTGCTCCCTCCTTCCCTCCACTGCTGCAACTGACTGTTCTCATATACAGCCAGAACTCTACTGCCTCTTATCTGTCTTCCCCCCCCCCACTCTTTTGTTGCCACATTTTATCAACAAGCTCCCTTGCACTGCTTGTTCAATAGAAGCTATCTTTCTAACAACCAACCACATCCTCACTCCCTGCTTTATCTCAACCCCCTCCCCCCCACACACACACACACATCATGCCTCCCCGCCAGCTCTTGGAAACCCAAAAATATGGCTCCATGCACTCCTGTGTCCCCCTTTGCCAAGTCAGGCAAGCACACTGACAATTTCGGTCAACTGTGGTCTACTGAAGTTTACTGAACTCATGTTTGGGAGAGAAAAGAAAGGAGAAAATTGAAAACATCCCAGCCATAGGTCACCCACCTCATGGGACCTCCACAGTATAGATGCAAGCACCCCCACTTTCCCTCATTCACTGCAAGGCATGCTGGGCCAGGTGCTAATTCTCTTGACCTGGTGTCAGAATCACCTACGGTTACATCATTTCCTTGCACCCAGTCTATCTTTTGGAATCCAGCATTGTTTATCAAGAAATCAAGTGAACAGGATACAACTGAGACCACCACAAAGCTGAAATTGGAGCAGATTTGCTCTTTCATATTTTTCATATGCGTGCTCTTAGCTGAAAGACAGAAAAATGCTATTATCGGATACACTACTGAGGAAAAAAAAATCAAAATTCTGCTTACTGACATGCATATAATTGAATCAGTCATGGAGGGAAGGGGCAATAAAAAACACCTGAATATTTTATCCTGAATACTTTGTAGCAAAACAGAGCATAGAGGCATTTCACCCAAAACAATATCAGAAAAAATGTCAAAATGTAGAAAGAGAAAAGCTGGCTTTTCAACAACTATCACTGGAACTACATTAACAACAATCTGAATCCCATCAAACATTTCAGACTTGGATTTTATAATGCTTATGATATGGATTTTATAATACTTATAGTAGTGAAGGTGACAAAAATGATCATTTTAACATTTCTAAAATGAGACACACAATTTTCATAAGCTAGAGGAACGTTTTCAGAGTATAAAAAAAGTCTGTATATATGCCTCTTCCAGTGTTAGCTATTTTTTGATTGCAAGAAACTCAGTACCTCTTATTGGTATTCAACCAACCTCTCAGTTTCATCCCAAACACAATTTTAAGTGTTAACAAGAAAAACTGTAAACAAAATTGTTTGTAACTACTTCTGATAGTATACATTAAAGGAAAAAGATGCATTTGGTAACTATGGATCGTTCAGTAGCAGAATAATTTAACTTTGAATTGTGCCTGCATCATGAACAAACTGCCAACTATCTAGTATTCTAGTGAATAGAGACTGTCAAATATTTATATGTAAGGAATAACATTGACTTATAAATGTATGTAATGCCTGTTCTCATAAATGGGAAGTACATGGGAAGTACAATCATATTGCTGATGGGTAAAATTTTGAAGAGCTGCTTAAGTGACTTATGTTCCCAAGGGTGTGCGTACCACAGTAAAATGGAGATGCATCCTGGCATGTACCACCATACCTTTCTGTCACAACCCAATGATTTTAGTGCCTCGGCACGATGGAATTTTCCCGCCACATGAGAGTCTCTGTGCACAGCAAAAGTTTTCTGCTGCAACAGAAAACCCCGGTGCAAGAGAGTTCCCGCCATTCGCATGCAAATTTGTGTCC
>NW_005841862.1:1997111-1997902 GCF_000455745.1 Alligator sinensis | reverse complement strand
AACTGGCACTGCTGGAAGTTTGAAGATACGATGCCTAATCCTAGCCCAGGAGATGAGGAAAAGGTCCCTACACTGTATGGGACTTCTGCCCCGGCATGGATGGCGTCAGATGGAACCTCCAGACATGGCGGAGGCTATGGGTACTATTGCAAGGCTTGTCATGATAAGAAAATAATTCAAGCCTACCCAGATGACAGTTCGGCCCAAAAGTGTGAATTGTTAGGATTCTTCGAGGTACTGAAACATTTTCTGACACATCATGACGATACGCTCCCTGTTCCAATCATCGCAATCGACTCGCAGTACATTTACAAAATTCTTACTGGTACAGTCCTTCCTACCGAAAATTTGGATGATTGGCAAGACATCTGGAAAACGTTAACTAAATTTACACAGCTCCCGTTGGTAAGGCACACTAAGTCACACCTTCCGCATACTGATCCAGTACATGAGGTCATAGATAAACTCTTAGAAGACCCACTCCGGACCGACGTAGTTTTGCCTATCACATCTACCTCCGGTCCTGAAGTAAATCCGTTCCTCGCGTGGCTTCGTGAAAATTGGGGTCACCCGGGACCACGAGCTTGCCATCAACGTTGGTGCCGAACCATTACAGAGCCGGCCTCATATGGAGTTCGGCGCGATTGGGAAATGGTAGCTCAGGCCTGTGAGACATGTGCTAAAGAGAAGTGCCATAGAACCAAATATCAGCTCGGAGCTTTTGACTCTTCACAGTTCCAAGCAGGAAAAGTCTGGCACGTAGATCTGCTAGGACCCCTCCCAGGGTCTAA
>NW_005841862.1:1993971-1996528 GCF_000455745.1 Alligator sinensis | reverse complement strand
AACTGCGGTTCCTTCGAGTCAACGAAGTGACGGCTATGAAGGGGACACCGAGGCAGCGAATGTCCGTCAGGTCAGAACTTGCTCTGGCGCTGCTCCTCTCTCATTTCTGCTGCAGTGTATTAGTTAAACCTGTTGTTGATCCGTATGTAACAGCAGTTTGGGGGAAGAATGTCACATTAAAATGTATGATTAACACAAATGAAACCATAATACAAGTATCATGGGAAAAGATATATGATAAAAGCGCACAAACTATTGTTGTGCATCACCCTGAATATGGGGTCTCTGTTCAAAGAAAATACCACGGGAGGGTATTGTCTAGAAGTTCTTCGCCCATTGATGCGACGATCAGTTTGCATAATGTGAGTTTTAATGATGAAGGAAAGTATATATGTAAAGTAACTACATTCCCATTGGGAAATACGCAATCATTAACAATTGTAACTGTACTTGTTAAGTCTAACTGTACTTGTTGAGCCCACTGTAAGTTTTACCAAGGGGCCAAATTCTCTAATAGATGATGGAAAGTGGGCAGTGGCAGCCATCTGTACAGCAGCCACTGGGAAACCCGCTGCAAATATAAGTGGGGAAGGAGACTTTGGTAAAATGGTGTGTAGTTCAATTTCCTTTCCAAATAGAACGGTAACAGTTATAAGCCAATATAAGATCATTCCCACTAAATTTGCGAGGGGAAGGCGTATAACTTGTATTGTGAAACACCCAGCTTTGGACAGGGAAATAAGGTACTTTCACGTCCTAGACATCCAATATGCCCTTGAAGTGTCAATAACCGGTTATGATGAAAATTGGGTTTTCAGCGGAAAGAATGTTCAACTTAAGTGTAACGCTGATTCTAACCCGCCGCCTATAAAGTTTACCTGGGCCAGATTAGATGGACAATGGCCTAAAGGCTTACTGTCTATAAACAATACTCCACATTTCAATGGCCCACTAACCCACAATCATGGCGGGACTTATATTTGTAGGGTGACAAATTCCCTTGGTCAAAGAAGCAATCGAAAGACTATTTACGTATTGGATCTCTCCACCATCACTACCACACGACCACCCACGGTTTCATGGTATCCTTCAACTAGTGGCATTACGGGTTTAGCATCAGCATTCACCTTAACAGTAATGCAGGAACGCAATTGGGGTACCATCATCAGTAGTGCAGTGGGTGGAATTATCTTTCTAATACTTGGAAGTATTTTAATTGGCATTGTCTGTTATGGGAGAAGACGGACGTTCCGCGGTGACTATTTCATTATGAACCGTATTTCACTAACTAATAAAAGAGAGGAGTCCCAAACAGATGTTCTCCAATCAGATGATGACCAATAGTTGTTGTTATATGTTTAAGTTATTGTATTTTGAAGTGTGTTAAAAGACCGGTCTGTAAAATTGTTTATTTGTATATATATGTGTGTGTTTGTTGGTTGCTTAAGCTCCATAAGGCCAGTGAATCCTGAAACGAAAATTCCTTATAACATGCTCATGTGTCTAAAATTCCAGTTTTGCTGTCGGCAAGGGGGCATGTCACAACCCAATGATTTTAGTGCCTCGGCACGATGGAATTTTCCCGCCACATGAGAGTCTCTGTGCACAGCAAAAGTTTTCTGCTGCAACAGAAAACCCCGGTGCAAGAGTTCCCGCCATTCGCATGCAAATTTGTGTCCCACTATTGGCCAGTTCTAAATTATTCTACGTGGCGGCTAGTAATTGGCTTGCTGGCCGTATTAAAATTTGGGCGATGCTGGCCGTATAAAATTCTGTGTGACTTCCGCTCAAGTCGGAGAACTTTGAGCATGCTGCAGAGTGCCTTTGAAGATTCCTGACTTGCGACTGAGCTGATCGATAGCCTGATCACCTATCGATTCTTCTCCCCGTCGCCGAGCGCAATCCTTTGACGTACCCTTTTCTCTGCCGGCCTGTTTCGTGTACGGATTCGCTGGCCTGAGCCTTGCCAGCTGGAGCAACTCGTGTAGTTGTTTATGCGACCAGACCACCTGCGTCGTGACGACTAGCGGCATAAGTAAAGCTTTTTGCAACCAATACGCTTTGTCTGCCTCTCCATTCACCAGCTCGCCCAAACGACCGAGCAATTTATATAACACCTCAAGTCGGCTCCGGCCGTCTGAGACACTTTCCTAGTTTAATCTAGATAGGATGGGTAACAGTGACACATTAACATACACTAGCCCCTAACATGTACCCAGGAGGCCCTGGAGTTTGTACTCTGATTGATAGCATATGACAAAGCCAGTGCACTCTTCCTATGGCTAGTCATGCTAGCTAGCCTGTGCTAGCACAGGTATGTTAACATGTGTTGTATACTCAAAAAAAGTATTTTTTTTTGTAGACAAACTCAAAAGTCACTTTTAAACGCATTGTTTTAAAAACTTCAAAGCAGCAGAATAATAGTCTTTCCCTGGCTTTCAATGAGTTCCTCTTCCACGTATCTTTGGGAGAGGAGGACAGATTATGAACGAATATAGGTTAAATAGTTCCAATATTGTTATTTAAAAAAAACAAACAAACATTTAAATATCACTTC
>NW_005841862.1:1989069-1993961 GCF_000455745.1 Alligator sinensis | reverse complement strand
CAGGAAGTGGACAAATCTGAAAGAATTGCAACTATTTAGGCACTGCTTTCAGAGGCACAGTCCCTTCTAAACACACCATCTTCCAAGCTTCAGCATCACCACTACAAATCTCCTGTGGAATTCACAATATAAAAATCAAATGAAGACCCTTCATTTTAAGTAAAATTAAAGGGAAAATACCACAAAACTATTTTCTTAAGAGTTAACGTTTAATTGTATGATCACACGTAGGCATCTCTTTCCACCCTCCTACTTGCAACCTGTGCAATAACCTGGTCATCTTGGCTGCTTGCAGATGTTAAACAAAACAAAACAAAAACAAAAACACACTTTAGTGGAAGCTCTGCATCATCTGTATAGATCGGGTGCTTCAGTGGGGCATTTTGGTGCTTTTAGCTAAAGCTGATTTAATCAACTATTAGATAAAAGCACCAAAAAAGCCCTACTAAAGTACCTGATCTATACATACACTGAAGAACCGGGTCCAACTAACATGCTGCTTTTTCTGGCCATGCACCAGACTCAGAATGAGAATGCACTGAGTTTAAAGTGCCGCTTTTTTTTTTTAAACATTTGGAAGCAGCCCTTAACTCCTACTGCCTTTGTCCTATCTCTTTCTCCTTTGTTTGCTTTGGTACCTTCCATAGTAAATGGGCACATCTACACATGCAATTAATGCAATTAAATATACTCTGGTTCAATCTGAGCCAGAGTAAACTAATCCTGACATCACCATCTACATGTATGTTTAAGCGCAGTAATTTACTGCGCTGCCAAATACTGCTCATATCAGACAGGACTATCCAGCAGCGCAGTAAATTAATCTATTGCTCCCTAATTGCCACACACGTGTAAATGGTGACACTTTACTGAGCAGCAAATTAGTCTACTACACAGTAAAACATCTTGTGTAGATATGCCCCATAGGCGGTAAATTTGGAGCAAGCATAATATCTCATCTATATTGACAGATAAAAGCATATTTTGGAGTGCTAATAAAGCAATAATCAAAAATTATAAATTGTGTCTTGATATAAAGCCTCTAAGCAATTAAAGCACACAAACTGATTTCAAGTAAAAGATTGCAAAAGAAAAGTTCCTCAAACGAATCATAGTATATAAGCATAAGTGGGATGCAGAATTTGGAAATGGATGCAGAATTTGGTACCTTTCAATAATTTGTATTTCACAGAAATGAAAAAAAAAATGGTCAGAGGAATATGCAAGACAACTGATACCCAAAGCAGTGAAATGAAGTTCAAACAGCTTATCATGTACAGTTGAAAAGGGAAACACAAAGAAATATTCAAATCACTTTGCTTTACTAAGGTGCAGGGAAAAAAAAGCATCTGAGATAAGACAAATCACCAAGTAGAGACTTAACAATACACGCTATCACAAAGCGGGAGATCGCTAAGGCTTTATCTATACACATGAGCTGCAATGGTTTAACTAAAATCTGCAATTTCTGTGTGTAGGCAAAGCCTAAGATCAAGAGTGAGAGAGACTCTCAAGCTGTCTGATGAAAAGGATCAGAGTTGATACTGCTTTCTAGAAATAAAAGATATTTTCTGTTTTTCATTATAACTATTCCAAAGTAAACCTACTCTGTTGAATTTTGGAAAGTACTTAGATGAAGTACATTTTTTCTATCAGTCAACTTTGTCTTATTAAAAATATGTATTTTAGGTAATGTCCAACTAAATTGCCTAAGAGGAATAAAACTGTCAAACTGAAAATGTGGAGAAAGTAAGTATGTGTAGGAAAATTTTTCTACCTCAGAAACTTCAGTCAAAATGGCCTGAGCAGTCTACTTTATCAAAGCTGTGCTCTGAGTAGTGGTCAAACACAGGCATTATAGTTTGGATAATTTAATATGCAAAACTTAAGTCAGATAATAAAGACTTATGAGAAATAAGAGAAACCATCTTTTTTATGAAAAAAAACTATGATGTACAGTTTCAAAGGTAAAGAAAAACTGGGATTCAACAAATGTCTGGTAAACATTTCAAATGTTAAAATGTACAGTGTAAATGAGGTTGCCTGTTACCCTTCACCTATCAAACAGCTAGAATGGTTCCCATTCTTTCAGACTTTATTCACAAATAAAACAGACTAAACATTCGATGGAATTTTAATGATCTCCGTTCCAAGCTAAGACATAGTAATGTCTATCCGTGAGGTTCAGTTTAACTCTCATGAAGAGCTGAAGTCAAAGAGTTGGCAGAAAATTTCCAAAGACAGAACACTGAAAATGTAAACCCAGTATTTGTTTCTAGGTGTAAACTCTGGAATGTAAACTTAAGCCATGACTTGTATCAAAATAGCTTAATTCACATAATTATAAATCATCATGTTCGTGTTGCAGCATATACTTACAAGATTCTAGGCTAAACCTGTGATTTAAGTTAATAAATGTTTGTGAAAATAATGAAACGTGATGTAGAAAATGCTTTACCTGACTCAGAATTTAGATGCATTGTTATTTCAAGTTTTTGACAGAGAATTGTACAGAAAGATGCACTTAAGTTATGAACTTCATACAGATAGTTTCATTGTCATGTAGAAACAGACACCACTATTATTTGAGGCTGCTGTCATTGGTCAGACTATTTTGATTTTTTGATGTCTTTTAGTACACAGTGATATTTTTATTACACCATTTTTCAAAGAATATATTGAGCTAGAATAAGACTGAAGTCCACAAAAATACACATCACCTATGTTGTCTAAGTATACATAGGTGGGGGGAATGTCTATAGTCAAAATCCCTTGTCCATATACTTAAATAATACCCATGTAGCCACTAGGCAAATGGTAAACTGAGGATCTTTCTTGACTAAAACTGCGGACATCATCTCATTACTTTTCTTACTCTTCTGTTCTTGCTCTGATCCACTTTTTGTCTCATTTCATTATTGTGTCTTGTGATTTAGACTGTCAATACTCTCACTTTCCATCTGCTTGTACAGTGCCTACCATGAAACCCAGCTTGAATGAGGCTGTGAGGGTCTATTACTATGTATTTTGAACACAGCAGAACCAGGATTTGGGGGTCACAACCCAAGTCTCGTTTCCAGTCCTACCACTGTGGTAATTCATTTATCCAACATATATGCACACTGGCACATGTAAATTATTCCTGTAAGGGGGGAATAGTTTCCAGCTGCCTCAAAATGTTATTTGGGGACTTTATCCTTAGCAAGGCTTTGAAGTCCTTGGACAGACACTTAGACAAGCACGGCCAGACGGTATGTGGTGCCACAGACAATTCCGTGGTGCCACATACTACACATTCAGGTGTTCTCTGTGCTGCAAGGTAGCAGCATGGAGAGGTAGGGAAGAGGTTTGATCCCAGGGTCAAAAAAACCCGTGTAAAAAAGCAGCGGGTTGGCACACGTGGGGACAGCATGCACGCTGCTCAAAACCGGTGCCTGGCTGGCCAGAGCCACAATTGAGCTGTCAGCCAGGCTCCAAGTGGCAGAATTGCCACTGTTGCAGCCCCGGGAGGCCCCCAGGACCCCAGGTAAGGCTGCTGGGGCCAGCCCAGTGCTGGCCCCAGCCTCCCCTACCTCACCTGGGGTAATCTGCTGTGTGCCAGAGGGCATATGGCATAGGTGTTCCTGGGGACAACCAGCAGCCACACAAGGTGTGCCACTGCTTCTTGCAGCTGGGGAAACAAACGTCCATGCTCATGTGGACATGGCCTTAAAGTTCATAGCTGTGCTACAAAATTCATGTACTTCATTGATTTTGGGTTTTTTGCATCATACTGAACACTGTTCCAACAGACTATGACAAGAAAATCATGAATTTCTTAGATGGCTAGCTGAAGAACCTCACAGTAAAAACAAAGGGCTCAGTATTGGTATTACAGGCTTTTGGCAGGTTAAGCTGCTTTTTACCATTGAAACCCAAGAGGATAGAAATGAGCTAACTCATAGCAGTTCAGCATACCAGTACTTTCTCCTAATGGCTGCATTTTATAATTTATAATCTAGTTAAAAAAAACCTCCATCATATTTTATTGCAGAAAAAGCCTTCAAAACATGAACTCAGTGTAACAAATGGAATAATATCTGCATGAGTCTGCAGACTACCTGAAAATATAAATTCCAGGGCTCCTATCCAGCAAAACACTTAAGTATGTGTTTCAACTTTAAGCTCTTGAGTAGCCCCATTCAAGTCAACAGAACTACTTGCATACTTAACATTATATACAAGGTTATGTGCTTTGCTGGATTGGAAACTTTAAGAGCTACAATCCTCCCCATTCAAGTCAGCAGGTATGTCTACATGTTCATTAATGTGCAGTAACCAGAGTTACTGCGCAGCAGCACTGGTGAATACCTTTTTAGTGACACTACTGCTCAGTAGCCTAGTAATACTGTGCAGTGGTGTATTTGCACTGTCCGTGCTGTGACATGCAACTGCGCAGGGTTATTAGGCTCCTGTGCAGTTAGCATCTCTTGTAGATGCACCCAGTGAGGTGTTAATTCTGAAGTAAAATCCTGACAATTTAAATGCAACTTTTGCTGCTCATAAAGTAAAAAAGACAATCATCGTATGATCTAAACAACCTATTCCAAGTGGCATTTCAGTTAGGCATGGTTAGTGAACTAAATTTAGAACAGTACCACCAACTTTGCTACCAGTCTAACCAAGGTTCCCTCTAAGCTGCACATGTATATGGACACGCACAAGAAAAAAATCATGCCCGCAGTAACTTTTTAATGCTGCGCACCCGCCCCAGCCCAGCCACAGCCTTTTGCAGGAGAGGAGGTGGGAAGGGGAGGGCACACAGATACCCATGCAATCCCAGCCAGTATCGGAGCCGAAGGCAGGTAAGTTTCACTGGGCTTGGAGGATGTGTGTGTGTGTGTGTGGGGGGG
>NW_005841862.1:1929449-1989038 GCF_000455745.1 Alligator sinensis | reverse complement strand
GGGGGGGGCATATTGAAACCCCCACAGTGCAGGAGGGAGTGTGGTAGGGGCAGGGTGCTGCCCTGCTCCCTCCTGCACTGTTGGGATTGTTCCACAATCCAGCCCGGCCAGGGGCCTGTTCACCGTGAGTTGGAGCCTGGTGGTTTGTTCAGGGTTGTGGGCTCCCGCCACTGTGCGCACTGTGGGAGAGGGGGGGACACATCCCCTCTCCCCCCGGTTCCCCCACGTTGCACCCCTGGGATGAACCACTGGGCTTTGATTGCAAAGTACACTAAAAGTACCGGGCCAGGTCGTGGGGCAGTCAGAGCTCGGCAGCCCCTCCAGACGCACAGCGCAGGCAGCCAAGTGAGGACACATGGCCTGGCCCTTGATCTTTGCACGGGGCAAAGGCGGGTGGGATCTGAGCTCTGCCTGCTCCCTGCCTCTGCACCTCGCTGCAGCCTTTGAAAGCGATGCTATGTGCCTTACTGCCTGGCCCGCCCAGCGGCGGGACACACATGGTGCTGCGCTGCTTTCAAAGGCTGCAGCAAGGCACGGAGGCAGGGAGCAGGCAGAGCGCACAGACCGAACTGGGGCGCTCATGGATTGCTACACTTTAGGGAGAACACTGAGTCTAACCTTTGTTGAAATCTTAGGCTCTGGGACAGAAGTTCCGTAAAACTGTTTGACCTAAATCAGTTAAGTCTAATACTACATCCAACCAGGTTTATCTTAAACCAGTTTCGGCCATTACGTAAGCAGTTTAAGTGCACTGAAGTTCTGTTCTGTTGCAGGTTTAAACTGGTTTCTGAACATTTAAATCGGTTTGTGTGCAACTTCTGTGCCTAGCCATACTGTCAAACTACCATTGACCCTGCACCAGAAAGTGGAATAGGTGACTCCTTTCAGTACATTTTTCATTTTAATTAAATATCTCCATTGAGCTACTACTACTACTACTTTGAGAGTCTCTACTTCACATTTGACCATTTTGTTATGCATGCTTGCACTTGTTTAGTGTACTTTACAACAATGTTTCTCAACCTTTTAAGTAGCAAGCACCCCCTAAAATCTGAAAATGTTAATACGTACCCTAACACTCAGTTTTCCAGGGGATTTTATATTTACAGACTAATGTGTGCTATATGTTGGAAGAAAGGCTGTGTATATAAGGCCATGATATGACAAATGTCTGATTTGGTGTCGGTAGGGTTGCCGCCTTTTACACCATGGGTGCACAACTCAAGTATGTACCTGGGCTAGAGGTGGTGTTGCCCAAAGCTAGGAGGGGTGAACCCAGGCATGCCAAATTATTACTGGGGAATTTTAATGTGTGGCACACCAAATTTTTTGCCATAGTTTTGAGAGAAAAAGAGGGCGAGAGAGAGAGAGTGTTGGGGTACCCACGTACCCCCTGCCTGTGTCTCGCATACCGCCAGGGGTATATGTACCACAGGTTGAGAAACTATGCTTTACAAGATGTTTCGTTGTGCACGTGCCTTGCAGCAGGTGTTGCAAAGTCTGAGGCTCTGTGCTGTAGTCACAGGGGGTTATAGCAGAAGCATTCATGTTGCGATCCCTGCCAGGTAATACCTGCTAATACTTGCAAATTCTGTTAACACTTCAAACCATGATTTAGCTACTTATTTGGTGGAAGAAAACAGTCTTTATCATAAGAATATTTACAGTACTTAAATACTCCATTTAAGATTATGGACAAGGGTATTGAAGTATTCTTATTTTTCTTTTTGAGAAATAAATCATTAATGTCATTTTTAACTTGTTATGCATCAGAGCTTGCATTATCAGGGCCCATAGACCCAACGTTTTCCAAAGTCCAAAGGAAAACCATGAAGAGAAGAAATAAATGGGATACTGCTGTCTCTCCCAAGACAGTGTGGCATGCATATGCAAAATAAGACATTCCTGCAAAGGTACAGATTTTGGCATGTCTCTCTACCTATTTTTTTTTTAAAGCAATTGTATGGAGAAAAGCTGAAAATTGTATGGAGATTCTTGTGAAGGGGTCCCATAACAGCAAGAGACTGTGCAAAATGGTTGATTATGTTTAAACTTCTAAAAACACTAGGCAAATGTCTTTTTTGCAGTCTTGTAAAGCTGTGGGCATTAGAAAGGCTGACTAAATACTCTTCTGGTGAGGGCTTATTTCAAATAGTGTCTGCAATAAGAACACGGGTGGCCAACCTGTAGGTTGCGAGTCGAATGTAGTGACTTGGGTGGTTTAAACGCAGCTCCAAGAGGCAAACTTTTAATGACAAATTATTATTTGAGCTGCAGCACTTGCTGAGCCTGAAGCATGGCCATCTCAAAAGTTTTTGTGCAGCTCTGAGCTGTGCCAAGTTTGGCCTGCCCACAACAGAATTCTGTAACATGTGGGAAAAGTAATATGCTTGATGGCTTTTCGCTGGTCTTGAAGTGAAATGATGGCCAACTATCATAGTTGTTTCCCTAGCCCTTATGAATAGAGCCTGCAAATTGTTTTGAATGTAGAAGACAGACAGTAACCATCTTTTCGCTGTGTATTGTTAGGCTGCTACCACTGTCTATCCCAGGGCTAGCTGAAAATACAGTGGCTTTCTGTAGTAGCTTACTAATTATCTACTAACACTTCTACTGTCCATGAGCTGTATTTGCTCCCACTTTTTACATATTTTGAAACCATTTCCTGAAGACAAGAATTTCTATCTCAGCAGATCCAAGAAGAGACAACAGAATTGACTCACCTGTGAGATCGGTTCCTTCAGGAAAGATGAGGAGTTGTAGTGGCTCACGAATGTCACAGAAATAATCCAGCATCTTTTCAAAATGATTCTTGTCATCTTCCCATTTTCTCTGAATGAAAATAAAGGCAGCAACCTGCATTGCCCAACCTAAAAGTAAATTTAACACATTACTTACATTTGTATCCTGCCTGTTATTCAAAAATGTGTTACAGAGTGAAATTGGCATACACTTTACCTACCAACGAATTGTAACTGCTTCCAGTTTAAAAATGCATAGTGATTTTGTATAACTGCTTTGGACAGGAAGCAAAGAATGAAACATACAAATGAATCTAGAACAGAGTAAGTGTGGCAGAACTTATTTATCAGTTTCGAAAGCTACCTAGTTTAGTGCCACTGTTCTTGAAAAAAGTGAACTCAGGTCTTTAATGCCTCATCTTTTTATAAAACATTCCCTACTACTTTTCTACCATGTTGACTTATTACAGGACAGAGTTCTAAAATTGTGGATATCTAACAATGACCTATGAAGTCACTGTGACGGTATTGCTTCTGAAATAATAACTGGAGGCATGATATTTCTCCAAGAGCTGTGTGAGAGAGGTTTAACTGAGAACACATGAAGACCATGCAATAACGCATTGCCAGTTAAGGTTTAACTGAATAATACTTTATTTAGAAATTCTACTTTATGTAGAATTATATTAAAACATATTTTAAACCCATATTATACAGAAAATATTTATTTAACAATTATATAAGAAATCAGCACTAAAAAGTTTGATGCCTATAATGTCAATACATCTTGAATTAATCATAATATTAAGTAGTATGTCCTTAGCTTACGGGCACTAATTTCACATAGAGCTTTCTTCATGGGCATGCAAATCCTGGTACAGCTGTTGGGATTTATGCCTTACATTAAGAAAGTTGTATGTCTTGACTTAAAAAAAAGGGAACTCATTCAGTGCATACCATTCTCTTTCAAGCCATTTCTGACTTTGGTTGGAATAATTTACTATATACAGCATTACTCTGTGCTTCCTTTTGGCTGTGCTGTAGTCTAATGAAATAGACAACAGAACCATGAATCAACTCCTGGAGTTTACACTCTACTCAACCATTCTCTCTAGGATATTAAGCATGTCACAATTTACACTAGTAACATGGATACTGCTTGTGAGTATATGCAAACAAATATTTGAAGACCTCCATTCAGCATCTCACAAGCTCAGTTCAACATACATCCTGCATGTTTATACATCCTTGAGATGATCTCCTGCATTGCCTATCTTCTGCTACCAACACCAATGGCTTTGTCTTAGATTCTGGATGGAGCCCAGATGGGTCAGGGAACTGGTAAAACACAAGGGAGTCTCCCGCCTCTAACTTGTTATCCAAGGCATGCTGGTAGCAACCAAAATTTTTATCTGGAAGTTTTCCTTAAAATGAAATTGGTGGTTTCCTTCCTGTTCACAAAGACAAGATATACAAGTCAACCACAGGTCACCGGCACAATTGGAATAAGCTTGGATGGTCACAGACATCAAAACACTTTGAACAAGCTCACATGCATCTACACTGCCTAAGCTAGCTCTAAAATATGATAGCTCTAGTACCAGAAGCTCTCCAACCACAGTAGCCTGGAGGTCCTAAAAAGCAGAGCAGAAAAACTAATAAGAAACTCCTTATAAAAGCAGCTACTCTACTTCTGGTAGCCAAGTACCTCTGCATCAACACCGTGGTCTACAGTGAGCATGTCCTAAATGTCCATCCTATTCTTTCAGTGGCATGACTAAAGATATACAAGAGCAACAGCTTTCCAAAGAATGAAAAGCAATCAGATTTTCACTGCCAAGGAGAACATTTTGCAATTAGAACAGATACCAGGTTACATGGATATGAAATCCCGGATAGAACACTTTCCCAAACCTGCTAACATCTAAATTAGTTGAAATCTTCTTTGAAGGGCAGAATCAGAATATTCTATGTACAAAATAAAAGCATTCATGAGAAACCTCAGAGATTGATTTTACCAGAAACAAAGAAGAAACTTTACAGAACTTCCATCCATTATTTGTCATACTAGGTCTCAAATTTAATGATTAGGCTTGCTGGTGACTTGCAATGATATCATTCTGCCACCTTCATTAACAGTTTCTCATTTTATTCTGATTTGTGTCCTCTCATTTTGCCTCATAAATGGGGTCTTCCTTCCACTTTGTCTTGATAACATCTTTTATTAAGACAAAGTGCATATACACAATACAGTTGACAACTATTAGGTTTAACCCATCTTTTATAAGCTATTTTTTTAAATGTAACATTGTCAGGCACCTAATCAGACTAAGCATTGGAATGTTGAAGGGGAGGTAGGTTATCAACCTTACTTGGTTAATCTTGCCTATATTAGCTAGGCATGTTAATGGTGTTTTTAAAGATTTATCATCTATAGCGTAGAATAAATACTCATTTTGCATAGCCTTCGAGCAGTCAAATGGAGCACCTTCAGCTAAGGAATCTCTGCAATCTGGACCTGATTGAACTTGAGAACAAGAAATGCCTGTATTGCAAAGAACTGAACACTGAAAAGATTATACTTGGTAAGAGATGAACTATTCAGAATACTGTATTAACAAACATCTTCATCAAATTTCATAAGCTGCATTTATGAAGAAAAAAATCCTTATTCAATCCTTTTTTTCTTTTACAATGTAACACAACATTGACTTGAAAAATGTAAAATGCATCCATTGCTGTCTAGCACTTCCATCATTGTGGCATCAAAGCAATAAGAAGCCTCAGTGTAACTTGATCAAGCTAATTCTGCCATTCTCTTGGAGATGGTATTGTTTAGAGGATCATTTGGGGGGAGTAAGTAAAAGGATATTTTTTTTTAAATAAAGAGAAATGATTTTTGTACCCAAACTGCATCTCTTGACCATGCTCAAATGAAACCGCAAATTTAAATTACAGCTTAATTTTAGTACTGGCCTTTCATTACAGTAATGTTAAAACATGGCATAAATATTTTTGGCAAACTATTCAGAGCTTAGTTTTTCTACTGACCTTGTGCAAGGTTCAAAAGCCTATTTTCTCTCTCAAGCCGGCCAAAAGCTATTCCATTTGTTGTTCTATAAAACATCTAATTTGAACTCTGTAATCTGTATAAATGAGTTTACTGCAACTACAAGGATTTAATTGACAAAATGGGGTGGGGGGTGAAGAAGGCTTTCTATTTAAAAAAAATTATTATCTGATAGATCATACATCAAAGAAACCAGTGCTGAAACTGGACTTTCTTTGTGCAGCAGAGGGAAAAAACTAATTGGTATTGATTTTAAAAATGTCAAATATAACTTGCATTATTACACTTTTTTGTCATGGGCCAACATAATAGCTAACATTTTCTGCATGATTTGGCTTTGACAAAATGTGGCAGCAAAGGAAGAACACTCCTACAGGATGGGAAAATTGTAAGTTGTGCTTTGTCTTTTATAGGTCATCATTGCTTACATGGGAAGAGTTTCAAATTTCTCTGGAGTTCTTATAAAGAACTTCACAAAGGAAAGAAAACACAAGTAAAAGTTAGAATATAAGTAAAATGAATACTATTTACAGCCCTTTGGCAAGGCAACAGTCTTGGTGGGATGGATTTATTCTGAGTATACACCCTCGTTTTTGTCCTGTCCTGGGTGGTCTGTCACTACATTCAAACAAATGCTTGTGTCCCATTTTCAGAGGGATACCCAGGGCAAGAAGACTGTCCCAATAAAAACAGGGCTGTCCCCCACCCCCATCTCTTCTGCCCACTCAGCTGAGACTGAGTATGTCAAAGAGTTGGGGGTAGAGTGGAGTGTCCCATTTTGTGACCAGGGAAATATGGTCACCTTGGATGGATTAGGAAAAAAACCTCCATGTTTTTTGCATACACCATATCTCCAAATATAATACAGACCTTGTTTTCAGGAGGCAGGGTGAACAGAAAATATTCCTTGAAGAAACCAAGTAACAGCAGGTAGGGAGGGAAGCTGCCCCTGAATCTGCTGCCAGCCCCATAAGCCAGATAGGGCTCTGCCAACCAGCCCCGTGGCATGCTGAGTCCATCCCCATGTAAGGTCCAGGATCCAAGGTCTAGAGCTGCATGTTGACTCTAACCCGGTGCACCAAGTCAGACCCACGCTGTGCACCAAGTCCAGGTCCACAAGCTGGCTCCACCCCCTGGCTCTGGAACCCAGCACACCAGCCTACTCAGGTACATGGCACCATGTCATCCGGCCAAGGGGCCCCCCATAGGTCCAGCTATTTGCTAGTGGGGAAGTGGTGGAAATGCTAATTGGTGACTTCTGGCTATTACAGAAAGACAGGAAATCAGTTTGTCAGGTCTAAATTCTGCTGCTCTTGAGCTTGAGGGTGGGAGAGGAGACAGAGGCAAAAAAAGTGCCTACTTGGAGGCCCAGTGATACTGTGCTGACCCAGCAACATGCTGGGAGAATATGATCTCTGGTCACCCCCGCAGCGAGAGAACAGAGGACACCTGACACCAGATTCTGCCTTCCTTGCTTCCCCTCCAGGCAGCTTCAGACCTGAAAATTATATGCTGGGTAACTATGCCCGTAAATTGCACCATAATGTCTTGTCAGCAATCTTTCTTTTAAAGAATCTCCAGCATGAATCTACACCACTGATGGCTTTTGTCACTAGTGAAAGTTTATACTGTATATTTTGTGTCACTTTGTCTAAGTCACTGAGTTAATAAACCCTTGAAGTTAAAAAAATGAGCAATTTAGCAAGTACATTTCCCTATTTAAACTGCACTGAAGCTGGCTACAGTATTTCGTTTCTATCCTAAACAGCAATAAACTTGAACAACAGTTCTGTTCCTTTGTATTAATTCAAGTCACTATATACATGGCATTTACTACTTCCATCAGATTCCTTAGTACCTGTGCTGACATGAGAGGGTCTTAAGCTTTTGCCTGGAGTTAAGATCTGACTCTGTCATCACATCATGAAGAACAAAGAAATCTGCCATGGTTTATATAAACAGCCTATTTACGTTTATGTAGATCTGCCTTTAAAAACAGAAGGATAAGGGGGTGGGGGGAGGCAGCAAAAAAGATTTAAAAAATGAGTTTCCCATTTTGGTTTCCATGTTTATGGAGGTTACATCCCTGGAAATGTTTGTAGTTGCAGTAAACTCTTTTATACAGATTATGGAGTTCAAATGAAATGGTTTATAGAACAAAATGGTTTTTGGCATGAACACGCACAAAGCTTAGTGTGGGGGGGAGGGGGGCGGGGAACGATGGGTGGAGTGACAGACAGAAAACAGAAAATGCAATGGACAAATCTGACAACTTCTGCTAACCAAGCCAATTTACAGAAAAGGCAGACATAGGAAGTACTGTTTCATCTGCAGCCTGGGGAATGCTGTCAAGTTAATTGTTATAAAACTCAGGTCAGCTTATTGTCCTACATTAAATGGTACTTGTCCTCATCCATATTTTTGTGTTTGGTTGTCTGGAGTCCCTGGGCAACAGAAATGTTCTTAGTTGGAAAAAATGTCAAACGTCTATTTTGCTGGAGAGCTACAGTCTGCTTTTTATTTATTTTTTTAATTTTTAAGAAATTTAATGGAGAAAATTGAAAAGAAAGAAATTGGGAAGCGAGTCTAATCACACTGATGCTTTTGCCTTTTTTCCCCCACAAATGTAAACAATTTTTTTGATAATATCTGGCATTTCTGATGTTAGCTCACAAATATACAAAAATGGAATGGGTTTATATTACTTTCGTGTATGTAAACTGTTAGTGGTACAGAAACTCACCTCTACATTAAACAAATCCAAAATATAGCAGGTTGCTTCAACAACTTTGTAATCAGCTTTTTGTGGCTGATAAAAATGGCTGCAAGTTTCAAACCTAAAATAATACCTATTAATCTGAGAAATAGGTAACTTTTCTTTTCTCCTAGACTTTTAAGTAGCATGTATGTGTTATAGCATGTAGGTGTACATTTTTTCACACCTATCTTGGTTTCATTGTGCCCATGCTACAGTTCGACACCTTGATAATACACGAGAAAGGAAATGCAACTATGGAATTAGAAAAATACATTGCATTATAAAATATGTACTACTGTTTTGGCATGGGAGAGGCTAACAGTGGTTATAACCACTGTTAGCTCACATACCTCCTGAGTATTCACAGCAGTATATTTAAGAACTCTGTACTTATAAATGAGGAAATATTTTAATTCTAAAACCCCTTTCCTCTTCTCTTCCTCAACCCTCCCAATTCTACTTTCCAATGGGAATCTTATGCTTCAAGTTTCACATTTCTTAGCTCCAATAGTAATTTTTGGAAATGACATCTCCAAAATTAGGAAGACAAAGAGAAGGCGACAAAAAATCTCTTTGAGACTATGGAAAGCGATCAACCAACACAAAGTACATATTACTTTTTTTTTTTTTTGGTCTTCTGTGGTCAGCACCTGTAACTCTAAGACCCCCAATAATGCCAGTGCTGACAATGACTCACCACTTAGCAAACTTGAAGGCCCTCAGAAATGCAGCAATGGGAAAACTAAGGACTTACTGGACAAGCATTCAAAGCAAAGAACAAGTGGAGAGAGGAAGTGAAGCAACACTTGAACCACTGCATGGAAATGCTTTAGAGTGATTGGGGATGTGAAGAGGGGAAGGTTTCAACCAGAACAGTGGAAAAGAGCTTGACTATGAACAGGAAAGCAGTTTCTCTAGCCAGAGAAACTCTTAGGATGGTCAGAGGCAACAATAAAAGAACCACGTGTAAAGCACTGTATGCCAGAGGTCCTGACCCGAGAGTCTGCATTGTTACAAGCAATTACCACCCTCGACTGCTTGGCCATAGCCTGCCCACCAGCCATCCTCCTCACCTAATACTGGCAGAAGTTCAGTCAGTGCTAGGTCTCCAAATGCTAAAGAACACCTACTGCTGGGAATAGCATAACTCAAGCAGATGGGTCCCCCCGCAGAGCTATACCTTTGCTAAGAGAGAACAGCATATTGTAGGATCCCAGCTTTGCTTCTAACTCCCCATGCCAGCCAACCTCTGTGACACTCCAGCCCTCTGGGACAGAGTCCTGGTTCAGAAAGGGGCTCATGCCACCCTGTCCCTGAATTCCAGCCCATAAACTGCAACCCACCTACCCCTCCTTCTGTTGGCAGTGCTAAATGTTTTTATATTTGCTGTATAAGGTTTTGTCTGCCTCCAAGTCCCCACCCTTTCTACAGTTCACGGTACCTTCTTGTCACTGTGCAAGTGTTGCCCTCCAAACTCTAAAGCCTCAGCCCCAAGTTTGCACTGGTTATGTAATTATTGGGAAAATAAGTGTTTGGCTTCTGGCTAAAGAAAACTTCATTAATTTAATGAGGCAACAGCAATTAGAAATTGATTAAAACAGTCCCTGGGAGAAAACTGGGCAATTCCTACAAAGCAGACAGCCCAAGTAGGCACTCCTGTCAGCTGTCAGTTAAATCACACGCTACAAATTTCCTAACTATGAAAACAGGCATACAAAGGCTCCAGAGGGACAAAACACTCCTGCAGGCCTGAAGGATCAAGCATATAGCATTATAAAGCAAGAAAAGTGCATAGGGAATATGTACAGCCTGCATAGCATCTTGTAGACACATGGCAGAGGCACCTTTAAAGCAGGAGGGTACAGTTTCAGCTGGCAAACCCACAGCTGTGCAAAGGTCTCCCCCCTCACACACAGCACAACAAATGGACTCGAACCACCAGGCTGTCTCACAAAGCAGAAGCACAAGAACTTGGGTTAAGGTGACCCTGGCAAGTGGAATCCACTAGTGCTCTAGCTGCTTAAGACGTTGTTCCAGTCTTTCCAGCTCCCAGCCATTGCCAAGGCCCTCCTCCTTACTCTTGCTGATGTTTTTCAGAACACAGCAGACAATAATGACTGCTTGCAGATGTTAAAAAAAAAGGCACTTTAAATTCAGAGCACACCTGCACTGAGCCCAGCGCATGCCCAGAAGAGGCAGGCGTTAGTTGGATCCAGCTCACCCAACTTCTGTATAGATCGGGACCTTCAGTAGGGCTTTACTGGAACTTATATATAATAATTGATTGAACCCAAAAGCCCTGCTGAAGTGCCCGAGCTATAAAGATGCTGAAGAGCCAGCTTGAACTAATGTGTTGCTGTTTCTGGTAAAGCGTGGTTTTGGTTTTTTCCCTAATGTCTGTCAGCAGCCTAAGATCCTAGCAAGTACATTTCACCAGTCTCCAGCCTGATACCTACTTCACAGTCAGGGCGGCTAGGATCTGGAACCAACTTTCAAGAGAAGTGGTGCTGACTCCTACCTTGGGGGTCTTTAGGAGGAGGCTGGATAGTTACCTAGGTGGGGTCATATGAGCCCAGTATTCACTCCTGCCCAGGGCAGGGGGTCAGACTCGAAGATCTAGTTAGGTCCCTTCTGACCCTACATCTATGAATCCATACCAAACACCTGCCTCCTGCATTTTAGTTTCCCAAAGGCTTTTTCTACCTGAAGCTGCTTCAGTGATAGTTAAACAGTTTTTCTCTGCTAGTAAATGTAAGATTTCATTAGCATGGCAAGAGAAAACAGACAGTAGGGCTGTGCAAAATTTTGGCAGCCGTTCCATTTTGGAGGAATTTTGGCCTGTTTTGGTGCCCAAAACACCAAATCCGAAATGAAACAGAAGGCTCCAAAACATCTCGGAAATGAAACCAAACCATCTGAAACATTTCGGAAATGTTTGGGATGTTTCAAAGGTTGGCTTGCGGGGAAACAGAAACTAAGAAGAGGGAGGGGGACAAGGAGGGTAAGGGCTGCTCTGGTATTGACATCTGTAGCTGGCCAGTGTCTGCAATCAGTCCCTGAGGTCCCTTCCAGTCCCAGTGCTCTGGAGGAGGGATGCCAGCCTGCACAGATCTGGGGGCCCACACACCCCGGAAAGAGTCCAGCACAGCTCTGCAGCCCTTCTTTTAAAGTGCTGGGAGGCTGGGGTTGGGCAGGGGGTGGGGCCGCACAGGGGAGCCATGGGCTCTTCTCCTGCAGCTCCCTGTGCTGGAGCAGAATCAGGCAGAACTGGAGGAGCTGCAGGAGAAGCTTTAGCCACCCAGCTGTGCCTGCCTCTCTCCAGCTGTTCCGAATCTCCAAATCAGTGCTGAAACAGCGTTGAAACTCTAAAACAGATTTGGCCAGATCAAAACAGAACAGTGATCTGAAACACCGAAACAAATCACTGTCCTCCAAAATGGCCAAATCTGAAACGGAATGAAATATAGCCTTTTTGCAGAGCCCTAATAGACAGGGTCCCGAAAGATGAATGGAGGGCTGCTCAGCCTGCTAATATCAATGCGCTTCACAGCCCTAGCAAACTGCTCCCTGTACTTTAACGGAAAAGCAGCAGGAATTGCTGCTTTGAAAATAAATAAAAAATTTCCTGGACGTTTCTAAGGCAAATGTTACTATTAAACCTGTGGTCTTTAAGGCCTTGCAGCAGAGCGGAGAACTCATGATGGTGAGAAGAGGGGAAGAAAAAATGGGAATATAGGCTCCGTCAATTGTTCCACTACAGCTGGGACGCTCCATATATACAAAACTGTTCACAATCCCTTGTCGGTTTGCAAATCTCATCAATACATGGTGACTACCATTTTGATAGCAACAGAAGCCTGTACAATAGTTCCAATGGTAAATTTATTACTGCCAAACTTATCTGTAGAGGACAGAGACGTGGCACACACAAAGCTTCCATTCAAAGAACACGGACGCACACTTCTCTGTGGGAAGTTTCATGTCACTGGATTGCCACTGCAGCTTTGGAGTCAGCTCAAAGTAGATTTCCAGGAATGTAGTCTTGTTTATGCTGCAGCTCTCCTGTTACTGTTGGATGTCCTAGATCTGTAGCACAATCCCTTCCCACCAGTCAACGTTCATATCTCAGACCCAGAACCAGTGTTCAGCAGACTACATAGTCCTAGAGCTTCTTGGTTCGTATCTCATCATCAACAGCCGCCCATATAGGTCCATGAAGTGATCTGCCTCACAAACCATTGCTTGTGGTCCTCATATACCATTAAATTTTATGATTGCTTACAGATACAAGGGGCTTTTCCTAACATACCTGGTGACAGAACACAATATACATCAAGACAACCTGTGAAATGTTTGACATTCACAGCCTAGCAAGGTTGGGATGCGGCATACCAATGCTGCAGTTCCTCCAGATTGAAAACAGTTCTCTCTCTTGAAAAACTAAAATCGATAAACTAAAATCGCAAAACAGGTACCTGCTTTCACTCAGGATAAGCAAGGGCAGATCCAGAGCAGGTGAAGTGGTGTGGTTGTATGCACCTTTTAGGACCATGCTGCAAGAGCAGGAGTCACGGGATTTTTTCTTTTTCAAGTCCCCAAAGCAGTACAAATTCATTCTGCTGGGCACCCAGTTCCTTCCCCTCCATGCTCAGCAGCCCTTCTCCACCCCCACCCCCATTTCCCCTCCCTTTCCTGCCACTCCTTGTCCTGCTTCATACAGGTTGTGCAGGGAGCCAGGGATAGTGGCAGCAGTGGGCAGGTTCCTGGGGCCCACACCCTGCATATGTTCCCCACCAACCTGAGAGCAGGCTCAGGGAGAGAGGGAAACTTGTTTGCCACTGCTGCTGTCCCCATCCAAGCCCAGCTCCCGATGCAGCCAGTCCCCATGGTCCTGCGGAAACATACAGGAGTGGCCAGGACAGAAGTAGCAGTGGGCTGGTCTCCATGCGACCAAATGTGTCAGTAGAAAGGGAAGGCATGGAATAAGAGAGCAGGAGAGGGGAAATGCTGCTGAGCACACAGGAGAAGGGAAAGGGTGCCAAAAGTGGGGGTGGGAAACTTACTTGGGGCAAGGACTTAAAGATTCCCAGCTGCTACCTTTGCAGTGTGATCTGTTCCCCTTCATAGTTGGTCGGGTCGGAAGGGACCTGAGCAGATCATCAAGTCTGACCCCCTGCCATGGCAGGAAAGAGTACTGGGGTCAAACGACCCCAGCAAGGTGTTCATCCAGCCTCCTCTTAAAGACCCCTAGGGTAGGAGCCAGCACCACTTCTCTTGGAAGTTGGTTCCAGATCCTAGCCGCCCTGACTGTGAAGTAGCGCCTCCTGATGTCTAGCCTGAATCTGCTCTCTGTCAGTTTGCGACCGTTATTTCTTGTCACTCCTGGTAGTGCTGGGGGGAACAGGGACTCCCCCAATGCCCGATGGTCCCCTCTGACTAGTTTGGAAATGGCCACTAGATCCCCCCTCTACCTTAATGAAACAAATTTACCAAGGGATGTGAGAAATTAATTGTTAGGCATAAAACTTTTTTCCTGAAGAAATTGGTTTTCGAGGTCTCCCCCCACCCATGAGGAGAGGGCGGGGCGGGGGGGAGGATGCACCCACATCTACAGCAGTGGTTGCTGCTCCAGCACTTCCCTTTTAAAAAGTCCTGGATCTGCCTATGTGGAGAAGCCAAGGTCAGGAAAGACAAGCTCGGTTGAAAGACTCTACAGTGGAGAAGCAAACCATGAGCTGCAAAAGAAGAATCCTGGAACAAACCCAGAAAACTATGCCCTAGCAAATCAGAGCTGCTTATCCTTACATTCAAGGCTCTTTCAATTCTGTCTTTTCCCAATTACTTGTTTAGTTACCCTTAACACGCTGCCTGTCTCCCTCCACATCCCTGTTCTATCATGCCACCCTTGTGCTATTGGTCCATTTGTCCCTTGAATGTCTCTATACTTTCCATTTGTAAAAGGGACAACTTGGAGGAAAGTCCTAAAAGAAAAAGAATCCGTAAAGCACAATACTCCTTTTCAAATCCTCAAAGCTCAGGTCTGCTATGAGATCTACAGGACACAGGTGTGGAATAGTTTGGCTAGCTAATGATATTAAGATAAAATAAAAATCCCCCATAAATAAATTATTCTGAGCTACTAGACTATGCACAGAATTAACATGGATAACTCCCATAACAGCATGGGATATTACTGTTTCCTCCTCTTTTCTCTCCATTTTCCTTTCTATTGTTTGTCACATTTATTGCTTCCTAATTTGGAGCACTTTTGGGGGAGGCGGGAACTACACCTACTTATATTTGAACAGGATCAGACTGTGATCAGGACTTTTTATGCAACATTGCTACAATTGTGCTGACACAGTGTGGGACTCATCACCTGGAAATGCTTGATTTCTCTGCATACAAAATATGAATCACACCCACGTTCATTAAAACTTTTACTTATGTAATGTGTTCCATCACAAACATTAGCAAGGCAAGTGTAACAAAACTATCGATATCCTTGATTTAAAGATTTATGGTCATCCCAAATAAACTTTAGTAGCTTTATACTTGCCACTTTAAAGAACAATATCTTTAAAACAGAAGAGTGCTAACAGCTCAAAAATAATTTTTGAGTCAGGAAGACAGAGGTCACACTGTTTTTACTTCAATCTCTCATCATTATAAGAAGAAAGTTAAAAAAAATGTTTGAAAAAAACGTTTCAAAACAACCATTAACTATTTCTTCTCATTAGCATCAAGGCTAAGTGCCTTAATCAAACCCAATTTTTTAAAAAATTCTTAATGTAATGGTTTATATGTTTCTAAGTAGAAAAATAATTTAAGAAATGCTTTTTGTACTGATCTTTCTGGTAACTCAGTTTCCAGTCATGGTGAATATTTACCATGCTCATCTCTGATGTGTTATTAATAGATATATAATGAACTGAACAGCTATCGTTTGACTTCCTAAATGATAACTTATTAAAGCAATGGGATAATTAGTTGAAAGATAAAATGCGTAAGCCAAGACTCTTTGTATCAGTTCTATTTTTCTAGCAGTATAGTACATTTTCAATCTTCAAGTATAATTATTCTTAACGTATACTGTTGGTTATGTTTATTTTATGGTTTATGTGATATAGTTTATACACAGTTTGGTTTTTAAATGGAAAGTAGTAACTCCTTTGTCTTTACCATTTTGTACACTCTGTATTCTACAGATACAATCATCTAAGATTGCATCAAGATATTATTTCAACTCTGCTATATAAAACTCAGGCGAGCTTCACGCATGCGCGCGCACACAAAAATAAATAAGTGACACTCAATCTATTCTTACAGTGTTTTTATAACTTGTCTTTACATGAATTATTCCTGATTTGCTTCAGTATAACAAGCAAACAGAGGCCAAGTACAGACATTACAATTTTGTATTTTTTTTTTTATTTATTTATTTTTATTTTTAGGTATAAGTGATTGGAAACTTGTCTATACCTGTAACAGAACAGAAGTTCAGCACCCAGACTGGTTTAAAAATGGCAGAACCCAGGCAAGGATTTGCCTCCCCCCACCAACACTAAAGTGCAAATATGTATTTTGTTTACTATTGATCTAAACTGCACTACTTACAGAAAACCATGCAACTTAGATTGATTCTACCTCAGGATTTTTGAATGTCTGTACCTATCCAAAGTGTTTAACATTAACCACATTCAACTGTTAATACTGTTTTTGTATTTCCCTTCCCATACTGTCATACTTCCCATACCAAAGCATGTTATTAAAAGCATCTAATTGAGGTCAATTTTCATTCATCTGAGAGACTCATCAATACATGTTTTCAACTACTATAGCTTATTTATTCGCCAAGGAGGCAGCTATTTTATTCTAAAGATCGCCAGATTTATTCACTGATGTTGCAACTTTGATAAGGACCACCACTCTTAAACAGTGATGCTGCTGATACCACTAGCAAATCTGCAAAGAAAATGGGTAAGAGAATGTCCCTTGTTGTAAACAAATACTGCACAATACTCCATATTTCAGAACCTATTTTGCAGTCTGCACTCCCAAAATTCTTTTACGACGCAGTAACTCTGAAGTAATTAAGTCTGGCAGCTTGTAACTGAATTGCTAGAATATAGAATATGTCGCCATTCCTCAGAACTCTCATTTCAACCTATTTTACTGTAGCAGAGACATCTGAGACCTGAACTACTCTTGAAAACTAAATTGCTAATGATGTTGGATTAGAGCTGTGAATTTTTAAACCAATGATAGTTACACTGGTAAATGCTGTAATGTGGAGGCAGTTTTATCAACATCAAGGTACGTTCTATTGGTGTTGTCATTCCCATTCCAGTATGGAACTCATCAATATTGTACGAGCAGTTACACACCAATATAACTATCCACACTGGGTGTACATGTGCTCATTTCTACCTTTATCAGTAGGATTAAAGCAGTACATTTTCTCGTGTAAACTAGGCCTTTTTCTAGAAATAGACCAAATCTAATTCATACAGCATTTAGGCCCCAGTCCAGACACAAGCCTTAAGGAGTCACTGAAACATAAATATATTGGTAAATAATAAAACAGTAACAAAACAGTAGCAGTAGCAATATTAGGCAGTTATCACCCAGTTGGTTACTGAATAGCTCTTCAGTTGTTACAGTATTACAATCAATATAATATCCAAGTACAGCAATTACAATTTGCAACAAACCATTCATAGTGGTTTTTGCTCTTCATTTCTCCTAGGTTCAACAGTTCTACTTACTCTCCTCCAATCCAGCATCCTATTCCCTCACACTCTACCTTCCCCCTGCTTTGTTCTGCCCATTTTGTCTTTGATGCATCAGGAAGGGTTTTGTGAAAAGGAAAAAAAAAAGTCTTGCAAGACTATGAAAAACAATAATTAATTCCTCTGTACCTTCCTCTTAATCTCCATATGTCTGATATTTTTTTTTCTTTAAACATTAACTTGTGTTTTTCTGTTAATATGAAAGGACATGGTATGAGATAGGTCCATCATCAATGCTGTTTTTCCATTAACATGAAAGGAGCAAATATGTGATAAATCCATCATCAGTGGTGTTTGAAGCACCACCTTATTTCATATCTGTAAATTTAATTAATGTGCCATTTACCTTTTCCACCTCCTTGATAAAGGCATTAAATGAACCTAGGCCCAATATTCCTCCATACAGCAGCCTTTGGAAACCTCTCAGCACACACTGATACCATCCCATTTTGGTTATGGCCCTCCAGACAGTTTGATTCACATAACAGCAATTATGTGACAACCAATTATAATGTATTTTTTCAAGAAAGGCTTGAAGCACAGTATTAAATGTTTCCCTAAAATCCTGGTACCGTACTGCTGCAGCCCCTTCCCTCCACTATTACATTGGTATGAAAATGGTGAAAACAAAGGAGTTGCTGCACATGAAGATAACATTTTTATTTCCAGTAAAACCTCATGAATTCTTACAGAGGCAGGAGTTTTGAGAAGTGGCAAATGAAGAGGGGGAGAATATTCAAATCATTCTTTGGATTTATTTGAAGCTATAGTTTATTCCCAATTATTTGCAAATCTCCTTAAACAGCAAGTGAACTACAGTATATAATCTGCAGAATTCTGTTTGAAAAGAAGTCAGATAGGAGACCCTGCCCTATCACTGTTTCTGCTATTCAATCTTTGCTGAGAATTGTTTAGAACAGTGACACTCAACCTTTTTTGTACCAGGACCCATTTGTAAACAACGATAGCCAGTCCCAAACCAGTAAACAGTTTAAGTAGAAGACAATCCCCTGGCCCTGCTGGTGCACCTCACTCCCAGCCTGCTCCCCCCTGCCCTCAGCAGCCCCCAAGTGTGTAGGGCAGGATGTGGGTGTACGAGCTGGGCATGGGGTGGGGCATGGAGGGGCATGTGCCCCCTCCCCAGATTTGTGCACCCACAGCAGGCATGGGGCTTCAGGCTAGCTGAACTGGCATGGGCAGGAGCTGCCTCCATGGCTCAGTGAACAAGACTTGGCTTGGGAGGGCAGTGAGACCTACTGCTGCCAGAACCCTCACACCAGTCACGCCACCAGCAGCACGAGGTGTAACGGACAGGGAGGAGGGCACAGGGGAAAGTGCCGTTCTACCCTCACCTTGTCCCACTGCCAGCTGCTTATGCACTAGACCATGGCTCTACCCTGCCACCATGGCCCAGCCACTGCCACCACTTCCCTCAGGCCACACTTCTACCCCAGAGAAGAGCTGGGGTGGCAGGCAGCATCACCTGTGCCCCTCCCACCCCTCAGACATATCATGCATGTCCCCTCTCCCCCCGAACAGACTTACCTGCAGGGAGCTGCAGGAACTGCTCTCCATGGTGCCTGGCTGCCACATGCATGAGTAGATGCACATGGTGCCCCCTTTCCTGAGTGATCACCCTTCTCCTGCTCCCCCCAGCCCCAAGCAGCCCCTGGCAGGCACGCTTTTCTTCTTTAAAGGATAATCCATTTTTAAAGTGTGTTGATCCATTTGTTAAGTTTGTTCATGACCCTTTCATCTATTCTTGCAGCCCACTTTTGGGTCATGACCCACGGGTTGAGAAATGCTAGTTTTGAACCCTATATCTGTACATGTACGTTAGGAAGAGAAAAGGCTAGAAGAGTCCTACTATTTTAATTTACTATGCAGGAATCATTCAGTGCTGTTAGAAATTCTGAACTCTGCCACTGTAGAAAATGCCAGAGCAGCTTTTGATGACATCGTAAGAGAAACTGTAGCAACAGCTGAACAACAAAGTGACCATGGGGACTCTACCTCTGGCAAGTAGCACTGAAGTAATGTAGTAATGTTTCTGAAACTCAAATCACTGAAATATACTATTACAATTTGGAAACTTTAATTCATTCACTATTTATTAAACCAAAGATACAGTCCCAGGAAGACAAACTTACATTTAGTCAATTCAAAATTTCTTGGTACATTAGAGTACTCCCAATTAATAACTGAAGCTCTCCTAAATGTCCCCAAAACTCCTAATGAGTCGTTGTCTACCAGTGACATGAGTCATAATTTCGTAAAATAGAAAGTAACTGCATATATACATTATGTAATTGTTACATTTTAATGTTTCAGATACTTTTATTCCTCTCATTTCTAAACATTTATTCTACAATATATTACATTTTCAATTCAAATGTAATCTCAAGCACAATGAGTGCATTAGCTGAGAGCCAGGACTCCTGGGTTCCATTTCTAACTTTTGCCCTAATGTGTTGTATGACTTGCAGAGAATTCAGCTCTCTGGGACTTATTTTCTCGCTCTATAAACTGGGATAGCTTAGGTGCAATTATATTATGAAGCTGACTGTTTGTAAAGAACTCAAGAGTTACTCCAATTTACCGGTCATACTTTAACTCCATACTGTATGCTAGTTTGAACTGATCTTCATGTAGTTTCCTAAGAATTTAATATAACAATTATCTTTGATGCAATCAACAGCTCTATGCTTGTTTACTTTTAATTAAATACAAGTAGTGCACATCAATATACTAATCTGAAGAGAGTAAACTAAAAGGCACTATAAGAGAAAAAAAATAATTTAATTTCAAAGTTCTGCATGACCCCTACAATAAAATATCATATGCTAACAACCAGTATGCAAGTTCTTACACCTAAAAAACTGACAATGTGTTCAAAGGATTTTCAAGTTGTTTTCCTTGTGACTTTTAGGAGGCACTGAAATACTAAAAGCTTATAAAGATGGGCAAAAGTTTTTTGAAACAAAATCAAGACTCTCAACTTCTTTTTTTTAGCTATCAATATCAACTAAACACTTTCCCACTACACGGCAGAGCCATGGGTTAAAAGTTGCAATGTTCTTTTCTGCCGCATAGGATAAACGTGAATTCAAACTGGCCACCATTTTCTACTGTGACTTGACACAACAAGATCTACTGAATATATCTTTGCAGTCCTGACATGCATTTAGAAACCCAAAGTAGAAAGTCAAGTGAAGGATTTACAAGAGACATGAATTCCTTTCACTGCCTTCCATTTTCTCTCCTCTACTACTTAGCCCTCTGTATTAAGCCTCCAGCAGCTGTCAACGTTTACTGCATTTCATGTAGAAATCTTCCATGCAAGTAACTTCATTTGATCCATGAATCTCACCTTTCAGTTGCTCCTCCTTCTCTACCCGACTTCACATAGAATATTTTTTCCTACTATCTCAAAGTACCTCAATAATGGGATCAATTTTTTTTCAACAAATAAATGCAACTAAAAATGGCGTTTTTGAGGAGTTTGGGTTTGGGTAAACCAAGCAAACAGTCTCCAGGAAAAATGAGAAGGTGGAAGTTTTGAAGGTGTCAAAGCACATTTCAAGCACTTTTTAAATGGAAAATGTGATGTTTAAATTTTCAAAAAATGCATTTTTCATTTAAAAACTAATCTAATTTTTTAAAATCTAAAATAATAAAGCAACTTTTATTTCTCTAAAGTACCCCCAAATTTTGTTTTGGTTATCTTGAACTGAATTTTCTCCCTACCCCTGCCCCCCTTTTTCAGCTCAGCCATTATTCACCCAGCTGTACTAAGCAAGTAATATCAGTGGCCCTTCTATTCAGATATAGCTAGCCAGTCTGTTGCACAAGCAACACCAACAGATCACAAAACTGACAGCACCCTATTACAACCATCGTTTTTACCCACTAGTTTGTGTCCAAACGTCATACAAATGTATCATTTTTATTTCTGGTCTTACACATTTATCTCAGAAAACAGTAACTTTTCCAACTTGCACTGAAAACCTCAAATTGATAAGTAGCTGGATGACTAAAGTATATGAAGACCATTAAAAGGTACATCTACATTGCAAAGCAGTCTAGTTATGGCAATATATAGTTCAGCGTGTCTTAATTTACCTTGTCAAGAAATACAGCAAGGTACTGAAGCCGAGCTCCATGCTGCCCTGACTATTTTTTCTAGTACCTGGGTTAGCTGGCTTAAATGCTAGCTCATGTAACACACAGGGCCTGCAGACTACAATGGATATCGGGGAAAAAAAATTCCTTGTTTTCAAAGTATTGTTGAGCAACATATACCTTACTCGTATTTTTTGTAGGTCCTGAACAAGCCATTAAGAAAAAATCATTTAAGTGACCAATTGTTTATTAAATGAACAGAACTGATGGCAAGTTTTACTATTGTTTTATTACCCATTTTTAAAGATTGTTATTGTAAGCTGCCTTAGGCCTTTTTGGGGAGGGCAGCATAACTATCAAAGAAAAAAAAATTCTCTTAGATAGATGCCATTTGGACCCTTGAACATACTATATAGACAAACACTATAAATTCTGGATAATATAAATTTGCTTGGTCCTCCAGAAAAACTACTCAATGTCAGCCCTTAGTTCTTTAATCCCTTATATCACTGTTGTAAGCAGACTGATTTTTATTAGCTCCATGTGTTGGCAGTAAATACTCCATATATATTTTTGCAGGATTCAAACACCTGAGCTTAGGTTGACTACACACAGGAAGCCCTTTATTTCTATGTGGATCCTACAAATTTCACTGGTTATGGAGAGAATTTACCACTAGACTGATATGACACTGGTTCCTAAATCATCTCTCTCCTCACACCTTAAATCAATCAATGCAACCATTTAATCTATTTGCTCCAATAAAAGGTATATTACAGCTAAACTGCTGTAACTTTGAATCTGAATGAAACCAGTTTGAAGCACTGACTGTCAACCTGGGTGCCACAGCATCTTGGGGTGTCACCAGATCCTCTGAAGGGTGCCACGAGATAAGCAGATACCAGGCTTAGACGTGTTCTGGTCTGGCTATTTCTCAACCTCCTTCCTCACTGCCCATCCCCTCTGTAAGGAGGTAAGCACTGTAATATACAAGTTGCATCACAATTCACAAGAGTTATGGAGGGGTGCTTCAAGTCCAAAAAGGTTGAGAACCACTGATTTAAAGTTACAACAGTTTAGCTTCTGCTTAGAGCAGAATAGGAGACAGAAAAACAGTTACAGAGGATCCGCTGTAAATTATGATTTCAAAGCACCTAACAGTTTCTTTAGAGGCTCTAGTAGATGTAAATACTGTGGCAGCATAAAATCATAGCATGCACTGTTTTAAGGCCATTAAACACTGGATGTAGCCCAACTAAATTCCCCTGCATTGGTTACTAAGCTACTAACTTCCGAATATTTAAAAAGAAAATTACTCCTCTTTAGATTGCAATACACACAAAGTCCCACTACTGTGTGTTTTGAAGAATACTTTTCGATTATGAAGTCTTTGTGCACTGTGGAGTGGACTGGAGAAAAAAAGTCAGTTGCAAAAATTTCTAATACCTCTCACTAACTTTTATTCACCAACAAATATGTTAGGGCCAAATCCTGAAAAGGCACAAATACTTCTAACTTCAAGGGTCTAGCCTTTAAAACAGTTAGGGAATTTTAATTTTGACAAACAGATGCTAACACACAACATGCTGTAACTCATTTTAGTAACATACAGTACTTAAAGAGGACAGTAACCTTGGGATTCAAGTATACTGTATCCATAGGAATTTTCTAAAATTCCTTAGAAAAACATTCACAGGTGGCATCTAAAAGAAAAATCTGAATATTTTTATTAAACTCATAAAGTATGTTTTCAAGTTATGAAAAGCATCAAAACAATCTGCATTGCTTTACAAGGGTATAAAATGCATCCACCAAAATTTCCTGACTTTTTGCAACTTAAAAAGGAGCAGATATCTCATTTGCATCAAGTGAGTGTTACTAGAAAACATGCATAAATTTCTCTTGCCACTTTCACTACTTGTATTTAAATTATTATTTTTTCAAGTATATTGATATGGCACAACAATGAGAGCTCCTCCTACTGTTCAGTGTGCCAGAACTACACCAATTCCTAAAAAAACTTGTCTGCTCAGACCAATGGACAAAAAGCAGGAAGCGATAAGATCAGGTTACTTTTTGGACTTCAGGGAGTTGATACATTTCTTGTACAACATGGTTTTGTGTAAGATATCAAATGTAAAAGATAAATAAAATTCAAAGAGATTTTTTATTTCAGTTAAATCTACATATTTATTCTGAGACTACTTGTATGACAAGTTCTTGGCTTATTTAAAGTAAGTTTCTCTAAATTTCTACAGCCTAGACCAGCTTCTGGCCTTTATCACTGTAAATGCTGACTATTTCATATCCTGTACAGTGTACCGCTATCACATGAGCTCAGTTTGACACTACAGCTATTAAAAAGAACCTTAAGTTCTCAGTTGTCTAGACAAAATTTTTAAAAGACAGTCTTCTTGGTTTGCGTATGTAAGATAATAAGCAAAGGCACCTAACAAATACATTTGAACAAAATGAGAAAATCTTGTTTCCTTAATAATGAAGCAGATCTTGAACTTAAGTCACTTGATGAGGCTTGAGCAGCGTTGGGGGAACGGGAGAGTGTTTTCACAACTGTTCTTTTTCTGGTTAAAAGTGTAAATGACCTACCAAATCCTGGAACACTTTTGAGACTGGATTTGAGACAGATTTTTTCTAGTCTGAGGTAGCTGTATCGCAGCAGGCAATTCCATAAGAACATCCAGTCCATTCTTGTCCGATGGTTCATGATAATGACGCTTCTTTCTCCAGGAATGAACCCATCACCTGTTATAACCACCTTTGCACCGAATACCATCTCCAGCAAAGCCTACAAGAAAGGTTACGACATTATCATTTTCCCTCAGGAAAAATAAAAGCTTTAGCCCATCAATAACGGAAATAAATTTTAAATGATTTCACTTAAATGTCGACAAAAGTTCATTAGGAGAATGAACTTCCCTTAACTGTTTTCTTACCAGAAGTCCAGCCATATATACAGGACCCAGCCATTTTCCCCTGAGTCAAGTGGCGAATACAGTGAATTTCAGCACTTCTCAACCAAATGTTGTTTGCTGATCTGGAGGTAAGATGAGAACACCTTATTTGCCCACTATCTTATGAGAATCAAAATGCAGACTCTGAATATGGCTCACCAAGGTTTACAGCACGGCAGGGCAAAAGGGAAATTGCCTCAGGTATCCTGCAAGTGGTCCAGTGGCCAAAATTACTACGGCACTGATAACTTCTGAAGCGTGATCTCCTATCAGTGTAATACAATGCTTCACTCATCCCCACAATTAGCTAGTAGTAAAGATAGAAAAATAGAGGCTTGAGGATGGGAAATCCCAGACAAAACTTGAATGTACTTTAACAGATTGGCATATGTCTGTGCAAGTCAGAATCAGTGTTGTGATGTTCCCCAACATTATAACTACCCTTCTTTACAACAGGGGTAGGCAAAGTGGCAGATCCAGCTACTGGCCAGACTTCATTTCCCAGCAGCCCCTGCCTGCATCGCTGCAGCCAGTTTCCATGGAGACCCTAGTAGCGACGCACTGTGACAGTGCAGGGCCAGAGACAGGCCCCAGCAGCACTGGCAGGGCACGTGGCTGGGTGGGGAGCTGCTCTGGGGATGGGGATGGGATCCTGCAGCAGTGACAGCATGGTCCAGAGCCAGGGCAAAGCTGTGAGCCGCTGCCCACAGGCATCCCCTTTCCCCTCCCAGATCCAGGGCATGCGAGCAATGGATTGCAGCTCTGCCCCAGCTCCAGACCATGCTGTCACTGCTGCAGGATCCCAGCCCCAGCCCTGGAGCAGCTCCCAGCCATGTACCTTGCCAGTGCTGCTGGGGGTGGTCTCCATGGAAACCTTGGCCTCACGTTGTCATAGTGCTGCCGCTTCTGGGGTCTCCACAGAAACTGGCCACAGCAACATGGGCAGGGGCTGCTGGGAATTGGACACTGCCACAGGCCCAATCTGGCCAGGAGGCCAGACTTTGCTTGGCCCTGCTTTAGAAAAATGTAATTTGTATTTTGAGCGTCACTGTAACTGCCAACAGGTTCTGAGAATACCCCAGAGGATCACAGTAATTCCATGCACCTCCCTAAACAAGCTAACACAAAAGTCACTGACAACGAGCTTTCAAAAAATAATGGTTTTACTATGGAGTACGCCATAGCTAAAGAAAATCAGGTGACACAGGTAAAACAAAGACTTAGGATCTGAGTCTCTCAGCTCAGCCCAGAGGGAGGACAGGCATAGACCCATTTCCTGAATCTAAAAGCTCAGGTTTTAATTCAGGCATGCTGCTTGGGCAAAAGCATTCAAAAGGTTTTTAATTTACCTCCAATAAGGAGCTGATTTCATTATGGAATGAAACCAGATTTCTAGATTGCAAAAGTTGCCACGAAACAGAACTGTCATCCTTCAACAGCCCTAAGCCTAACACGCACTTTTTGAAAAATGGGGCTAATACACTGAAAAGTTTACTGTTAAATCGAGAAACAAACCTAATTTTTTTTTTTTAACTAATCAAGAGCTGCCTCTGGATTACTATGAGAGCAGAAACTGTAAGAAACAATGGAAAAATCATTACCTGTCAAGAGTACTTCTTTTAGCTATCACTTTTAGCTACCGCTGTTACTATTACCAACTGCTAGGTTTCAAGCGTATCAAAATACCTAAAATAAAAGCATTCCAAGTTCCAATGACAACCTTTGCATCAAAACAGGTATTCAACAGGAAAATTACAAAGCACTTAAGAACCCATCCTCTTCTGCCATCAAAAGGAAATTTGTGTGTCCTGTTTGGTGATCTGGTAGGTGATCTGGTAGGTACTCAGAGTGTCAATCTTCAAACATTACTACCAAAGAAGTGAAGTTCAAATATGTACTTGGCTGTGACAGATGAAAGTGACCAGTGCTATTTTCCCTTAAAATGTTAATTTTTATTTCCTTCCTAATTGAATTAGTTTTGCACTAATGGTAGAAAGAATTAGCAATTTCAAGCTGCATATGGAGAAGTCCAAATGCAGGTAGAGAAAGTAGAATCAGTTTTTTATGCTTTAAAAGGTATTAATCCTTCCATAGCAGACATGGATGTGCTGGAAGCAACGAGGCCGTAACAGCCAGGGTAAATATTTTACTTCAGAAAAATTAAACAGGCCTACCATATTTACTCGAATCCAAGACAAAGTCGTGTCCCCCCCCCCAATCAACATGAAGGGGAAAAAAAGCAAAAAAAATCTGGGACTCTTGGAATTGAGTACCAGCAGAGGCAGGTGGTTGCTGCAGCCCTGGCTCTGAGCTTAGGGCAAAGTCAAAGCCAAGCTGCCACCTTGCTGTGGCAGAGGGAGTGCGCAGTAGGGGGAGTGTAGTGGAGACTATGCGGGGAGTAAGGGAGGGGGGCATCCAGGAGAGTCCATGTGGGGGAAACCCATGCTATGCTATGCTATGCTATGCAATTCAGAGGGAGCATGGGGGAGACTGTGCAGCCGCTCCCCCACCACTGCCTGCTCCCTCTCCCCAATGCTCACATTCTGTTATACCCTAAGCTGCTGCTGTTGCCAACTGCCCCAGAGCCAGAGCTGCTAAAGCAAAAGGGGAAGGCAGCAGCAGAGTTCTGGCTAGCTGCCTCCCCCCCATCCCTGCCCTGGGGGATGAATTTAAAGACACTTCCTCAGGAATTAGATTCCATACATGGAAAGTTATAAAAAATGTATGATCTTCCATGTAGAATTCAATTACTGGGTGGTTATCTTGCATTTGAAGACATCTTGGATTCAGATAAATATGATATTTATGAATAAAATTTTTGAATTCTCAACTATTTGTGAACAATAATAAAGAGTGCACTGAGCAGACAATGAACTGTGGGAAAACACAAAATGGACCAAAGTAACTTAAGATTAACTGATTAAACCCTGCTATAGGGACTTGGTTAGATCCCATAACACTTTTTATAGTGGTATAACTCAATTAAATGGAAAATTATGTTGATACTAGGTCCTTTTTCTTTTATACAGCTCCTACATTGATGAGATACAGAAGATTGCTGGAAAGTCTATTGTGCTCTACTACTCATTACTTTTCTGAGGTTTTCTACCACGTCCGCTCCTCTTTTGGCCTTAAGAAATCACTTTAAATATATTTTAAAGAAACAGTCATTTGCTTTGCAATTCCCATTCTATTACAATTGTTGCTATATTGTTTTGGGAACGGGAAAGGGAAGGAAAAATGGGAGTTGGCCACTGGAGGATAAAACTGCCATCCAAGAGAGAAGCATTAACTGAACTACAATTTCATTAACAATAATGCAACATTTCTGATGCACTGGGCATGCAAGGGAGATATTTTCCATAGTCGTGTGAAACAGAATGAAACCAACAGGGTGAGGTCTGATGTAAAGTAACTATTTATATTAAGTTGAATGAAAGTTCAAAAATATTTGAAGGCATCTGGCTCAGAATGCAGTTCTTTTGGAGGGTAGAATTGGAGACTTCATAAAAAGACCTGTCAATATTAGAATTTAAGATGTGATGCTAGTTAGCACGCTAAGTAACTAGTGTGAACAAAGTTCATTGACTTTCACGTGTTAAATTGGCTGAATTAAGTCCTACGCTCCCAGTATGTGCTAGATGAGGTGCTAGAAATTATTAAGAACATTTTCATAACATCAAGAGTGTTGTAAGACAATCTAAATATAAAGGCTCACTAGAAGTACACTCATGTTGCAACTTACCACTGGAAGTGTGAGCCAAGTGGCTACAATTCGGTCCACGATCCAGCGATACCAGGCAGGGGAAACAAACATCAAAGGTAGAAAAGGACTGAGCATGAAAATACTTCCAAAAAAACTTCCGAGGAACAGTGCAAGTAAAAAATATATCCCTTTCCATGACACCATGGCTCTGAAAGACAAAAGTTAGCATTCTGTTATGCAAATGTACTTGCAGTCATGTTTTCATTACTTAACTCAACAACTGCCCCTTCCTATATAATTTCAGTTAGATGTGGCCTCGCTCATTTTTGGCCTATTTTTTAATGTTACTTCATTAAAAAATGTTACAGTAATGTTACAGCAATGTGATCTGAAAATGTCCTACCTAAGTGTCAGCATATCACTGGCAGCTTAAAACGATCAACATAAGCACAGTAACTTTTAAAGTCTTTGGGATATTAAGAGACCAAAAGATTATATCAGCTTCATCTTCAATTATTTCCTCTGCTTAGTATAAAAATTCAGTTGCATGCTGAAGTTTTCTGAAAGCTATTTTTATGGCACCAAGTGACAAAGGGGATAGAAAACCAAAAGGATTTGTGTCATGTCATATTTCTGATGAATTGTATCATCTCTTGAGTTTCCAAAATCATAATCTTTTGATGATGACAACTACAAAAGGGGAGACTAGGCAAAGTTTTTCTATTTCCCATTTTGTGTCCTCTTCCAAAGTCTAGTGTTGCAGTATCCTTTCTACCACACTTGGAAACTGATTACATCACTTTCTAAAGAGCCTACTAATACCACCCAAAGGAAAGATTAGGAAACAATCTTCTAAGCCAAAGTTTCACAACTTTTTCTTATTGTGTACCCCCCTCCAGATTTACCAGCTGCCTGCATACTCCTACCAGCATACATTTTATGTTTTAACTCTTTAAATGCCAATTATTATTGTAATGAAAATTGAATCTGCCATTACACAATTTCTCCTGCATACCCCCCAGAGGTATGTGTATCACAGTTTGGGAACCCCTGTTCTAAGCCATTCTGGCCTATAGAGCCTGTAACCTAGGTCAGGGCCCCCAATGCATTTCTGCTGGCTCCAAGAGTTATCTTCCAGATGATGCCATCATATGAAAAGAAGTGTCTTCAGAAACTGCAGTGTTTCAGTTTAGCAAACTTCTGACTATTGCGTAAGATGGCCTTCAGTTTCATAAAACAGTAGTCTAGACTTAAAATATTCCAGTGACCATATCATCAGCTAGACTGTCTTGTTATAGATCAAAATACATAATGCATAAAGATTCTTAATGGATTAGTGTAGAACAGTTAGAGCAATCCCCCAACTGTTTGTGCTGGCTACAAGCCTTTCCAATTCAGCAGAGACAACCAAGCTATGACAAAACAAATCTGGAAATATTAATTCCCTAAATTAGAAACTAAAAATAACCTGTTTAGCACTAAACTGGTCGCTTGCGAAATGAAAGGTTAAGTAGAAGTCCCTTTCTCAGTCACTTCATTGAATTCCTCTCCAAACAGACTGCTTTAGGAATTATAAGAGCTCAGATAAATGAGAGTTTGGTACAAGGAAAACAGGAAGCTGGTGCTTTAATTTTAAAATGAGCAATGGAAAAAGTAATCCATTAAGCCTTGTATACTGAAGCCTACATACTTGATCTTGAGTGTCCTTTCAAAACATGTTCCATAGTAATAATACAGTACTAAGGTTGCATAGCAAAGTCTTCAAGAATCCAGAGATACCAAAGTTAAGGTTCTAAGCACCATCTTAGCTCTGTTTCATTGGCCACTGCAAAGGCCGGCCTTCCCCTGGTGACCTCTCAGCCTTTGTTTCTCCCTGTCCTTTAGCCTTTTTCCTACCACAGAATAACCCATAGGGCAGTGGGGTTTTAAGGCACCCTATACTTGCCTTTCCCTGGGGCTGCAACATGTGGCACTTTATAGAGGCTACCCTGCCATGAGTAGCCCCACACTACACCAGCCCCCAGGAGGGTGCAGTTTTCAGGTCTTACCCAGAACCAGGAGGGTCTCCCTCTTGGGTTTATTCAGCATCCCATTTGCAGTCATCTAAGGATTCCCATTCTGGCCATCATATTCTATCCTGCAACCCACAGGACCTCTTGCCCCCTGAAACTTCTATGTCTACTTGTGGGCCCTTAAGTTCTCCTATATTCTACACAGGGGAAACTGAGTCCCTGCGTGCACACAGCCCTTCCCGGCCAACACACCAAATGTAACAAAGGCCAGCCTCAGGGCTGGCCATGACGCTGCCTGGTGGTCACTCAGCCTTTGTTTCTCCTTGTCTTTTAAGCATCCTCCCCTTCTGCTTGCCTGCCAAGCCTTGCTATTAACATGTATTTAGAAACAGGAGGCTGCTCCAGGGATCCCCGAGTGAGATCTCATCTGCTCATGAGCCATGGTCTACCTACTCACTGTCTTAAGGACAATTTAATGGCCTCTCAGTCTCCCTTTTAGCCACACTCATGCCTTGTAGACTTTACCAATCAATCAATTATCATCAATCAGTTCCATGGACCCTCAGCCCTAGTCTCAATTAATCTAAGGGCTCTTGGCCCTGATCCACATCACCCTCTTGGCCCCTCCCTGGGCACTTGGGTCTCTAGCCCCTTCTCTGCCCTGTTTCTGGGCTCTGGCCTTACTCCCAGGCCTCTAGCCCTGTTCCTGGGCTTGTTGGGACCTCTTCCTCCGCACAGTCCCCCCTATCCTGGGACTTCCACTTCCTCTTAGTCCCTCCCTAAACTGCTGGAGTTACCCCACCCTTAAGGCTGTATTACCCAGAGGCTTCCTTGATGTCCATCAGGAGTCTCTCCCTGTAGTCTGCTCAGGAGCTCCTCATACATCAGCCTCCAGGGGCCAAACTGCACGCCCAATTCAGGACTTGGGTGTATACACCTAAACCTGATCCCTTTCTGGTCAGGTATCTCCCCTAATTGCTGACTAAGCCCTCCCTGCAGCCTTTTTTCTCTTAAAGAAACAGGAGCATTAAGATCCTTGTTATACCACGGAAATAACAAACAACTCTACAACCCAAGACATGCATATAATACAGGGTAGGACATGGCTGTAAAGGTATGCCAGAAAAAGACTGCTTGAAAGTTATTTATGTGAAAAGAGAACATTATAAATTGTACTCATCCAGATTTCATAGTGTAATAAAAAAACCCATAAAATTTGCTGACATAATGAGGGCACCTTACTTACACAGGACAGTTTTTAGTATAAATCATAGCATTAATGAGCTTCTTTTCAGGTTTAGCATTTGTTACTAGGAATGAGTTTAAGCTAAACTGAAAGTAGTACACAGTGGCATTCTGGAACAAGTCTGTCCACACGGGGGCTACTGCTATCCTAGGATAATCACTGAATCATGGGCTTGGAAGGGACCTCACAGCCTATGAGAGTCCAGGGGCCTGTGCAAGGTCAAACTGCACAGATACAGGATTTGCTGTTCCCAAATCACCATAGACAGATGCCTATCCAGTCTCTGCATAGAATAAAATGATGCCTATGTAACTGTTAAACTATTCCCTGGGACAAAAAGCTTAAGTAAAACTTCTTAATTAAGTTCAATTGTGGGGTCTAGGCAGTTAAGATTCTATAGAATCATACAGAGGTGCCAACAGAACTATTAAAATGAATACTGCAAGAAAGAATTTATAACAGACGTCCATTTTTTGGTCATTTTGATAATAAAAATAATTGAAGTATAAAAAAATGAAATAACGCTGAAGATACTACATCAGTGTATTTAAGTTGCATATTACTTTGCTTCTGAGTGAAAAAACAGCATGTGATTCCCATAATTAAAGACGATCAGTCAGAGGCAAAGGTGAAAGCAAAGTTAACAATACAAACTTGACTTGAGTTTTTCTAGATGTTGCTCTAAAATTCTATGGGGATTAAATGTGCTCAAATTTAAGATCTTATTTTAATTGCACCTGCATTTTTCATCAAAAATTTTTTTTTACCATCACCAATAACCTTAAGAAAAAGAAAAATTGACTAGGATTAAATTAGCAAATTCCAAAATGCTGATATTACTGTTGGAAAAGCAGATGTCATGCAGAAGCTGTGTGACCTACTGCCGCAAATGCTAGGGGAGTAGAAAGAGGAAAAATGCAGAGAAAGCCATAAATATGACAGTCCACCAGAAATAAGGAAAAGTAAACTTGATAACTGTAGTTGAACTAAAGACAAAGTTTAACAAAACCTTTCCCTAAAATGTCATGTGTCCTGATCCAAGTAATAACTAGATTCCTTCATTAATATAACAATAAAATTAGAAATCTTGGGGCAGAACAGCAGTCTTTTTATATTTTTCCAGCTGTATAAAGAGGTCTTCAATCTGTCCTAAACAGGCAGCTGGGGATGTTAAGGTAGTAAACTGTTCCCATTAATTTGGGTTGCTAAGTAAGACTCTTTCTTGGTTACTCAAGAAACCTGAAAATCTTTCTTAGTTACTAAAAAAAACCAAAACCTGCTTTCGTTACCTTTTAGGGATATTTAACATTTTAAGCTGTATTTTATTCATATTTTTTTTTAAGTACACAGACCAATTCTTCCCCCCACTCCTTAAAACCTAGAAGAAGTCCCAAGCTTCCTCTCAATATTTGAGCCAAAACTGTTTTTACCAGACCCTATGCTCTTAACTGTTTGCTAAACTCTAACATAGCAAATAAATCCAGGCTGGAATATTGTTTAGACAGTTTGTTTTGCATTTTCTCCTGTTCAATAAGCATCTTTCCTGTCTCATAAATGCTATTCTATTCTCCTACTGTAAGCTGCCCTGACCCTCTGTTGGGAAGGGTAGCATATAAATCTAATCAATCAATAAATGCTTACCCATTCAGATGAAGAGCACAGTGAATTACTACCCAGTATTGATCCTACTGTAATTGGGATTTTACATCTAACTACAGCTCAACATCTGCTATTTACCATACCACACAACAGTTTTATATAGACACAGCATGCACTAATTTTATAAGTCTGCTGAAACTGGCTAAATGCAAGTCCCAGTGAAATCTTTTAGTCACAAGTAGGATTCTATCTACTATAAGCTGGCAACAATATTTCCCAAGTCAGTATCCTGAAACTAATAGGGCTGTGCGAGGCTTCGGACAGAGCTTCAGATCCGGAGAAGCTTCGGACACTTCGGGGTCCGAAGCAGCACATCCGGGTCAAAGCGCTGGCCTCATTAGGCTTCCTGAAGCCGTTCGGAGCCGCCTTGGAGATCCGGCCATAGGTTATAATGGGGAAACAATAACATATCTATAACTTTGTTGTTTTTTGAATGATTTGGATGAAATTTTCAGGAGTGGTAGACTCTGCAGAGAGGATGAAGCCTGCCAAGTTTCAAGAAGTTCGGTGAAGGGGTTTGGGGGGAACTGTACCCCAAATTGTTGAAAGCAACACTCCTGTCACGTCTATGTGTTACAACACAGGGGGGTCAAAACTGCAGGGCTGGTAGCTCTTGCTGAGGCCACAAAGCCTGCCAAGATTTAATAAGATCGGTGCAGGGGTTTGGGGAAAACTGCCCCTCGAGCTGCGGACAAGCTAAACTGGTGCCATGAGTGCTTGTAGCTACTACATAACGACTTAACGGGCATCAGTTAGCACCTACAAAACCACAGGCTAAGGAGAGGAAAGAATCAATACAGACAATCAACTGCCCCAAGACAGAGACAGTCTTGGCACGAATTTTGCCTGTCAGCAGCTAGGGGTGCAGGGCTCCAGAACCCCCCTGCACTGATCTCCTTGAAACTTGGCAGTCTTTGTGGCCTCAGTAAGACCTACCAGCCCTGCAGTTTTGCCCCCCCACCGTGTTGTAACACAGCCATGACAGGAGTTTGGCTTTCAAGAATTTGGGGTGCAGTTCCCCCAAAAACCCCTGCACCGATCTTCTTGAAACTTGGCAGGTTTCATGCTCTCAGCAGAGGCTACCATCCCTGCACGTTTTATCCAAATCAGACAAACAACAACAAAGTTATAGATATTTCACTGATTCCCCTTTATACCCTATGGCCAGATCTCCGAGGCAGCTCCAAAGCTTCAGAGCCGGTTCAGCCAGATCGAGGCGGAAACCTGGTCCAGAGCTCCGGATCGGATCGCGGCCATCCAAAGTGGCCGGATCCAAAGTCAGATCAGATCGCTGCCTACTCGCACAGGCCTAGAAACTAATACCTGCTGTCTCTATAATTTTAGTTATTTCATTGTATAGGCCTGATCCAGATCCCACTGAAGTCAAATAGGAATCTTTCTATCGACTTCAATGGGTTTTGGATGAGGCCCCATTTTCATGCCACCAGTAGGATTTGAACACGTGGGCTAGGGACATTACACATAAACAGGTTTAAGTAATCAGAAACTGGTTTAAACCTGTAAAAGAACAGATGTTCAGTGCAAATAAACCAGTGTGAAAATGGCTGAAACCGGTTTCAGATAAACCTGGTTGAATATAGTATCAGGCTTAACTGACTGGGGTCAAACCGGATTATGCAATGTCTGTCCCAGACCTCTTGCTGATTTAAAATAAACCAGACTCCCCCAGCATGCTCTCTGGGCTGGGTGGGGCTCTCTGCTCCACAGCAGGGCTGGCCCCTCCCCTCTGCTCTCTGGCTGCAGCTCGGCAGTCTCTGCAGGCATCTGCCTGGCTTCTGCTCCCCCCCTCCCCTCCCCACTCTGTGCTAAGCAGGCATTCATTCCCCTGTCCTTCACAGACACCTCAGCATTAGCTAGCAGACCACATGCTGGCTACAGTTTGGTCTGTGCTGTGGCAGATGGGACAAAAGCGGAATCAACAGGTAGCTGGTAATGCCCTCTGTTGTTTGCTTAATGGGGTGATAAACACTGTGTTGTCAATTCCCAGCTGGGATGGGCTGGGCTGGTTGGAGGTGGGCGACACCCTCCCTAATCAGAGCATCCTGCCGGGGCCTGGCCATGCCCCCCCTCAGCACAGCACAGCAGAAGGGAAGGGAGGGCTGCTCTAGCACCCCCCAGCTTCTAGCCTCAGCCACTACAGGCATGGGCCTGCACTTTTTCAGTCCAGAGGGAATGTCTGTACAGTTATAAACTGGTTTAGCCTAGCCAGGTTAGACTAACCTGCAAAGATTGAATCAATTCAGGCTCAGGCTTTTTGAATGTCTGTCCCTAGCCATATTAAACAGAAAACACAGGCTTCCTATGTTAAATACATTTAATACCCAAAATTAAGGCTGTTACTCTTGGAAATATAAATGGAATGAGGGAGCAAATATTTTACTTAGTAGTTTATAGTGAAACAGAAAGTTTGGGGAGACAGTTCCCAGTTCAAGAAAACCGAAATGCTCCAATTTATTCTGATACATGACTGCAGATGCCATTTGAGGCTAATGATCAAACTATCAAATCAGTGGCAAACTAGAGTTTTATTCATTTTAAGTAGACTTAGATGCACAGGCCAACAAAGTACTAGAAACATTTATTAGCTCTGAAAACAAAGCAACACACAGCAGAAGATAAGCAGGTAAAATTCAGAATTTGTATCATGTGAACTCATCCACACTAAAGGAATATAAAGGATAAGTATATACTTAAAACAACAAACTGAAAAAGAAAATATTTGTATTGCTATCAATTTGTCAGGTCATGTAAATTAAAAAAGAAGGGTCCTATTAGCATTTTTACAAGAACACTTCTACAAATATATACAAAAATCTAGAACACTTGGTTCCAAAATGATACCTTTTATTAGACCAACTGGAAAATCGCAAGACAATTGTCCTTTTCTGCAAGCTTTCGGGATCAAAGTCCCTTCATCAGGCTCTGGGAAAAGTGTAGATGGTACAAGATGGTAAGAAGTCCCCATAGGTAGGAAATAAACTTAATTTCTACACAGAGGGACCTCACGGACCCAGAGGGACAGCCTTCCATCTTCAGCTTCCTCTGTGCAAAAATGAAGTTTATTTCCTACCTATGGGGACTTTTTACTATCTTGTACCATTTACAGTTTTCCCAGACAAAGGGACTTTGATCCTGAAAGCTTGCAGAAAAGGACAATTTTCTTGCGATTTCCCAGTTGGTCTAATAACAGGTATCATTTTGGAACCAAGAGTTCTAGTTTTTTGTATGTCTTCTTGTCTCAGACCAACATGGCTACCAAGTACACTCTATAAATATATAACATTTTATAAGATTTATTCAGACAAAAAGAATTTCTGACAGACGATATGGGAAAAAAAATAAGAAAAAGACTGTAAAATAGGAGTACCATGGATTCGGCTGTTCAAAACACAGAATTTCTAAATCCCTAAAATAAGTCCCTAATCCTAAATAATATATGGTTTTATCCTGCAAAACCCAACCAACCCTAACAAAAAAGTATGATTGGTAACCACTACAAGGCAAAGTTAAGGTCATTTGGACATCTTACTGGTACACTTCCAAGTCTCAAGATTATTTGGCTCTCTTTTAAATTTAAACTTAATATGCTGGATTTATAACATTTGGTTCTGGAGCTAAAACATTGTGTTTACCCTTACATTACAGATATGCATGTTCAACCCTTAGCGTTATATATACTATGTCGTCTTTAGATTGTATTTATTAACAGGAAGCAGGCAGAAGAGCAATTGGAAAGCAAATGCATTCCCTTCAAGTTTCTAAGAAATTAATCTTCTTGGTTTAGGTACTGTAATGTTATCCAGACACGGACTGACCACACAACATCTTAGAAGAGAGACAATACAGTAAAGTACATGAACGCACTAGAGAATATTTCAACAATTTCAATTAGGACACAGGAATGTTTCCATATCACTGAGTGCCTTAAAGAGGACTCCAATCTCAAAACATTCTACAGGCCCACTTAAAAATTTTAAAGCCTTAAAATACTCCAATTTAGCTCCTCAATTTTCATTTAAAAATACAGCAGCTATAAAATTCTTTTTTGTTTTGTTTTTAATCAGCCACAGAAATTTATGCTCTGACTACAAGATCGATTTGGAAGGAAGTCTCACTTAGCCAACTGATGAATGGTGCAAAGCAGATGTATAAAAACCAGAACTACTGAGGGCAGCTGACAGTTTACTGATATTCTACAACAGTCTCACTATCTAATTTAGAAGTAGCCATGCTAGGCTCAAAATAAGTTTTTGATCCTTTAAAGAAAAATACAAGACCACAGTAGGAGACAGAGATAAAGCGCCAGATACCATTTAAAATCCAATAATTCCCAAACCAGATGCAATTCCCCATTCTACTGAAGCTGAAATTCACGCCCAAATTTGACAGTTAGCTTGTAGATTTCATAAATGCTAGAAAAAGTACAAATCAAATTACCACTTTAATTTGGGGGGGAGGGGCTAATTTTTTTTCAAGCCTATTATTTAGATCTACAACATGGATCACATGCATACTAATTAATTTCTACACTGCAAATATAACTTGGCTTCATAAATGAAAAACATCATATACCTGTATTGTTTTACAAACCCCGCCCCCCCCCAACAACCAACCCATAACACTCTGGAAAATAAGAGTATCTAAACCATCTTGTAACTAAAATCCATAAATGTATAGAGAATTAGTGCTTACCATTGACTTCTAATGGCAATATTTCAAATACTTGAACATTTTTTGTGCTTATTTTGCTATTTTAATACTAAATGAAATAAACCCATAATAAATTAACTTGCATACCAGGTCAGAGAAAGACTCTATCATCCTATTTTGCATTAAGATTTTTCTTCTGCATGTCTACTACATTTTAAAATTTGAGAGTACTTGTATAAATAAACATTATGCAAACTCGATGAAAAAGGAACCAACCCATGGGTCAGATATTTAATCATGAGGTAGTCCTTTCTCTGTCTTCTAACTTACATTTACACAGGGGAACTGTATTATCCCTCTAACAATTATTTAATTCAGTAACAAAACAATGCAGAAACATCAGTTTATAACTACAAAACATGACCAATAAAACAACAGGAAAAAAAACAACTAACCCTTTTGGGTTGCAAAGTGGTATCTCAAAAACAAAATGCTTACAATAAAAATTTGTTTGACTATACCATCCCCCTTCACTGAAAGATAAAATGCATGCTACATGAATCAAGGCACTGGGAAGGAAGTTATGTTTGGTTACTCCACTGTTTTTCAAGTAGAAAAATACTTTTTTATTGCTGCTGACAACCACCTCTTCCTACAGCAAGAATAACACTCAACACTTGATTTATGGCTACCACACAAAGGCTTTGGTTTACTCTAAAGTTACTTTCCATTTGTGGGATGGGGGCAAAGGAGTGTATGGACAAGGATGAAAAAGAATTAGATTATGATTCAGGTTTGAAACTGCAGACCGCTATAGATGCTACCCTGGTGCTGGACTTGTAATTTTTCATCTATTTTGTGGCAGAACTCCAAGTTAAGGGGTACTGTATGTTCACATTTTCTTGTTGCCATAGCAGGAGAAAAAAACATTATCTGTCTCCAGGTAACGGGTAACAGTAATTCCTAAAATATATTTTTTTGTTTTACATTTCAGTTAATTTTAAACATTCTTAGCTAAGATGGGACAAATTACTTTCCAAAACAGTTGCATTTTTGTCAACTTAACTTTACTAGAAGCTATTCTTGAACCACTTTAATATTTTATGTGAACATTTTTTAAATAATAATATAAAGCAGAGGTATTCAGTTGTGGTCAGTTTTTGGCTCACATTTTGCCTATTAGTTACTTGTTTTTACTCAAGGTACAGCTGAAATGACTGCCAAACCAGAACTTGTTATAATGTTGGTTTTCAAAACTTTTAAACAGGATCTGCAAGAAATCTGTTTTCTACTACGAACTAAACCTGAACCATGAAGAATTCCACAGGCTTAGGAGGGAAGAATGGATATAAAATATATTCTCTTTACCTGGTTAAAAATAAATGGCTCAGCTCTTAAAATTAAAGGTGTCTAGCAGTTGCACAGTAGTCAGGTCTGACTTCATATTATACATTTCACTGCTAGTTTCTAAATGATTCAAAAGTTCTTATAAATAAAAAAAGAAAATTAAAACCACCATAGAATTGCTATACAGTCTTTCAAGTTCACTATAAGCAAAATTTAACCTACAATATGAAATCAAGCAAGTCCTGCCTAGCAGACAGGGCAACTTTTTCTCTAATGACTAAATGGATTCCATATTTGAAATTAAACAGTTGTCAAATGAGGTTTCATTATATCACTAAATACATTTTTAAATGCTCATTATTACCACTAAGACAACAATGCTCATATGCACTCTGATTGGCTGGAATTATGTTTCTGTTTAACAGCCACTGGCACTGAAACTGTATGCTCATTAATTCTTTTGAACCAGGGGGCGAAACGCTATGAATTCAGCTTCATTCTTTTTTGGTCGATACTTAGTAGAGGAAATGGCAACAAAGGATTATTTAATTAAGTAACAGAATACTACACACTACATTTTCATTAAAAGCAAGCAGAGCCTTTGAGCAAGAGCCAAATCTTTCCTCCACTATTCCAATTCATTCAATAAACAAAGTTCACCAATTTACAGGTGTTAGCTACAAACGGTATTTTGATTATTTAGTCCAGTGTCTTTTTATAAGCACAAACAAACCATAACTGTACAGGAACCTGAATTTCCCCATCACAGAAAGAGAGTCACTTTTCTGGAAAAAAAACAACAAACCTATTCCAAACCAGATCAGAAAGTCCAAAGCTTCATTTCAGTTCTTTCAAACCAGGAATTGTTCAAAAATTTGTGACCATCTCCCTGGCTGACTGGGGGTAACTTGGCAGACAGGCAGTGCATGGAGTCTCAAAGCCCAGACACTTATTTACCTATTGGGCAAGGAGCTTGTGAAAACTATTAAGCAGGCAGGTCAGACAGCCTGGAAATCCTGAGCAACTTGCCAGCCAGACATCCTAGAGATCTGAACAGCCAACAAGGAGCCAGTGCACCCTAGCAGGCAGCCAGAAAGTTTGGATGGAATCAATAATGTTCCCATACAAAACTGATCCAATCAAATCATCACTTTCTAACAATGATCCTGTTCCTCTGGAAAATCTTTGACCAGCTCTACCATTCATTTTAGGGTCAGAATAAGAAACCTGGAACTTATAAAGTCAATATTTTAAACATTAAAACTGCACATAGAATGGGACTGAAACTGAGTCTTTCCTATAAAATCTCTTTCAGACTTGTCTGGTTCTTTGGGCACAGAACTTCATTTCCATGCCTCTCTAGGTCTAAGGTAAACACGGGTGAAGTTGTCATTACTGACAGGGAGAAGAGAAGTCTTGAGATCCTTGATTAAAAGTGCCACAATTTCAAGATAGGTTTTTGGTTAATTTTATTTTAAAAGAAGCAGAACTAAAAACAAACAAACAATGCCCTCCCCTCCCTCCCCCCTGCCCCGAAAAAAAAACCTCCCAACAAATAAACAAACAAACAAAAACTTCTGGTGATTTTTACACTCAGAGACTGACTAATCAACTACCCAAACACTATCAGCAAGTTTTTTGCCAATCTTTCACTGCATCTCAGACTCCTGATTCTATTACTTCAATACTGGCCCTTTCCAGAAATAAAGACTACAATCCCTATAAAAACTATGCCACAGACTGATTGTATGGAAGGAACGCATGCCAAAATATAGGGAGGACATTGCTAAAACCGTTTTCACTTTTAATTGATGCCAAGACCTTAAAATCCTCAGAGATGAAATAGAAGATTAAACAAATGCATCCAGTTGTACATTCTTTTATGATAATTAGGATAATTAACACCATTAAATGCATCTCTGATGCTCTCCAACAAGATAGTAAATAGATACTAGTTTACATCTGCACAAAATAAAGAGTACAATACTTAATGACTAATCTCAGTAAATATTACCAATAAGACATGATTACCGCAACACCATCTTACCATTTATTGCCTCACTTTGATTGCCAAGACTTAATCTGACTATTATAATTCAATAAAAGATTCAACAGAATATTTAATTTGTTCTGCCAAGCAATTAAATATCTTTCCAAATGCATGAAAAAACGAGTCTGGCTAAGATTCTCTGCAACACAGCCATTAGAAGTCCTAAGTAGTTAATTTAGTGAGGAGAAAAAGATGTAAATTGGGGGTGGGAAGGTGTTGTTTATTTCTCCCCCCACAACACTTGCATATCTTTACTTCTTAAAGCATTAGTCTAAGCAGTCATTATACCAATAAAGTCTTACTAAGAGCATTGAGTAAGGTATTCAGAAAAATTTGGAAGGTGTCAAGTAGTAGCTACAGCTACTTTATGGAAAAACTTAAGGAAAAAATCCATTTTTATTCTTAGCTCACAAGATCTGGTACAATCTGCACTTGAACAGCAGTTGCAAGAAATGCCCAGGAAGGAAAAACTAATCAACCACAGCCTGTAGCTTTTTCGACCGAAAGCTGCCTGTTTATATGTAATATAAAATGTACAAAAACAATTCCAAGTTACTGCCTCACAGCTTTCCAGATATAAAACTACTCTATATTCCATCCTATATTGTTGCCCTGTAAACCTGCATTCAAACAGCACTAGAAAGTAATAGCCTCTTGGCTGTTGAGGCATCAAGAATAGAAGGTCTAAGGGATCAGAAATAGCTCCTCTACTAGCTGGGTTTTTTTGTTTGTTTGTTTGGTTTTTTAAGGCTGAAAATTTTCAGAAAAGTTCAGTGAAATACCAGTTATTAATAACCCCTAAAATAATCTTCATGCATGCAGAGAATGAGGACATTTTGTGAAGTGTATTAAGTATATCATACAAGAATTTAGGTTTAATTCTAAGCTAACATACGCCAAAAAAAACCACTTCTGGTTGACAGGTGTCAAACTGTAAGGCACTCTTCCTCAGCAGAATAAGGGGAGGGGGCTTCTTAATTTAGAATAAAGTTGTCCAAACTTCAAGAACTTACAGCAACTGAAAAAAAGGAAGATAAAAATCAGATCTATAAAAGCCCATCAAAATCAGAGTTGCACGCAAATCTGATTTGCCCACCAGTCCTTCCCACAGGAATGAGGCAGTGGTCATTTTCCATCAGCACTGCACTCATTCTCCTCACTCTCACCCTTTGCTTCTTGTGGGAGATGTTCTTGAAGGAGCAGAGTAAGAACTGCTTCCCTGTACAAGGCTACCTCAGAGCTTGAGTTCCCAGCTACTCTTTATAATAACCTTAAAAAGTAGCAGTTTCAGCATTATCTGCTCACCCACACTGATTACTTTGTTAGTAAAAATGAATCAAACATCCAGTCCTATGGAAGTCTGACACAAGGATTCAGATTTGATGAATGATACAATAGCTTTGATCTTTGGCAGTGAAAACCAAGCCAATGCCCCAAAAGAGAATGAAGGCTCTATAGTCCTTGCTGCCACACACTGCATCTGTGCCAGGATGCACTCCTCATGCTTGATTTAAGGTTTTGAGTTCCACCGTTTGAATGACTTTTGAAACTCTGGTTGACCAGCTTCTGATACCAACTTGCTTTTTCCTTTTTTTTGGTAACAGCATATTGCATGAGGAATTTTAATTTTTAATAATGTCACTAAACAAAAAATCAACATGGTAAAAGGAGCTTTGATGCCACTTTTGATGCATGTTTTCTGTTCAGGATGATTAACACAAGAGAAATCTAGGAAATAAAGCTCAGTGTTTGACCATGGCTCACCTGGACAGTGAAGCAGGCTATGGAAGCCAAACATGAGCGAGAATGTACCTGTGTCATGGTAAACTCAGCTTAAGTCAAGTGGTCGCACAAAAGGAGTGCAGCAGTGGTGAAAATAAAAAAGGGACACTTAGATTATCAAAGACACAAACAAGAGAAAGGCCCCAACTTCCCTATGCCTTTCGGTGGGAATTGAGCACCAGCCCCTGCCCTTTAGGCAACAGGCAGGGGCTAGTGTTCAGTTTTAAATTAGAAAGTCTTATTCATTAGCTTGTACCCCCAATTCCTGCCCAATTTAATAACCAGGGATCCTGGTTTTCTTCGTTTAAAAAACGCAAATTCACTGATTAAAACCCCCCAGATCCGTGTTTTTCCATGATTAAAATAAACTGCCGCTATATCTATATTTATATCTATATATCTGTATCTAGATATATAGATATATGAATATATCTATCAGTTCAAAATAAGATTTTATTGAAATATTCACAATTTTAAAGCAATTTGGAAGCCTACCAGTGCCTCAATCACTATAATAAAATAAATTCTAAATACTAGGGGTACACCAATAGAGATCTTTGGGGCCGATACCGATAGATTTTTAAGGAGGCATATCGGCCAATACCATCTGATTTCTGATACCAGCTTGGCAGCCTGAAGAGCAGTGTCCAGGTGGTAAATTTGTTGCGGTGGAAGGGCTGGGGGAAGGGGAGAAGTGTGTGTGTGTGGGGGGGGGGGGGGCGAAGATTGAGGCCCCCGCGGTGAGGGAGGAAGTGCAGCTGGGGCAGGCGCTGCCCAACTGAGGCAGGGCAAGGTACAGGACAAAGCTGCAAGTGGCTCGCCCAAGGGGGGAGAGGAGAGTGGCTCCCGCTGCTGCACGCACCCCAGGAAGACATGGTGGGGGTGCCCCCTGGATCTGTGCAAGGCAGGGCTGCCCGGGGGCACTGTAGCCACCCCAAAATTTGCCACAGACCCCCAATCCCCGCTCCCAGTGCCACCACCTGCCCTGAGCACAACCCAGCCCAACCCCTGCTGGGAAGAGCCCAGCACAGCCCTGGGCTATAGCCTGCAGCTGCCTGCCCTGCCCCACACAGAGCCAGGGGGCATATGCCCCCCCACTATGCTGTCCCAAGGTGCGCACAGCAGCAGGAGCTGGCCCCCGCTCCCATGCCCCCAGACAAGCCGTGGCTCTGTCCTGCGCCTGCCCTGCCCTGGCAGTGCCTGCCTTCCTGCACCAGGTCCCACTCACTGGGCTTTGGAGGCCCTAGGGGAAGGGCATCAGGGTGGGGAGCCCGAGCCTGCTGCAGGCAGCGCATACCTACCCCTGCCCTGTGCACAAATCTAAGGGCACATGTACCTGCCCCGAGAATGCATGCAGCAGCATGGAGCCAGCCCTTCCCCAACTCCCCGGACAAGCCGCCCATGGCTCTATCCCACTCCCCACAGGCGTGCATTGTGGCCGTGGGCCCTAAGTCCCATGAACCACCCTGCTGGCCAGCAGCCCCAGCCCTGCCCAACTTCATCTCTATGCGGCCCCCCCCACCCAACTAGACTTACCTGGGGGAGCTGCTCTTCAGGCTGCCTGGCTGTCATGAGCATGTGCACATGCACATATGCACATGGTGTCCCCCTGCTGGTTGTTTCTCCCAGTCCCCCTAGCAGGCTGCACCTCTGCCAGCCTGCAGGGGGAAACCCACCATTTCCTGATTTTTTTCTCCTTTAGAGGAGAAAATCTAGGGATTTCTCCTTAAAATGAGAAAATCCCCATCTTACTGCATTTTTCCATGGCGAACCCTGTTAATAACCTTATTTAGTGTCATTTGAAAAAACTGTATGCATGGTGAACAAATAATTAAGGCTTTGGTCTACTCTTATTGTAACCTACTTTTATAAGCCCAAACAGAAACTCCACACCTTTAAGAGCTAAATTTATGCCCATGTATACCAACTGTGTTCCTGCTCTATTAGCTTACTGTTTGCTGAAACACCCAGTGAGCTTTAATCTTGCAAATCTATACGGGTGCTGACAGACATGAGTAAAAAAAATCCCCAAACAAAAATATTCCCCCCCAAACCTTGCACTTTACCAGAAGAGGCAGCACATTAGTTTGACCCAGCTCCAGAGCATTTATATGCATTGGGCACTTCAGTAGGGCTTTTTGGTGCTTTTATCTAAAGCCAATTCAACCAGCTGTTAAGACAAAAAGGCCAAAAAGCCCTGCTGAAGCACCCAATCTATACAGATGTTGGGTGAGCCAGGTACGACTAATTTGATGCCTCTTCTGGGCATGTGCTCACTTGGTATGGGGATGTGCCAAGCTTAAAGTGCTGCTTTTTTTTATGTCTATAAGCACTCAATGTAAGCAAGCTCCCCAGAAACTCAATGGCATTCCATGCAGACACACAGTTGTAGGACTGTTGTAATGTCTACTATAAATTCAAGATTGACTAGAAACGTTAAGACCTTTACCTTAATTTCACTGATCTGACAGATCACTCTGACTGAGCATGCATTATAGGTGGAGTTAGTAGGCAACCTAAAACCATTTTTGTTTATTTGATATTATTAGTTATTATCATTATTATTATTTATAAAACCTTTTTGACAGTTACTTTTAAGGTTGCCAAACTGTTCAGGCCGAAATTTTCCATGGTGGGTATCTGCACCAGGCTGATTGTTTTAAATTCTCTCTAAAAGGGGTCAGCCATTTCTGAGAACAGTATCAGGGAAAATAAATTGTTTTGCCAAAGTTAAAATAAGATGTATTCTTACAACCATTTAATTGGAAAGTTTCATGCTCTGGAGTCTGACTTTAAAATTTGGCATTGGGAGCTGCCCTGCTATCAGGGATAAGGCCAAAAACTTAAGTTAAAATACACGGTAGTTTGAAACATAAAATTTGTCCATCAGCAAATATTAGATGTTTATAATAATGTTAAAAGCCACATAAATTGTGATTTCCCCAACTTTTTCCTATGCTTGGTAAATGGTTGCTTTCCAACGAAAGCACAATAGAAACAATAGGTTAGATACTGGGCAGACACAGAAACGAAGGGGAAGTGTGGGGAGAAAGAGTGCAGTGCTTCTGATGGAGACTAACCACTGCTGCATTCCTTTAGGAAGGAGTGGTGGGCAAATCTGATTTGCATGCAACTCTGATTTTGACACAGCATCCAATTCTGACAATTTTTGGTAGAGGTGGCCAAGAAGTCCAAGAGCACCTGTGGACCTGATGTTCTTAATTACTACTACAATTTGGTAGCATAATATGGGGCTATTTGGCGAAACCGTTATGTCCTTTCCAGAGGCCAGCTGGAGGTTACATGCAGGTGGATTTAAACTGCCTTCAAGAACTCTAGTAAGTGGATCATCTTTCAGTGCGATTTTAACAACCCTGATGAGATGCCCAAGTCATAGCAGCCTTTCCTGCCTGTCAGAGAACAGCAAAACTGCTCCTAATCTTCATAGCAGTAGGTGATACAGTTTCACCTGCTTTTTCACAACTGGCATGCACCTCCTGCTTCTCCTCAATTTCCTCTGAAAAAGTTTGAAGTACAGTTCCTGGAAAACCATCTGCAGCACTCTTCCTCAGTTCATGCCTCAAGGGAATTCTCACCCAGATGGATCAACACTGTTCCAATCTTTTTGAAAAGACATAAAAGGTGCCACAGAAGGATGAGAATCTCATCCAAAATGTCTAACCTAAATAGATGCCATGAGAAACTTCCCATCCAAAGAAATGTGCTAAGGTTCTTTCAGTCATTTTCCCTCACTGTTTAGAGAAGCCCCCACTGGGAGTTCATTTGAAGAATGAGTACAATGTAACAAATCCATGACAAGACAAATTGTGTTTTAACATGCTTAACATTGAGCAAGAACATCTTTCCTTCTGAGGCCTGATCCACTGATTCACATCAGTGCATGTCAGTGTCCTGGCGCCATTTAACAGGCACAGCTACTTAGGGCTATTGGAAATATCGTCTTAATATAGGCTAAGCAAAACACTCCTCCCAGGGAAAAGGCTGTTGGTAAATGTCTGTTGCTGCAATGGGACACTGACTGTATAAGTATTTTGCTTAGAGGCATGATTTCAACAGAAAAACTTACACCAGTGTAATACTTCTCCCTCCACAACTGTGGACATAAGTCAATTGCAGTATACAGTGTATCTTACGAAGATGTAACTTGCTCCTTTTCTTGTATGGAGGGAGGGAGGGGGTGATCTATAAGCTAGCAGAACCATCTTTATAATCAATAAATCTGCACCAACATGGAGAGTTGTACTACTTTAGCCAAGTACAACGAGGCAGGGGTTCAAGCTGTAAGTTTTAAAAGAAAGGTGCCACATCTTTCTGCTGGTTGTAAAGCACCTAGTTCAAAGGGAAACTTAAGTATAATTGCACCCTTTTCAAACTGATAAAATGCAAGAACCAACAGTAAGAATTATGAACTAACAGTAAGATTTATCATATTTACTCAAATATATGACAAGGTCTTGTTCCCCAACCAACATGGGGGAAGGGGGGAGTGGTCCCTTGTCTTACATTTACATACAAACAAGCTGTATTAAATACACTGTCTATCATTAAACTGCTGCCAAAAGCAGCATATACTCAGTAATGGAAACCAACTATGAAGTTGATTAAATGTAGCCAACACTGAACATGACTATAACACACATGGTCCATTTTGGTCAAACATGCTGATAGGAACCTACCACAAGGACAGATTAGTGCAGAGCCTATCTGAAGAAGATATATAGTAGTACCAATGATGTGCAGTCCCCCTCAGCACCAACTTTTTCAAGTCACGGTGAGCCACTATACTGAATACATTACAACTTCCTCTTCACTCCCACACCTGAGCTGCACCTTTCTTTCCCATTTTCAAAGCTTCCTGGTTCTTCACCCAGAATCCCTCTGTTACCCTCTCTCGCAGCCTGTTTCCTATGATTTGTGCGGCACTGCCCTCTATGAGGTGAAGCCAGAGTAGGTTGCCCTGCACCTCATCTGCATATAATTTTTCAGAGGATCCGAGGACTTGTGACAAGAACACCTGGTTCCAGTCTCGAGTGGGAGGCTCATTAGCACATGGATTCTGGAGGGGGTGGGGGCGGTAATCTAGAATACACAGTGCTGAGCTGTGGGGTCACCATAGCTTGAAATGCTGTCGACTCTGATGAGGCCCAGCAGAATGAACTGTATGATAAAATTATGAGGGTTTTTTCACTATGAATTAATAGCATGCATAGTATGTACTATATTGAAGTAGGTACAAAAGTGCTGCTTAAAAGTGTTTTAAGGAGTACCTGTGCTAAAACTTGCAGCAGTTTCAACAACAAAGGTAAAAATGCATTATTCTGAACGAAGTCTATGGGCACTATATGCAAATTACCACAGGTATGTTTATTTCAAGGTCAGTGTTTTTAATTTGTTCCTCAATTCCATGTGCTCAGGGAGAGCAGGGTTTAACAGTAAGAAGGGGAGGAAGACGCTGCAGGGGTAAAAAGTTGCAGGGAAGGAGGAAGAGGGCAAGAAAGCTACCTGACCCCCAGATTTATTTTCCTTGCTGTAACAGTGGGAAGGGGACAAATTCAAAGCAAATCTCCAATAATTGGATTCTATGCCTGGAAAATTATAGCAAATTTATACATTTTCCATATATACAATGTCATTATGGGAAAGGGGTCATATTATATTCAGAATTGTCTTATATTTATGTAAATATGGTAGTTAACCAAGATATCTTGTCTAGTTCCACGGGTATGAGAAAGTCAATTCTAAGTCAATGACATGACTTTGGGAAGCGGACATAAAGCATGAGACTGAAAGCCAAGAGATACTTAGTTATTGAAAAGTCAACAAACAAAATGCTAGCCTAATTAAGAAAATTAAATGCTTGTACGTTTGTTCCTTTACAGTTCAAAGTTCTCAAAATAGCTATGTAACACACAAAAGTTAAAATGGGAAAAATATCTAACAAGCAAATGTTTCCTGTGGTTGATTTTCAAATTGAAATAATCAACAGCTTCTAAAGTTAAATGATTCTTAGCATCAATGTATTTGTGTACGATTCATCTGTGATTTAGATAAGGTCTGTTAGCATTTTGAAACATAAGTCTACCCTAATTCCTCAAGTAAAAAATGTTCACATCTGTAGCCCTCTAAAGAGTAGTTATTTCACAGAAGAATTATACAATGATGCCAAGAGGGCTATTCAAATTTGTTCTTATTTTAGATTACTACACCTGTGGCTTTTTACCTTTTCTGAATTTTAGGAGATAATTACTTCCACACAATGTTTGAAGAATATAACACAAACTTTTAATTTCACAAATAGGACCAAAAAAAGTATTTGAGTTAATTAAGGAAATTCTTACAAAAACTCTGCTTTCAGTCAGCCAGTGATAGGCACTGAGGATATCAAATAAAATATCATGATCTTAGCCATAAAACCATATTCATCACCTCCAAACAGGTTTACACTAACTCTGGAATTCATCTTTGATCTCCTATATACTCCCTTCTTGCACATATGCTAGTACTCTGTGCCTTGCATAGAGTATTTGATAGGACTCTAACAACAAATTGTAAATATATGACAAATGGCAGGTTATAGATCTGGAAAACATTTGGTCTAATTGCTTTTGTTGGCTGCTTTGCTTTCTCAAGAAACAAGATGACTTCTTTGTACAAGGCAGTTGCTTGGTACAGATATCTTTATTTTAAAATATCTATATAGCAGGTCTGTTTCTTATATATCTTAGAGAAGGGTCTCAGGATACAGTTCATGGAGAATATTTTTAAAATTGCTTAAGATATTATCAGAGCTCTATATTATGCCCAGAGTACCTTCAGGCCACCTTCTACTCATTCTCTTTGCAAGAGAAAAAGCTTGAAATTAGAAAAAAACACCCCCAAACCTGAGAATCATCCTTACTGAATACGATAGCTAAAGTTTTCAGTCTTCAAATCTTAAAAAGAAAAACTTTGTTTAGAAACTTCTTTACAGAAAATACTAGTTACTTTAATCACATTTTTCTAATTAAAGATGAAAAAAAACTTTGTTGTCCCTCAAGTACTCAAGAAGGTAAAAACAGAACACCCCCCCCCACAAAAAACCCTTCCTTTAGACATTTATTTATTTAAAAAATAATTAAATACAAGCCCTTTGTAAAAATAACTGATCAATACTACTGTTACGTGAATAAGGAAATGTATTATATACAAATTTTGCAAGGTCATTTGATGCTGTAACTCATTACCAATACCAAGTTGTTCTTTGATAGGAAAATTATTCATGTTATTTGGAAAAGTTATTTACCTGGCAATGTTTATGCATTTTTTTTTTTACTAAGCTCAGGAAGACAATACATAAGACTAACAGATTTTCAGCTCTCCAAGGTACATAAGAGAAATTAGGAGCTACTAATTTGAAACAGGAAATTACATTTCTATTAAAGCAGGATGGAATTGAACAGATTTCAGAAAAGAAACAAAATAAAATTAAAACTATCTTTAAAGATGTTGTGAGAATTTCTCTCTGCAAACCAAAGACCTATAACCATAATACCAAAGAACTAAGAGTCAGCTGCAGATGTATCAGTAGATTGCAAATTCATGAGCTGATGGTGCTCTGGCAAATGTGAAGCTGCTACATAATCTAAAAATACTGAAATGTAATTATTTTATAAATATTATATGTGACCTAATCAGTGAGATAATCCCCGTGTAGCTATAGGTGGTTTTCAACCTGTGGTCTGCAAATCCCTGAAGGTCTACAAACGATGTCTAAAGTGTCCATGAAAGATGACTATGAAAACAAAGGTTCAGATCCCAGAAAAGGCATTACATTTCCAGAGGCACCTTCATTTGGAAGTTTTTAGGGGTCTGCAAATGAAAAAAGGGTTGAAAACCACTGCTATAGTGGTGGGTTTGCAAATGAAAAAAGGGTTGAAAACCACTGCCCTAGTGGTGGGGTTGAGGTTGTAGCTGTGTAATGGGTTATTATACTTTCCAGATGAACATGCTGATATAGGTTAATAGGAGGTTATTAGAAAAAAAAAACTAGCAAAACAGCAAACAGGAGTTTTAGATAAACTGCTTCCTGACAGACTTGATAGCAGCTACAAGACAATAGGTTACTTCCAAGTCCCCAACCCAAACTCACATAGCTGTTTTGCTAAGGCTGGGTGCTTACAGATAAAAAGGGTGATAAGCAGTTAAAAATGACTTGATTAATGGGACACAGGAGATGAGCCAGAGACTCTGATGAGCCAGCTTTTAAAAACTCTCTCCCCCTAAAACAGACTGAAAAAAAATGATTAGAGATCTAAGGGAACAGATTATGCCAACAAGTCCCCACAGCTCTTGTGGGAAAGGGTTTTATATAGGATACGTGAAACTTATTAAGATTCACATGTAGAAAATATACAGAATTTGCTAAGGTATATATTCAAGGGGTGCATTTATAAGTTTTTGTTTGTAAAATGTTTTGGTTCCAAGTCACATTTTTGCTTAAAGAAGGGCTTTCAGCAAACACCGGTGATCACAGGCTCTTGATTAGACTAGAACTCAGGTCTGTTGAGGTAATGACTCTGAATAGTGGGGAATGAAGCAACAATCAAGGAGGGAGCCCTACAGATAAGTCTCTTTCCTACATAGCACTTATTTGCCCCTAAGCTGGGCCATCTTCTGCTGGAGTCATATGAAAGAAAAAAAAAAGGAAGCTGTGAACATGTAATTAAAACCACGTGACAATGCAGAGGACCAAACATAAGTTTGTCCAAGCAACCTTGATTCTGGCATTTCTTTTATTTCCAAATGCTTGACTTTGTAACCCTAATGTTTCCTAGCCAAATGTACTACATGCTAAAAGTTAAGTAGACTATTTAGGGCCTTGTTACACATTAATTTTAGGTGGCTCCCGGAGCTTTTAACCCCTGGATGGTCCACATGTTAACACCTGAAACTAGTTTTATGCACACTTTGGGCAGCTTAGTTAAGCCACTCCAGGGCAGGTTTCTCTCTGATCTGTGTTGCCCAGCTTGTGTTCCATTAATGTGTGGCCATTTCCCACAGATGAGCTGCCCAAGATGCAGTCCTCCAGCATCCCAGGATGCAGTGTCCCCTCTCCCACCCTCCTGTTCTGTGTGGACAAGCTTTCCACCCCCTGAGCTCTGCTGCTCAGGGGGCAGTTCTGGCACCAAGTAAACTCTCCTTCCTGCCCCAGGGGTGTGACCTTCCCACCCCCAGAGATGCAATCCCCATGCAAACAGCCAGCAGAGCACATGCTAGCTAGCCAGGTTGAAGGGCACAGATGGGTCCAGGAGTGGGGTTTAATGGGGGGGAACAAAAGTTAGGGGGCCAAATCAAGTCCCCATGAGCAAGGGCTTCCTTTCCAGGACAAGGGCAGTAGCGCCCCCACAAGCACCTTCCCTCACCATTCCCACCTCCAATCCACCCTAGGAAGCACAACCAGCACCCCCACACCCCAATCCCAATTTATTAAAACATGAAGCTTTCTTTAAATTTACTGCCTCTGTATTTCTTTAAGTTTTTTTGTTTGTTTGTTAGTTTTAACTTCTTGTTATTTTATCTTTCAGTGGCTGACTGACTGAATTTCACCACCTCTCCTCTACCCCCATTTCCTTTCCACCTCCCATTTCATTACCAACCCCTATCTCATTAACTCTCCACCTCCCAGCTTTATATTCCTGGGCCCCCACATCCCATCTCTCTCACACACGCAGCTAGAGAAAGACAGAAGCCTGTCCTGGCTCCCCAGCCCTGTAGTGGCAACTCACAGCTGTAGCTCCTACTGGGGCTCCTGCTCACCAGCCCTCTAGTGACAAGTCACAGCTGCACAAGGGGGAGCAGTTAGAGAAAGTTCTTAGCCTTAAGGTGCAACTGCTTCAAACTCAAGCTAGCACTAACACTGATCCAAGTGTTATTCAACCTGCTCAAAATGCAACATGTAACATGGCCCTTAGTTTATCTGAAGAATCTCCCTGCCAGCATAAACACACTGTTAAGATGTAATTGCTGTTGAAAGTTCTCGGAGAGACAAATATTAGTAATCTCTACTTAGTGAAGACTTATTTTTTCTTTTTGTCCTTAGTTAGTATGTAAGTACTCATAGTTAATAACTGCATTTTGCTAATCGACTGTTGCCACCTAAAGCACGGTGAGGTTTCCAGGTGACTAAAATAGTGGTGGCTATATCTCTAGGAGTGGCACTAATACTTAAGGTCTAACCTATCATTTTTTTCCTCCTCGAAGCTGTATATTTTTAGTAGTCTGGGATAAAAATTACAGGAGCTTAATACTCCTCTCTCCCACACAAATCATTGCTTCCATTTTCTGCTGCCATCACTGGCTGACAGTGAGGGAAGGAAGAAACAGACCTAGGACAGAGTAGAAATAAAGGAATATTTCAGATAACAAAGGAGACATTATATTGACAAGAAAACAGAGTCAGTTACATGAGGCACCACAATGTGCTTTTTAACAAAAACAACCAGAAGAAAATTACAGTTGAGAGGGTTAATTCAGTGACTGAGGCAAGCAACCAAGGTTTCCTTCAGCATTGCCCAACTCACTGAAAAAGTAATACAGTTGGCTGTGAATGGGCAAAACGCTGTGGGGGACACAAACCCAAAGGTGACTAAGCACTATGCACAGGGTTCCAACAACATTTAAAATTTACAACTACTCATTTTTGTCATGGGCAAGAAGAAAGTTCCTTTTCCATTTTAGCCACTGTTTGAGCTACATTTTACTGGACTATTTCAACACATGAAATATACAACTACAGCCAGAATTTAAAAAGAACTCTTACTTCTGGCTCAAAACAGCTTTCTTATTTGTAGTGCAACTACAACTGCCTTCAGTGGGAGCCATGCAAATAAAAGCCACCGGCAGCTCTTTGGAAGTTTACCAAAACGCCTGATCTGAACAACCAAAAAAGAAACAAACAAATCCCAAACATGAAAAATGCCCTTATTATTTTCAAAAATGCCTGCAAGTGCTAAAAATTTTAAGACCAATATTTGCAAACATAGACTGCTGACTCTCAGGGTAGTTAGGCACCACAGGTGCGATTCGATTACTCTTTAGACACCAAAATGTCATTTACCAATTGGATGAACTGGATAATTCTAATTTTCATAAAAAAGTTCTCTCAGATCTTACCTGAAAAGGCTGCAGTTTTAAATGGCTTTTGTTAAGTGCTAGCTAATTTATCTGGAATCTGAACACAAAGGAGCTGGGTAAGAACACACATGTTGCCTCCACTGTAATGGAGTAATAAAAAAAAACGTGTACAGGTTAGCGCATGCTCATGCAAGGTAGAGCGCTCTCCTCCAGGTGTTCTAGGTTAAAGAGATGTCAGCAACCAGAATTTAAAGGGTATTTTAAAAAATTCACCTAAAAAAAAATTACGTTTCAATTTTTCATTCACATATTACTACAGTCCTGCAGGGTCTCCAGTTGCACATGTTGTCTCCCACAGAAGAATTTTTAATATAAAAACACAAGCAGAAGAGACTTGGGAAGACATCGTTGTTACGCATCATAATGCAGCAAACATTTATTTCCCTTGTTCAAAAGTGACATACAATCATAGCTGACTGTAGGGGGGTGCAGGGCCCGGGGCAAATCAGCCTGTTTGGGGTTGCCTTAACACTGCACCGGCCCATAGCACCCCCGCAAGGACTGGGGGGGGTGCTCCATGCTTCTTCCGCGGTGCAGGGCTGAGCCGCAAGCTCCAGGCAGGCCCCATGGGAGGAGCCGTGGCCATTCCACCTGGCTCTGTGGCCCCCCCTCTCACCCCCGAAGCATGAGGCCCGGGGTAGTCGCCTTGATTTGCCAAACCCTAGGGACAGCTCTACATACAATAAACAATTTATCACCAACAGGGGTTATTATGAAATTGCCAGGAGCCGTTTTGCACTTATAGTAATCTAGTATATCAAATTCATTATGCCCATACTGTAATTTCATTTGAAAACATGTCACTTTCTCATGCTATAAAATAACTCTAAAGGCTTTACCACACAGCTAAAGATCACAAAGGTCTGAAACACAGGCTGGTTAATGTTTTAGACTCTGAGCAAAATATGCCATCACAATAGGAAAAGCTGAACAAATACTTTGCTTCAGGGTTTCCCCAAACATCCCACCAGCATGCAACCAGAATCTTTTTCAAATGGAAAATAGTTATGTAGGCAACATTATACAAGTCCCATCTGTCGAAGCAGGGATCCCCTAGCAGAGTTTCCTGTTCCTGTTTGAAGGGTTCCCTATAAGAAAACATAACTGCTGTTGCCACACGCCAACACACCGAAGAGTACTGCTATGCAGGCAGTTTCAGAAAATGAAAGACATTTACCATCTCAGATACCAAACTGTTATTGAGATCAATTGTCAGGGCCTAAATTTTCAGAATGACTAAATGCTTCTGCAGGAAAGATTTAGAAGTGACAACAAGGACACTGATGGTTCAGTACATGTGTGGAAAGTACATATAATGAAATGTAGTGTCATAACAAAAGCTAATTATTGCAACAACCCATTTTCAACTAAATATTTCAGTGAAAAACTACACTGAACTGCTTTCCCTTCACACCTTCTCTAGTTTTACTCTGTTAAAAATTTCTGCTTGATTTTTACATTTGAATTGGTCTGGCTTCAGCTTCCAGCCATTGGTACTTTATTCTAGCAGAGAAAAATATAATTAAGTCTTTTAGCATCCAATATTGTCATCCCATGAAGATGTTTCCAGACTAATCACGTCACTTCTCAATTGTCTTTCAGACAAGCTAGAAAAAGGTAGCTAGCTCTCAGGCAGTTGTTTTCTCCAGCCCTCAAATCTTTTTCTGGAGGCTCGTTATTTTACCCTTCCCAATTTTTAACATTTTTTAAAAGGAGAGTGAATGAAGAATGAGAGGCAGTACTCTAGTATTAGTCTTACTAATAAAAAAAAGTAAAGGTCAATTATCTAAGTGTACTCTATTACTTACTTACTTACTCCCCTGTTTATGGAATAGGAACCCCCCTCCCCATTAATTAAATGAATTAAATCAAGGGTAGGAACCCCCTGGCATGCATGCCAGAGTGCAACATGCAAAAGTATTTCACTTGACACACACACCTCAGGGAAGGGGCCAGGGCTGTGCTGCTACAACAACAACAACAAAATCAGGCTCATAGCTCACCCTCACAGCTCTCTCGCCATCTGCCCCTGGCATGCCAACATGTTATAGATTGAGGTTGAGGGTGTCAGACAGTCTTTAATCTACTAATCCTGATATTGTAAGAGTGCCAATTTTTTAATCAGAACATCATACTATGCCAAGTAAATTGTTTAAAAAGTCTGTGTTTAACATCTATATGGTAACTTTTAACAACCAAACTTGAAACAAAGAAAGAAATCAAGTTTGTAAAGTATGACCCTTTTCCATAAATCCACATCGACTGGCATTAATAATAAACTTATCTTTTATTACTTCATCAACTGAACCCATGTCAAAACCTGAAAGTTAAATTTTGATAAGCTACTAGGAAAAAAATCTTCCCAAATTTATCTTTACATGTTAAGTAAGCAATTTAGTTGCAGACAGATAAATCTCTGGAAGACACCACAATGGTTATAATTTTTTTCTTTGATTATACAATAATATTTTTTGAAAGCAAATATTAAGAAAAACTAAAAAAATGTAAATGAAGTTATATAGACAAAATTAGCCATGCCCTTGTCTAAAAAGATGCCAGGGATGAAGAGTTTTCTGACATCACCCGTGTCACTGGCAGAGCTCTAAACATTTCCCCTATACAGACTCCATCTTAGTCTAAAAGATGCAGATTAGCTACAGATCTCAAAAGCAATATGCCAGCAGATCTTCTCAAAGTGGGTAGTTTAAACACAGACATTCATTCAAGCAGTGATATTTTAAGTATCCTAAGGAAGGCTCTGAGTCCACTCGCCATCAGTTTCTTCCATTCTTAAAAAACCCACATACCATTACATAATTTTTTCTGTCTAATTCAGTAGCAACTGTATTTAAGAGTATATGCAAGTTATAATTCCTACAGTAAATAATCGTTTAAAATATAAAAGCACTTGCCCAAGCTGGGAAATTCAGTTTACCTAGCTCATCCCAGCACTCCTCATGCATGATGCATCTTATTTATGAGAACTCAGTGCTTCCACAAGCATTTACAGGTATCTGTACATTCATAGAGACAAGAGTATTCAAACAGAATGGTTAAACACAAGTACAAATTCAGACAGATTAAATTTGCTTGAATACACAGTGGAATAATGTGCAGCAAGAACATCAAAACCAGAAGACAGAACTAATAAAAACGCTGCACATTCACAATGTGTGTTTTTAGCGAGAACAAATATGCTTAAATAGAAACAAAGATAGCAGGATGGTGATTTCCTACCAAACACAAGAATGGCTTCCTTAATTTAAAGCAGGGAAACTCAGGCAGTATTGTCAATCTAAAAAATAGCAACTTCCCTTCAGCATTTGTTAGCTCCTTCCAGTGTAACAGATGGGAGTAAATGCAGTGAAGCAGAACTCTAAAGTCTTAGTAGTCTTCTTCAGGAACAAACTGTGTCTTATTTTAGACTTTACCATTTAGCCATTTTCTTATGGCAATTCACTCTTTAAATATAAAGATAATTTGAGTCTAGTCTTTTATCCCATTAGAAAAAAGTGTATTATTAGTTATATGGGTTTGCCAGCAAGAAACAGTTCCTATGTCCATACCCTCCTCCTCTTTAAGCAATAAGCACATTTAATTAAACACTGAACTGATCAAGAAATTTAATTAAGTACCATATTATAGACAGTTAAGACCGCTATACCTCTAGTTGAGGCTCTTAACACTATCTATTAAGATCTTGTTTTCAGTTGCCTATGATTTCAGAGAAAGGAAGCAGCCAGTTAAGTAAAAACTAGCATTTGGTCATGTATATGAAAAACTGCATGATCTTAAATATGTAGAAAGGAGCTGAATTACACTCTCACAAACACTTTAATTCTGGAATTTCCTTATCTTGAGCGTCCATCTTTGTAGCTTTATTCTTTTAATATAATTTATGTATTTGTATATAAATATACCAACATGGCCACACATGCATTTTCATGGGCTTAACCTACAAATAAGGATCATACGGAAATTGAAGTTTCTTCATTTCTTAAGAACGAGTGACCTTAAGCACATTTTTTTTCCATATCCTGCAACTAACATGGTTCATCTTACCAACACTGTGGGAGTTTTTGCTTCTCAAACAATGCAATATTAGGGCATTCTTTTTCCCATTTCTAAATGTTTGATTTTGTAACTTCTAAAAATGCTCAACTTAACATTAAAATCCAATTCTTCCTTCACAAGTTTTATGCCAGTGTAATTTTATGTACTTCCAGGAGTTAATTCTGATACTCTTGCCTCTCTATACATGTATTTTCGTGAAAGAATCAGCTGCAGCCTCTCTACCCTCTACCATGAATAGTAAGATCTGAAGCCAGCAGCCTGGATTAAGCCTGACAGCAGAAGTGGAATTTCACAGTGTTCACAGTAAACAGTGCAGTAGTATAAGAGAGTTATGTTTTGCTTCATAGTATATTATTTTGGTATTCTGTCTGTTTTTGTGGGTTGTTCCGTCTTTTACAGCAAGATGCCCTAAGCCTTCTTTGGCAAGGGTGGCATAGAAATCTAACACACATGCACACGCCAAAAGAAACAGACTGAGAAAATCCTAAACTCAAAGCTATGAAGACTTGTCATGCTTCTGAGTGACAAGGACCTAGTGACAGTACCGAAGCTGAGTGACATCACGCTGGATATGGGGACAGCTGCTGATTCTGCAGCACTTGGATATTATCACTGAAGGATACTCAAAATATTAAATCAAATCTCACGAAGAAACTGAGATTTAAAAAAAAAAACAAAAAACTGAGAATCTCTACAAGTCTCTAAAATAGGACCTTTCCCTTAGAACATAATACCCACAATGAGGTAAAGAATGCAATCGACTCATTTGGTAAGTTGTAGGGATTTTAGCAAAATTTGGAAGCAACGGGGAAAGCTCACACAATGTGGTAAACCCAGAAATAAATGACTGCACTAAGGTGACAAAAGAAAAGTAAAAATTCATGTTTTCTGCTCCACCTCTTCAAGACAGCAGCAAAGGTAGAAGTGACTTTCTCCTCACATGGTCTGCTAATAAAGACATTCCAAAAAAAGTAAAGGAGGGAAATAATGAACTTTGAGAAAGTTCTCTCTCTTTCTTCTACCTTACCTCTACACTACAATATCACCCTACCAATACAAAAACTGACTGTGCGAAGTCCGTGTTGAGGCCCAGACAGTACCAGGATGGTGCACGGAAGACTAAGCTTGGTGTGCTTTCCAGGAGAGATCCAGAGCAGTTATGGTGAAAGGGAGCAAAGCGCCTGACAGCAGGAGGAGCAAAGCGCCTGACAGTCCCAGAGCCAGATACACAGTCCGAGAGAGAGAAAACAGAAACTTAAAGCCTACTAAGAAAAGACTGAATAGATAACCTGGAAGGAAAAAGAGGAACCCAGAAATCCCTAGAGAACATCAGCTATATAAACAAAGTCACATATTTGTTTGTCTGTGATTAGGATGTAAACTGAGGTACAAGA
>NW_005841862.1:1921836-1929418 GCF_000455745.1 Alligator sinensis | reverse complement strand
GGGGGGAATTTAAATCACGGGGATATGAAGATGTGTCACTTTGTCTAAGGCAATGGGGGCTCAACCTTTATGGCACACACCACTAAATTAGCCCTGCATCCTCCCCAAGTACCATTCTGAATCCCTTGCCTGATCTGCTGCTCTGCTTTCTTCTTCCTTCCCTGTGCTCCCTGTCTGATCTACCACTTTGCTTTTAGCTCCATCCCGTCTGCCACTATACTCCCAGCTCCCATCCCAATCTACCTGAGCCACTTACGTTGTTCGCTGGTCATCCCTGATCTGAGGTTTGCTGATCACTTCCGTGAACTAAAGATCATAAGAAGTCCCTCCTGTTACAAGTGTAAAATGAATTTCTTTCACTCGGTCTTCTCTAACAAATAATGACATATTTAAGTAACACTAAAATGGGAAACTCCACTGCACATTTTTTGCCTTGGCTAGACAATGAGAGAACAAAACTGCATCTAAACAGGTTGTAAGTCCCATGCTTTATGAACTACTAGAGGACCCTCAGATACCAGAATAATAAGTACAATATAACAACCTCTGTAAAACTAAATAATTCAGGAAATGGTACTAAGAGCTCCATGGATCCTGAAACTCTCCTGGTATTGAGAAGGGTATTTTAATATATTTTAATTGCATTGGGAAGCCAAGAAAAAAGGAATTATGAGGAACAATAGGCAAGTGTTCTAGTTGCTCAAATTGAGAGAGAGAATTAGGATTTTGAGGAGATTAGTGTTTGTCTAAGAAGAATTAGAGAATAAAAACTTTCAGTGTCTACATGTTTGGTCAGGGCAGACTGATGCAAAGGAAATAGTGGATGTGTAGGACATGCCAGAAAAATTGTTCTGAGGTAGGGAGCTAGCTGCTGTAAACTGTATTGTGGTCTGCACTGCTAGTGGTGTGTTGAAGCTCTGCATCTGATAGCCAGACTTAACAGTGCTCATTTCTCATCATAACAAAAACGGATATCAAGTTGAAGCACCTTCAACCTGAAAGGAGCCACCTTGTACCATCACAAAGCTGCTGGACAGAGTTTGGGAGAGGGCAGGGAATTAATCCCAGCAAATCCAAACTCTCAAAAAATATTTGGCAGAGCAATTTATAAAAATCTGATCAGGAAGAACAAAATTAGTCTGAACTGAAAACATAATTCTTAGATACAGCTGCTAAAAGCCACATGGAATTTCCCTGCACTTCCTGTTTTCTCAACAGAGATAAGAGGTTTGTAAACACCACCAGCAGGCAACAGTCATCATAAACGGGGTAAACCCCTTCACTTTTCATGAAGATACACAGGGCTCACCTCTGAAAACTGTCCATCTGTAGCCAGAGATTGGCTGGAATGGGATGGCGTTACCCCCTTTTCAGAGGACAGGTAGTAATGCAGAGTCAATACAGAGGACTGACAACCAACCTTGTGATATTGCAGGCCACCAAGTCCTCATCTCCAATGGTACTTCAGCTCAATACACTGAATTGCAGAGGAGTGAAAGGGGATATTGGGGGGGGGGGAAGGGGGGGGGAGAACACCTACAAGAGGGAAATTAGTGAGCAATTTCATTCCTTTTTTGTGTCCTTGTGACAAGGTATTTAGCAAAAACTGTGAATTCACTGGAATCTGACAAGGCTGCTGCACCACAAACGCTTCTGCTGTGGCCTCCAATTTGCAACCTCTGAGCTGTCAACCATGCACCTTAGCACCTGCACCATCCCAGCCTAGACCAAGTTCATGAATGCTTTAATACTCCCCATCTTTCTCCAGGCTTTGGGGCAGCAGCTTTATCAGAAAGAAAAGTAGACCTTCCTAGGCTCAAAAAAATCCTGGTTTAACTCACTGTTCTGAGATGGCTGAAATGCAAAAATCAGTCTCATATTTTGAGGCTGTGAAGATTCATCTGTGGTTGAGCTTTAAGCACAAAAGACAGAAATACCATATGCAGGGCATTTTTATCTCCAAAGAACTCAAAAATCTTGAATCAGATGCCTCAAAATCACAAGACAGGCCTACAAATCAACAGAGCAAAAAAAGATTAGCAATTCCAATGGTTGTTCTGCTTTCCAGTTTTTCATGATTTCAGTCAGAAAGCCAAAAAAAGTTTCTTCATTAGCCTCTCTCCAATTGGCCAGGTAAAGGATATCACAGAAGGTCCCTGTGCTGGCTGAGTTTCCCAACTAGCAGGAACGAGCACTTCAAAGACCCCGTAAGGACAGTTTGAAGACGATGCTGGCTTCATGGTTCACTGACTTATACTAGCCACTGGAATCCAAAAAGGAAAAGAGGATGAAGATGGGGCAGACATTACATCTCTTAAGAGATGCAATCTGAAGTTCCACCCCAACCTCATGACATCCTAGGTCACCTGGATGGAGACTGGGGATGCTTCAAAGTGCCCAGCCTGCTCATCTTATTTGTCACCATTCAGAGCAAATGGAGTTTGAAGGAGTCAAAAATGTTTAAAAGCTCTGAAAAGGGGGTGGGGTGATAATGATATTCACAGAAGAATATAAAAGGAAAGGGTACAGAAACTCAAGTTTTTCAGAAACAGGAATCAAGATAGCCATGATTCCTAAATCTCAGTCACGGTGTGGGACCATGGCAGCAGGGTCCACAGCAAACCAAGCAGTTCTCTCACTTGAGCCAATACCCTCTGCCTATACCGTGTAGAAGGAAGAATGACAAGCCAGTGGAGGGGGGTTCTCTAATTTGTGAGCAGTACAGCTATGAATTTTATGGGCCAGCCCAGTGAACCTCTGGATGGCTCCATGGGATTTTGGCCACCTTATAAGATGCCCAAGTAAGTAAACACTGATGCTAATATGTAAGGAAAGCAGAGGAATTATGCAAGGGCCCCTAGATCCTGACATTCAGACCTTTAAAATTTGATTGCAGTCTTTGAAAAAAAAATTCAAATCTACCAAATGCTAACTGTGCTCCCCTTTACTCAGCCTACAGTCTCAGGACTTTTCCATACCACCGGGGTAAGAATTAACACGCATACATATTCAGTTCTAGATCAAAACCCCTGTCACTACTTCTGCTCTCAGAAACAAGAAGCAACTTTAGCACCACAATTTTCTCTTAATGTTGCAAGCTGCCCAGGAAAGGGAAGAATGAAACATAGTTCTACTAAGAAAGGAACATTTGTAAAAACAATATATAAGTTTCCACATGTATTTCTAAGCAGTTTCAAACATCAAAATGGCTCAGCTTCACAAGAAGGTTCTCTGTCCCCTTCAAACGCCAAACAGTAAACTCAACACAGAATCTGAAAGTCACGTTTTGCTCCTTCTGGCTCATACAGCACCAGCAGTAATAAAACATGAGTTAAATCAGTGATCCTCAACTAGAAAGCTTCAGCACCTTCAGGTGCCTCGAGATCCTGTCAAGGGTGCCATGGCATACCACATAATATTAGCACTGTTGGGTTTACAAACAGGATTCACAAAACCCCTGATATTTCAAACAAATTCGTAGCTATGGTTTTTCCAAGTTCTTTGCAACAGAAAAACTGCTTGACTTTTTTCTGCAGTTAAAAAAAAAAAAAGAGTGAAAAATAAGAGCTGGCATTTTCCAAGGGGTGCTTCGTGTCTGCCCAAGGGTGCCTCAAGTCCAAAAAGTGCATGAGAGCCACTAAGTTAGACAATGCTTCCCAAAATTACTTCCGTGTCAACCTGCCATTTAAAAAAAACATTTCTTCAGTTACATTGCTGTAACTCTGTTGCCTATTAGCACAATTTAAAGGCTACCAAAGATTACTTAATTTTGTTAAATTTATTTTTAACAACCAAAAAATTGAATCAATATCCACATGTAACCAGGTATTCTTAGCACTATTAGCCTTGTCCTCTCTTCCTCAACTTCTTCTCTGCATATGTGAGTGCAAAACAGTGAGTGTTTTGCACTCACTTTGAGTTTTGCCTTCATTTAGACTGGAAACTCCTTAAGGCACAGCCTGTCTTTTACTGCATATGTATACAGTGCCTAGCATTAAGGTCTCTGGGCTTTCCAGTAGCTGTAGCAGTAGTAGCAGCAGCATATTATCAGGTTTCTCCCACCTCCCCCCACCCCCACATTTATTAGGAAAGTTGATTCTGTGAAATACTTTGATGTGGTTATTCTGCTTTGTGAAATCATTTATAATAATAAGATCAATTTCAAAAGCAAGCAACTAAACCAAAAAGTATGTCACCTGGCATCACACTATATACTAACTTATATTGATCAAGCAGTTGTCACTTGCGTGGGGATTGCTTACTAACCAGTTTCATAATGAGAAGTTGGCACTTAAAGTATAATAGTGCCTTCACATGCATAATGTAAGGTAAATATATAAAATGTACAATAGTAAAAATTCACCCTTTTACTCATATTCAACCCCAAACATAACCCTCTCTCAACCAGGCCACTGTTTGACAAGACTACTACATTGATTTAAAAGCTTCTGCATGAACCAACCAGAAAAGGATTGTATTACACAAAGGTACACTGTCTAACTTGTATGACAAAAGAAGTAAAAACTCCCTACTATAATGAATTGTTTGAACAGATGTTTCTGCTAGACTGACTGAAACAAAGTGAATAAATCAAACAGAACATTGGTAATTAGATGAGAGACAATTTATCTGAAAAGACTAATATTTCTGCACCTTGGGCATAAGTCAAACGTTCTGATCATCTTATGGTGGTTGCCCCAGAAAGGTTCGGTTCTTTGTACTCTTGGCACCAAGCACTGACTGCTTCGATAAAGATTTTATTGCATTCAGAAAAAATATATAGTTTTATATTATATATAAACCAAAAAATAAAATTAGAGGTGAAGGTCCTTAAGACAGTTGTAACTCCTACTCGTACAGAAGCAAAAACACAGGTACTATATACAGCATGTACTAAGGATCATTTAACCTCAGACCATTTGCATATACTAAGGACCACCTTCCACTGCAGCAGGGGAAGCCCTGTATTCTCTCTGCCCACGCACAGGAGATAGGCAGGGTAATGCCACAGCAAGCAGTGCATCTGGGAAGTAGGGACAGCAGACCAATGCTCCTGATGCCCCTTCCCCCCCCAGCCCATCCTAGGAGCCTTTGCCAGAGCAAGTACAACCTGGCTCCCAATATGTCTTTAAATTGAAGTGGGGGAAACAAGGCCAGGATCTGTTCCCAGGAAGCTGAGCCATGGGGCCGCTGCTGGAGCTGATGCTTCTCAAGCCAAGCTTGAAAGAACATATATGCCTTTGAGTTTTCATCAGGGTCTGAACACCACCCAAGTCCCATATTAAGTAAAGGCCGGTATCCAGAATTAGCAGCCTAGCCAAGTAACACATTATCACCTGTCCCGTGCCTGCCCCCGTCCTCGCCCCTTTTTTTTTATTTGTTCAAAACTTACAGAGCTGAGTCAAAGATATGCAGAAAAAATCCAGGTCAAGTAAGGCCAAGGACTTTGGCCTTTGGACACTGCTTTTAGGTCCGTGTGTTTCCTAACTAGTCTGGAGAGGCTGCGTGGCATTTTCAAAAGCAGTCAGTACTAGCTGAACCCTCCTGTCACTTAAATGCATAAAAACTTAAAAACTTTATTCCCACTAGAGTAAGAATTAGACCAAACTTGAACACACTGGGGGGGAGGAGGAATCATCTTGGACAGTTTTTACTTCATTTTTCTGACCTGTCAAGCTCTACATAAGGCAGCAAGCTGGAAGAAACACACAAGAGATCAACAGAGGACCTTCAATCAGTTTTTATAAGTTTGTTACCTACTGCCACAAAGTAGAAGCTTGTACTTTCCTCCTTTACAAATGAGTACACTAGGAAAGCCTGAAACAGATATTTTACTTGCTTGAAAATCCATGCATGCAGATCCCATTTCAGAGTCAGATGCTTAGAACTGACTGTAGTAGGATTAGACAGCTGTAACCAGTAGAGAGACACGTGCATAAAGCAATTGGAGAAATGTGGACCAGATAAAATTATTATAAAGTAGATGAAAAACTGGCTCAATAGCCACAAGCAAAGGGCTATTTGGATCCATGTGCAAATGGCAGGAGGTTTTGACTAGAGTCCCACAGGGGCCCATCCTGGGTCCAGTGCTGTTCATGTTTATTAATTATTTGGATGCTGGCATAGAAAGCTTCTTAAGCAAGTCTGCAGATGACAAAACTGGGAAGGACTGTGAACACACTTGAAGATGGAAGCACAATTCAGAGGATCCCAAGAGATTGCAAAGCTGAGCTGAAGCTAACAGGATGACGTTCAATGCTGATAAATGTAAGGTGTTACGCCTTGGGAAGAACAATCAAAAGCACAAATACAAAATGGGCGATACCTACGAAGAAGGAGCTAGGATTCTTGGTAGATCACAGATTCAATCCGAGTCTGCAGTGTGATGCAGCTACACAAAAGGCAATTGGGGCTTTGGGATGCATCAATAGAAGCAAGACACGGGAAGTGATAGTGCCTCCATACTCAACACTGATTAGGCCTCATCTAGGATGCTGTGCACTGTTTTGGGCTCCACACTTTAAAAAGGCCATGGAGAAGTCAGAGAGGGTCCAGAGGCAGACAACCAAAATGCTAAAGAGCTTGGAAAAGCAAGTCATACAAGGAGAAGTTGAAGGAGCTAGGTATGTTCCACTTGAAGGAAAGGTGCTTAAGAGGAGAAGTGATAGCAGTCCTCAAATACCTGAAAGGCTGCCATGAAGAGGGAAAACACCTTTCCTTTCACATTGCAGGGAGTAGGATGTGGACCAAAGGCTTGAAGTTGCAGCAAAGTAGGTTTAGATTGGATATCAGGAAAAACATCTTGATTGTTAGAACAGCGGGGCAGTGGGACAGACTGCCTATGGAAACTGTGAAAGTCCATCACTGGAGGTGTTCAAGAAATGGCTGGACAACCACAGGTCAGGAGTGCTCTAGGTATAGCTATGCCTATGTTCCACTATGGGTAGGGACCTACCAAAATCAAGGTGGCTGCCTGCTTATTTCATGGGCAAAACGTGGGGTTTGGCAAGCCAGTTTGTGGACAAAGCATGGCGGGCCCCCACACCTCTGGTTAGCTGAGGGGCCCTGGCCCTTGCCACCAACTGGCTGCAAGGGCTGCCTGTCACACAGCCCCGCCCCTCACTGCTGACTCACTGATTGGAGTGGCAAGTTTGTCCATTGTGAAGCCCCGCCTCTTGTTGCTGATTGGAGGGGCAGGGCCACATGGCAGTCCTCAGCCAAAGAATGGCAGGGGGTGGGTGTGGCAGCCCCCTTCCAGCAGGCAAGCCCCGCCCCCCCAGCAGGCTACCACAGCACCCTGAGGCCTGCTGGCTCTCTCTGGGGGCAACACCGGATTTTGCAAAATCACTATTTTGGTATGGCCCTAACTATTGTCACAACCCAAAGTTGTGATTTCTTTTGTTTGTGTGCGCTTCGGCATCGCTAAATTGTGTTCCCGCTAAATTGCAGCTCTTTTGCACGGTGGAGCGTTCTGTTGCAATTAAGAACCCGCGTGCAGGAGCTTTTCCCGCCAGTTCTGTAGCTTTCTTTGCATCGTGCATTTCTTTTGCATTATAGTGATGCACAGTACAAGGAAGTTCCC
>NW_005841862.1:1913701-1921697 GCF_000455745.1 Alligator sinensis | reverse complement strand
GAGCTTCAACAACTCCAGGGGACCTATTTACCGAACCCCCGGAGCCTTAACAACTCCGGGGCATATAACCTCTAGCCTCTCCCCGTCGCTGATCGCAGTCCAGACGTATCCCTATCCTATGGACCCAATTGTCGAACCCACGGAGTCTTAACAGCTCCGGGGGACCTGGGAACCGAGTGTAACCCACGGAGATTCAGCTGCTCCGTGAACGAGAATTGTTGAACCCACGGAGCCTAAACCGCTCCGGGGTCAGGAACCGAGTCTATTAGAGTCCTCCACCGAGAACTCAAGCGGAGCTGTGCCTGGAAAGCTGACCAGCCTACACCGTGACCACCTTGGGTGTAAGTAAATAATCTTTTCAGTCAACCATTACGCCTCCGTGACTGATTCTAGCTCGAGCGTACCATACCACGCCGCGGTTTTCTCCGGCCCCGCGTGCCCGGGCTGCTGGCCACAGCCTGTGTGCACAAAGACGGGCCCGGCTCACCCCCGAGATCGGGAGCCGGCCTGCACAACTATGAGTATTTCCCGTGCTTCTGGGCTTTAGTGGTTGCTGCATGGGGGCTGGGAATGCATTCCCTTCTCCCCCACCTGTTACATGTGTCAGGAGGTTTTTAAAGCTTCCTTGGATGCATTGATGCATTCAGTGTTGGCTATAGCCAAGACTGGGGGGTTTTGACTCGGCTGTGCCAATGCTCCTGCAGGAATTTAAATTTGGATACAGGGTCTTGCCCCTCCCCCAGTGGTCAGATCTATTGCCATATTTGGGGTCAAGAAGGAATATTACCCCATGATCAGACCAATATGGATTGTGGGCACTTTTGCTTTCCTCTATAGTGTGGAACTTGGCTCTCTTCCTGGGATCTCTTGAGCACATACAGTAAAATCCCTGTTGTCCAACATTGTACTATCCAGCATACTCTATTAACTGGCACCGTTCCACCACCGCCATGCCACTGCCATCCACCACTCTGTGCCGTTGCGTGCAACAACTCCACACCACCATCCACCACCCCCCGCACCACCATCCAACACCCCACGCCACTGCCACAGCGTGCAAGCCCTCTGCTCTGGCTCCAGTATTTTTAGGTAACTGACATTTTTACATTACCGGCACCAGGCATTCCCCACTCATCTAGATAATGGAGATTTTACTGTATTAACAACCTGACAGAAGCAGGATGTTGGTCGCGGTAGTCCCCTTGCTTTATCTGTGGCAGATTAGTGTTATGTCCTGTGTTGTGTCAGGGTAGACTGTGTAAGTTTTGCTAAGATGTTAGACAATGGAACTGTATAGGACGGTTAGAATAGGGATAATACTGCCTCAGGTAGGGGGTTGGAGTAAATGACCTATGGAAGTCTCTTCCAGCCCTACTTCTCTATATTTCCACGAGCCCAGCTCTACAGACTGGAAACAATGGGCAGTTTCTTTCCAGATTCTGAATGGGATTTCTTTTCTACTTAAGCTACAAAAGCAGCTTGCAGGATCATTTGCTTTAGCTTTCTCCAGTGTTTCCAGAACAAGAAAATCAAGCCCTGATACAAGATTGTATTTCCTAAAGACCTGAGCAAACATGTTGCTGATAAAACAAGATAGAATGCTTGAATCAAGTTTTCTGGGTTTTTTTCTATCCTTTCCCAGCAGAAATCCCAGGCCAGAACAGCATTCTATCAAGATGGAAGAATTTCCTTCTTAGATAATTTTTTTTTTTCTGACAGGAGCAACAGATTCAGATTCTGGAGCACCTTTCAGCATGTTAAGATGTCTTCTCTAATTCTGGTATTCTGCTGTGACAGTCACTGAGGTAAAGTACACTGCAGATGTACCTCTTTGAAAGAACAGATACAATCAGAGCTGTCAAAATCAGTTTTGAGAGATGTCATCAGTCACACAAGGAAGACATACTGGTAATAAAGACAGTTTTCTGATGCATTACTGTACTAACTCCACTGATAATATGCATCCTGCAGATCAAATTTATAGATTAAGGTAAAACCAAAGTAATTATACTGATTTTCTGCCAACAGAAGGATTGGCTGAGCCATTTCAAGGACAGGGCATACGGATAGCCCCAAACTGTGGTGTGCAGATCATAACACCCCCTTACTTTTCAGCTAAAACTTCAGTGGTGGAGGTGGATGGTGATGTCTGGGAAACTGAGGACTGACAGTCAACTGCTAGTCCAAAGTTTGGAAATTATAACCTAGATTTTAAGGGGGATTGTAAGAGGCAACATAGTTTTGCTAGTTCTTGCTACTTTAAATTTAGATGAAAATTTCTATTCTGATTTAGATAAGTCAGAGCCTGGAAGAAGTCTGCTCTCTTTTATGGGCTTTTCAGGAGGTCTGATAACTCTCCCAGGAGAGAAGGAGATGAACCCTATTAAATAAACCTGATAGGGATTGACGAGACCCACTTTCCCTTTGTTATTTTGGCTCATGCTGTTGAGGTTTTGGAATTTTCACTCTAGAGAAGTGAGCTGAGAAATTGTCTGAAGGACTGTTTCCCGGGCTGCCTGCCCTCAGAGTTGCTGGAAGACTGCCCAGGTAGATGAAAGAGTATTCAAAAATCCAGATCTGACTGCGCTTAACAGAAAAAGTTGTTTGTGGAGAACAAAGGTTTATGCTGCCTACAGCTAGAAGACTTTGGTTTCTCATGTTATATGGTAAGAAACAGCGGCCTGCTGAAACAGCACAGGAACAGCTATGTTGGATCACACTGGTGTTTTGTCTTGTCCTTCTAACAGTGGTTTGTACCAAATACTATAAGGGAAGGTGGAAGAAACCCAGCAACGAGTAATAAGGGAATAGCTGTCTCCATTCTTGTTATTTAAAGATAATTTTAAAACCTAAAACACAAGGATTGATATCCCTCCCAAATGATTATAATAATGCTAATATTGTTTGTTCTCCCAGTGTTCTTTGAAGCAGTATTCACTGTCATTAACCATTTAAATTCATAGAAAGCCTCCGCCATCAGGGTGTGTTAGACAACTTGTCTCTCCAGGGAGAAAGCTACAAAACCCTCCAAGTTTGTTTTACGGGGAAGGGGAGGGAAAAGAAATCTAATAGCTTTTTTCTGACATGCTTAAAAATCAAAACAAAAAGCATACTGAAGGGTCCTTAGAGGACTGAGTTAAAAATCAAAACCAAAAACACCATCATGGCCATGGGTTAATGCCTGTCAGTCAATTTAGCTAAGAGAGATACAGCTGGCCAGGAGCCTACATCTCTCTCAACAGAAAGATAGCAATGGTTTTTTCCCTTTTGGCACCTTTCATGAAAGGGACAGGAGCAGGATTTAAAAAAGACTAACATCTTCATTTTGCCCACAGTCACCAAGTTGAAGGGCCTCAGTCACTTAAGTAAAAAATGCCATCCTTCTGCAATACCTTATTTTTGATTCTCAGTCTTGGTACTCCTAAGTCCAGCACCTGTCTTGAAGTGAATATAAGGAGCTCTAAAAAAGGGAGTGGAAGAAGAGACTTCTAAGTAAGGGAATGAAAATAATTAAATTTAGAGATGAACAAATATATCGGTCCATATCAACGCACTGATAAAAGGAAAATTAAAATTATGGGCAATTGGCTTTTTTTTTTTTTTTTGGCTGTTGTGACCTATGATGTCACCAATAAATGCTGCATGCATGTGTGCAGCTGCAGCATGCACATGGCCAGGAGTGCAGCCCGGCAGCTTGGAGAGCAGCATCTGCCTGCTAAGTCTGTTGGGGGAGGGGACGGGGACAGATTGGGAGGCCCCCACAGTGAGGGAGGGAGGTAGGGGCAGGACAGAGCTGCGAACAGCTCATTTGTGGGGAGCACAGAGGAGAGGGGCATGGGGGGGCAGCTCCCATCACTACGCACACCCCTGAGGGAGGCATGGGGGACATGTGTCCCCCCAGTTCTGTGCATGGAGCAAGAACTTGCTGCCACTGCCCATTCAGGGCTAGGGTCAGTGCCAGGCTCTTCCCGGAGGGTGGTGCTGGGTAGGCGCTGCACTCAGGGCAGGTGGCGGCAGAGCTGGGGGCTACAGTCACCCCAAAGTTTGCTGTAGCCCCTCTCCCAGTGCTGCTGGCACCCACCCTAAGTGCAGCCCCATCCCAGCCTCACCCCCCCGCTGGAAAGAGTCCAGCGCTGCCCCTGACACTGAGTGGGCAGCCCGCTCTTGCCCCACACAGATCATGGGGTACATGCTCCCCATGCCTCCCAGAGGTGCAAACAACAGCGGAAGCCACCCCCCTGCATTCCCCAGATGAGCTGCTTGTGGCTCCAATCCCGCATCTCGCCTTGTCCCAGTTGTACAGCACCTGCCCCGCCTGTGCCCCACTCCCTCCCTCACCAGGAGGGCTTGATCTTCCCCCCATGCCCCTTTCCCTCCCCAGATTTACTGGCTTGACACTGCTCTTCAAGCTTCTGGGCTGCATATCCACAATCAGATAGATATCGGCCAATATGGCTCATTAATAATTGGCCATCAGTATCGTCCCAAAAAAATCTCTATTGGTGCACCCCTAATTATATTATATATGAGAGGCTAGTACTGGAGGGGCCAAAGAGCAATGAGATGAAGCAACGTGTGACTACTCGAAGAAGGACCCCAAGAACAGAAAAGAAGTGGACTGAAGTCAGGAACCACTTTCAAGCACTGTGTGGTAGAACTGCTGAGGAAGAAGCAGAGGAGAGGACATCTGCAGGCACGAGGCACAGAAGGCAGCAGCCTAGAGGGCAGGAAGTGCAAAGCCCCAAGGGCAGGGGCTCCAAGATGACTGCATCAAGAAGGAAGAGTGGTGGTGGTTGGTAACTCTCTTTTGCAGGGGACAGAGGCACCAATTTGTCATCCAGGTTTGGGGGTCTGAGAGGTGTGCTGCCTGCCTGGAGTGCAAATTCAGCATGCCACAGAGTCTGCCAAAGCTCATCCATCCTTCAGACCACTACCTCTTCCTGCTTATCCATGTAGGCACCAACAGTACTGCCAGAAATGACAATGACCCGATCAGAGGTGACCGAGGCTTTTGGCCGGAGGATTAAGGAGCTTGGTGACAAATGGTGTTCTCATCAATCCTTCCTGTACTTGGCAGGGGTTCAGGCAGAGACCATCATATCCTGGAACTGAATGTATGGCCAAGACAGTGGTGTTGATGTGAACGCTTTGGCTTTTTTCAAAATGGGTGGATGTTTTTGGGAAGAACCCTGCCATCAAGAGAAGGGATCCATCTGATAAGAAGAGGGAAGAGCATCTCTGGGCATTGTCTACCCAACCTAGGAAGACGGGCTTTAAACTAGGCGCCACAGGGAATGGTAATCAAAACCCTCCAGCAACAGAGAATGCAGTCCAGAGCGGAAAGGACTTGAAGAATCAACTCAACTCTGTGGAAGGGCCAGAGAGCTACACAACTATAAGTGGCACAAAAAGGAAGAGATGAGGTCAAAATGCAAAATGTGTCTGATGCGTGTATACAAATCGATGAAGTATGAGGAATAATCATGATGAGCTAGGAGCTGCAGCCTGTGAAGAGAGCTATGATATGACTGACACCACCGAGACCAGGCAGGACAGCTCTTCTGACTGGATTGTGAACATTGAGGGTTACACTGTTTCCAAAGGACAGAATTGGATGAAAAGGTGGTGGCATTGCCTTGCAAGTCAAACACACATACACTTGTTCCCTGGTTCAGGAGAAAGATAGTGGCAAAGCAAAATGCATTTGGGTGAAGATGAAAGGTAAAAGATGTGGCACTGATATAATGATGGGGATTTATTATACAGGCCACCTAAATCAGGAAGGGGAGGTGGATGAGGCACGTTTCAAGCAAGTGACAAATCTATCCAAAAGCTATGGGATGGTACTGATGGGAGACTTCAATTGTCTAGACATCTGCTAGATGCAGTCAAACAAAATGTCATGCCAGGTCCTAACCTGTGTGGAGGACAACTCTCTCTTCCAGAAAGTGGAGGATACAACTAGGGGATCATCTACCTTGGATTCTGTCCTGACCAACAGGAAAGAACTGGTGAACAATGCAAAGGTGATGCATAGCTTAGAAGGAAGCAATCACAATACGCTAGAATTCCAGATCCTGAGACAGGAAAAGCATATGGTCAGCAAAATTAGGACACTAGATTTCAAAAAGGTGGATTTCATCCAACTCAGGGAGTTAATAGGCATAGTGTCATGGGAGGATAAACTGAAGGATTAAGGTGTTTAGGAGAGCTGGGAGCTTCTAAAAGGCACAGCAAGCCCAACAAGAAACTTTTCCAACACAATGGACGCACAAGAAGAATAGCAAGAGACCAAAGTGGCTGCACAAGGAGGTTTTAAAATGCCTCAAATGCAACAGGAAAGCATAAAAGCAATGGAAGAATGGGTAGGTCACCAAGGATGCATACCAGAAAATAGCAAGAACCTTCAAGGACAAATCAGAAAGGCAAAGAAAGAACAAGCAAGAAAAGGTTCTATAAGTATGTCAGCCAGAAAAGAAGGACCAAGGAAGCTGTGGGTACTTTGCAAACAAGCCTAGGGAAACTCTTAACCAAAGATACAAAAGAAGGCAGAGTTACTCACAGCCACTTTGCCTTACTCGTCACAAAAATTTTAAGCTGCCAGATACCTAAGAGGGTATATCATGGGTAAGGAAGGGGGCAAGCTAAGAGAGGAGATAACAGACAAGACAGTCAGAGAGCTTCTGTTGGGTCTGAATCAATTCAAGTCAGCAGGGCCAGATGAGCTTGATCCCAGGGTCCTGAGGGAACTAGCAGCAAAGATCTTGAAGTCCTTGGCAATGATATTCATGAAGCTGTGGGAGATGGGCCAGGTACCAGAGGACTGGAGAAAGGCCAGCATAGTACCCCTCTTTAAAAAAAGCAAAAAGCTGGCTCCAAGGAACTACAGACCAGTTAGCCTCACCTCAATACCTGGGAAGTTACTGGAACATATCCTAAAGAAGGCCATCTGCAAGCATCTGGAGGAGGAAGGGCCGATTGCCAGTGGCCAATATGGATTCATGAAAAAACAAGTTGCGTCAAACAAACCTAATCTGATCAAACTAAATACTTGGATGGGTGAAGGGAATGTTGTGGATATAGTGTATCTGGACTTCTCCAGGGCTTTTGACAAGGTCCCACATGACCTTCTCATAAACAAATTAGAAAAGTGTGGGATGGATAAAACTACTACAGGTTGGATGGATAACTGGCTCAATATCCACAAAGGGTAAATATTAACAGGTCAATGTCAGAGTGGTAGGCGGTTCCGAGCGGAGTCCCACAGTGGTCTGCCCTTGGCCCAGTGCTGTTCAACGTATTTATTAAACATTTGGATGCTAGCACAGAAAGCTTCTTGAGCAAGTTTGTGGAAGACATGAAACTGGGAAGAACACATTGGAGGGTTCAAGTGTAATTCAGAAGGATTGACAGATTGGAAAATTGGGCTAGAGTTAACAGGCTGAAGTTCAACACAGACAAATGCAAGGTGCTACACCTTGGGAGGACTAATCAAAAACACAAATACAAAAAAGAGGGAACACCTGGCTACATGGAAGCACTGTGGCGGGCCAGTAGAGGGTGCTCCTGTGCCCAACCACCTTCCAGGCTCTGAGTGCCTCCCTGGGGGTGCCTCACATCTGACTGGCCTCCTCTATGGAGCACACCCAGTAGCCTGGGGGTAACGCCACCAACACCATCAGTTAGGCTCGGAAGCGGCGAGAGACACGCAGGTGAAAGCTCACTGCGCCCCTGCTCCCCCAAAGCCCCCCAAAACCCTCCAGCAGCCGCGGAGCCCCCCGCCAACCCCCAGCACAGCCGGGGAAAGCGGGGCCCGTGGAGAGAGGGGGCTAACCCCTTAGTGTGTGTGTGGGAGGAGGCGGCTGAGTGGAGCCGGGCCGGGTCAAGCCCCGCCCAGACCCCTACTTCGCCCAGCCCCCCAGGGAGCCACGCGACTGGAGCCACATGAACAGGCTGCGCAAACAGGCGCGCTTCTCTGCCGGCGCGTGGGTTGGCG
>NW_005841862.1:1897639-1911138 GCF_000455745.1 Alligator sinensis | reverse complement strand
GGCCCTGACAATCTTCACCCCAGGGTACTCAAGGAGCTGGCGAGCATCATAGCCCAGCTATGTTGGCTAGCACTATGGAAGAAAGAGACTTGGGGGTCGTCATTGACCACAAGATGAACATGAGCCTGCAATGCGATGCGGCGGCTAGTAAAGCGACCAAAACGCTGGCTTTCATCCATAGATGCTTCTCAAGCAAATCCCGGGACGTCATTCTCCCCCTGTACTCGGCCTTAGTGAGGCCGCAGCTGGAGTACTGTGTCCAGTTTTGGGCTCCACAATTCAAAAAGGATGTGGAGAAGCTTGAGAGAGTCCAGAGAAGAGCCACGCGCATGATCAGAGGTCAGGGAAGCAGACCCTACGATGACAGGCTGAGAGCCGTGGGGCTCTTTAGCCTGAAAAAGCGCAGGCTCAGGGGTGATCTGATGGCCACCTACAAGTTTATCAGGGGTGACCACCAGCATCTGGGGGAACGTTTGTTCACCAGAGCGCCCCAAGGGATGACGAGGTCGAATGGTCACAAACTACTTCAAGATCATTTCAGGCTGGGCATAAGGAAGAATTTCTTTACTGTCCGAGCCCCCAAGGTCTGGAACAGCCTGCCACTGGAGGTGGTTCAAGCGCCTTCATTGAACACCTTCAAGATGAAACTGGATGCTTATCTTGCTGGGATCCTATGACCCCAGCTGACTTCCTGCCCTTTGGGCGGGGGGCTGGACTCGATGATCTTCCGAGGTCCCTTCCAGCCCTGATGTCTATGAAATCTATGAAAACCCAGGGTCAGGAGTGATCCTGGCTCTGTGCCCCCTGGTAAACACAGGCCTAGTAGCCCTTGAGGATACTTGACTCACTTCAAGAACTTGGGGTGCTTCCCTCAGTCTGAAGAATAAATAGCGGTCTCCCTTAGTCAGCCAAACCAAGTGGACCCCAAGGCATAATCTATACCCCCTCCCAATAAGTCTCCCACACTTGGTACAAAGGATAACTTTATTAGTTACAAGGAGTAGGTTTGGAATAGGGTACAGGGTAGAGCAATATCAGAGAAATCCCATAGAGCAAACTGGTATGGTCGAGTAGACTTTGATCACACATCTGAGTTATGGCAAGCTATATATATCTAGTTAGATCTCAGGTAGCTTACTTACAAGTATCATCCAGAGGCAGGTGGAGATTCCCTCTGGAGGCAGGCAGTTCATTGATCATGAGTTTTAAGAGAGACAGTAAGTTTCAGATGGTCTAGCTTCTCTCTAAGTTTTCATCATGGCTACTCTCCTCCTTCTGGGCAGTCCTTAACTTATATAGACCTTATGACCTCATTTACCTGGTCCAATAGAGGCCAGCACCTGTTGGCTGCCAGCCAACCAATTTGAAATTCATCACTGGTTGCCGGGTAGTCTGGCATTGCTTAGACCAATAGGGAACCTAAGCCCCTCACCCAGGTATGTGATGCCAATCACACAGACAGAGGAAGCAGATTTCCCCCCCTCCCTCAGGAATGTATCCAACTCAGGGTTACCGAAAGAGATGGGATGTCTGCCTTCTGCAGGGACCATGTTAACCAAATTGTCTCACATAGTTTTTGAGAAGAGACAGAAGTGGCATTCTGCCACAAGCACTATGGAAAAGTACTTGGGAGTCTCAGTAGACCACAAACTCAATATGAGTCTGCAGTGTGATACAGCTGCACAAAAAGGCAAATGAGGTTTTGGGCTGCATCAACAGAAGCATTATGTGCAAGACACAGAAGGTGATAATGCCTCTCTACTTGGCACTAGTTAGGCCTCATTTGGAGTAGTGTGTGCAGTTCTGGGCTCCATATTTTCAAAAGGACATGGAGAAGTTTGACAGGGTCCAGAGGTGGGCAACAAAGATGATCAAGAGCTTGGGAGACAAGTCACATGAGGAAAGGCTGAAGGAACTAGGCATGTTCAGCTTGTGGAAAAGGTGAAAAAAGAGGAAACATGATAGCAGTCTTCAAATACTTGAAGAACTGCCATAAACTGGAAGGAAAATGCTTTTTCTGTCTTGCTGCAGAGTAGGACATAGACCATTAGCTTGAAGTTGCAGCAAAGTAAATTTAGATTGGATATCCAGAACAACTTCTTCACTGTTATAATGGTGAAGCAGTGAAATAGATGGCCTAGGGAAGTTGTGGGCTTTCCATCACTGGAGGTTGGACAGTCACTGGTCACAGAGGTGCAACTATACCTGTTTTCTACCATGAGAATTTGCAATGCTTCTGGGTTTTGCTGGTTGCTGCCGTTTGCTTCCCCCGCAACCCCCAACACACCTTTTTCTGCTATATGTGTTAGGGTAGGAGCAAAGCCAGAGGTTCCCGACTACACGTTCTTGCCTCTCTGCTCAGGGTCAGACCAACTGCCATATCTGGGGTCAGGAAGAAATTTTACCCCATGGTCAGATTGGTACAGACTGCGTGGGTTTCTGCATTCTTCTGTAGCATGGCCCTCAACCCCAGACCTCTTGAGCATATAATGACAACATTTTATAGGAGCAGGACATTGCCTGACATGGTTCCCCTGTTTAACCTGTGGCAGGTTAGGGTGTTAGGTCTATGCTGTATCAGGGTTGAGGGTAGGCTTATGTAGAGTTTAGATTATGGTTGTATGGGATTGGTTTGGATAGGGATGATCCTGCCTCAGGCAGAGGGGTGAACTAGATGACCTCTGAAGGTCCCTTCTAGCCCTACTTCTCTATGACTATACTATTGTTTTATATACATATAAAAGTATAAAGAGTAATAAAAATAAAAGTATATAATAAAGAAAAAAGGAGAGACTTGGACCTCTCTGTGGGATTTGGTTTTTCTTACTGACAGAATGAGTTAGCGTAGGTTCTTGGAAAGTTGTACTCCCAAGTCAGGAAGACCTTACTAAGCTGTTGCTGAGCTGGCAAACCGACCCAAGTGCCAGCTGCTAAAATTTAATCTTTGCTGATCTTGTTGGAAAAAATCCTCCTTCTGCTATAGCCACAGCAGGATATAAAACTGGGGTTGAAAAGCTGAGCTGTATCAGCAGATGTTGTTGGTATGCTTTTTCAAGATTGGGCCCACAATGCCTCTTTGCAAAGAAGTCATTGTTTGCAAATTTCTATACCTTTTTTGCCAATATTAAAGAATAAAAAGGGAGGCAAGTGGAAAGAGATTTGAGTAAGGATGAAGCTATGCTGTGATGAAGCACAAAAACAGGTTCTTGTACATGCATATAATACAAAGTTAACTGTTTTGTTCAGGGCATTAAAAAGCATTTCCATCCTTGATTAGGTAGCAGTTATTGTACCTCAAAAAGTTGATGAAAAAGGGAAAAGAATCAAAGTTACCACAAAACAGCATTTTTATGCAAGAGTTTTATATCCATTCAACTATAAAAACAATTGTAATAAATCATGATGTAATATTAGCTCATCTTTATTATTAAAACAGAAAAACAGCAAGGACAGTCAATTTTAGAACTAAAAATAGATATCTATATGTTAAGCGCTTCATCACTATCTAATTGGTAGATATGCATTTGACCTTTAAAAAGCTTTTAAGTAATTGCTTAGCTATCTTTAGTATTTTGCTCATATATTTTGGTTTTTCAGTAATAATATCTTCTGCCTGTTGACTAGACGCATTTATGGAATTATGTTTCTGTAGTGTTATTATTGCTCTCCTACAGTAAACCAGACAGGAACACAATGTGGATGACACTGCAACTGTAGAAGAATACCAAATGAGAAAGGAGAAATGTAATGAAATATATGAAAGGAATCACATTAATAAAACCTTTTAAAATGAAGGAGCTCAGTACTAAAGTCTTTTAAAATCCTTCTGGTTACCATTTTTATGACAATCAAGATGCTATCCATATGGCTACACTGCACAATGCACTGCTATGTACAATCGCATTAGCATGGAACTCCATCCTGCTAATTTATTCTCCTAAGAACTTACTAGGGCTGACAGTTTTTAAAAAGTAGTCACAATTAATTGCAATTTTGATTGCTCAGTTAAACAATAGTCAGCAAGCCCCCAGCCAGCACCTCGGAGCCTATGCACCCTATGGCTCCTTTCCCCCTCTCCCCCCACCCCACGAACAGCACACAGCCCCACCTCCAGCCCACCCCGCACCTGCTCGACTCATGCCGACCGGAGCAGACAGGCCAGAACCTGTACAAACAGCCCCAACCCCGGCTCGCCCCACATCAGCTCCAGACTCACCCACCCATGCTAAGCAGCAGTGGCGGTAGCTGGGCAGAAGCTGCTGCTTGGTGCAGGGGGAAAAGGCAGTCCCTCCCCCTCACTGCTGCTGGGCCCTTCTTGCTGCAGCCACCCACAGCCCACGCTAGGGCTGCCCTGAGGCTCCTCTGCACTGCTGCTGCTGCCCCTCTGGGCACCCTGGAGGTGGTGGTGACAGTAGCAGAAAGGAGCTCCAGGGCCGCCTAGGCATGAGCTCTGGTGGCTGTAGCAAGAAGGGCCTGGCAGCAGCGAGGGGAAGGTGCCACTTTTCCTTTATGCCAAGCAGCAGCATCTGCCCAGCTGCCACCACTGCTCAGTGCAGGCAGGTGGTCCAGAGTAGGTGCAGGGTGGGCCAGGGTCCAGGCTGTGCACGCTGGTTCTGGCTGGTCCAGACCTGGTCCACTCTGCTAAGCCAAGTTCAGAGAGGGCATGGGGTGGGATGCATTTTGCCTATCCCTGGTCAAAATAGATGTGTTGGATTAATGTTTATTACAAAAATTAACACATTAATTTGTTTTGCATTAATCATGTACATTAACTGAGATTAACTGACAGCCCTAGAATTTACCATGAAAAGCAGAGTAAGTTGGCCAGGATGGATGTACAGCACTAATGCAACTAGACTGCTTCCAGTATTCAAGTTAGCTCTCAACAAGTTACAAAGCACTGCATAGCACAGTGTAGACATGCACTTTGATGAATAGGGATCCTGGTTTTCTCTGTTTAAAAATCGCAAGTTCTCTGATAAAAAATACAACTTCTCTGATTAAACACACCCCAAATCCATTATCCAAATTAAATGCCACTATATACATCTGTATCAAATGAACGCAATGTTTTATTAATATATTTGCAATTTGGAAGTCTTCCAGTGCCTCAATCATAATAAAATAAATTCTAAGTACCTATAAATGGTATTTGATTGGGGGGGGGCGGGTATCATGGAAAATCGGAGTTCCCCCTGTCCCTTGCGATCTCAGGGCTATGGAGCCAGGGACCCAGGTCTGCACCCCCTGGACCCTGCAACAGTGCCCAAGCCCTGGCTGCTACACATGAGAGGCAGTGGCCACTGTGGTAAAGTGGAGCACAGAGCCCAGCTCCCCCTTCTCAATGGGGAGCATGGCAGGAGCACAGCTTCTAAAGTTAAGTCTTGGCGGCACAACCCCGCGCTGCTGCCTGCACTGTTGCCAGGCAGAGGGTGCTTCTTCATGGCGGCATGGAGTTTGTAGTGGCAAGGCGTTTTCCTACCCGGCCCAGGTCCCATCCACTTGGCCACAGAGGCCCTGGGGCAAGGGCAGCATGGCAGGGAGCTCGAGCCCACAGCAGGCAGAGCACATCCGCCAGCCCGCATCTGCCCCCACCCCATGCACAAATTTGGGGGGCATGTGCCTCCACAACCCCCAGGAGCACACACCATGGCAGGAAGTCAGCTCCCATCCCCTGCCTCCCAGATGAGCTGCCCACGGCGCTGTCCCACGCTCCACCAGGGCCCTGCAACCACACATTTCATCCCCAGGTTCCAAGCCCCACACACCACCTGGGCTGGGCAGCAGCCCCAGGCTCAATGCTGCTCAACTCCCTCCCTATGGGGGCCTCAAACCCCTCCTCCCCCTCCCCCCCGAAACCAAAATTACTTGTGGGAGCTGCTCTCCAGGCTGCCTGGCAGCCATGTGCATGTGTGAACACTCACCTGCAGATGGCACCCCCTGCCTGATCGCCCTCCTCCCACTCCCCACAGCCCCTTGCAGGCTGGAACTCTGCCAGCCTGCACAGAGTTCTTTGCAGAAGTGGACAATTAAAATGAAAAATCTGCATTTTTCTCAGTTAAAAGGGAAAATCTGTGGGGGTGGGGATCATTTTGCCATGGGAAATGAAAAACCTGGCTCCCTGTTGGTGAGCAAAGAAGATAGGTTAATCCAAGATTTATTTACAATTTTTTATTTAATAATTTAGTGCAATCTACATAAGGGCACTGATGGTCAGAAAGTGACCTTTATCCTACCAGCTGAATACTCTTTCTGAGAGAAGGGCAATGTATTTCTTGAAGATGCCGAGTTTCTTGATGTGTTCATTACCCAAACCTACATCTTAGGATTCAACAGCATAATTCCTAAAACCACCACTTAGCTGTTGAAACAAAACACGACTGACATAATTCGTTTTTACTGGACTTATGCACATCAAAATAAACAACAGGTGGGCAATCACCCTAGAATTCACAACATGTATTTTAGCCCATGTTTAATGTGATTTTTCTCATGATTAGCAAATCAAAACAGGAGGGACAACTATTTTGACATGCCAATAAAAATGTTTCATTTAATGATAATATTGTATTAAGAAGGGCAATTTAAAAAACCCATATGACAGGCACTTTTCAAAGTGTACTGAATTTAAACAGGCATCAGGAAATTGCATCTCAGTTGAGAAAGGAGCGTTTTCTATCTGGGCTCTCAAAGAGTATCTACCATCTCATGGAAACACAAGGCAGCAGTCAGTTGAGAAACTAGTCATATTTTCTGCACGTCCTTTTTCTTATTCTTTAAGGATCAATGTCAAAATGAAAACTAAAGTGAAAAAATATAAAGTGGTTTCCAATATTATACCTAGACACCTACCTAAATCACTGCACACTTTCCCAACGTAGCGGCACCTTTAATCTTGCTCTTTTGCTGCTCGCAACCCTCCCTCCCCCCATCACTGTGTGGCTGAGAAGCAAAAACTGTGAGGCATTACTTGCCTCTTGGTCACTCAGCAGTGGTGGAGGCAATACAGTGAAAAAAGCAAGATTGAAGGCACCGCAAAATTCCACCACGATTTAGGTAGGTCTCTAATTACACCTGCTTCTAACTCTTCAACCAACTTTGTTATGATTTTACAATAATTTTCCTGCGTTTAAGCTAGGGGTGCACCAATATATCAGTTGACTATCGGATCAGCACCAATAAAAGGAGAAATGATGTTAGCGGCTATTGGCTCTTTTTGGTCACTGTAGCTAATAATTCTGGTCACGTGCCTGGAGGACCCTAGCGAGTGTAGTCTGGTCCCTGTGCCCCACTGCCAACCTGAGCCCGTAGCAGACTACAGGTCCCAACAGAAGTGGGAGGTGGAGGGAGTGCCACACTCAGCAACAAAGGGACTGTTTCTGGCTCCTGCTGCTATGGCAATACTGTGTGCACAACAGGGCTGCTGCAGAGATGCTGGGCTGTGCATGGGCTGGGTAAGGCACCACATAAGGGATATTCCACTCTGCCAGGCACCGGGTACCTTTGCAAGACTGGCTTCTTCCAAGTGGCCACAAGAGTTTGGCTGTGCAGGGCCTACCAGCACCGAGGCAGTGGCATGCTCTGGGGCTCCAAATGCACCTGGTGCTGCTGTCCACAAGAAGGCCTGCTCCCCTGCCCAGGCAGGCAGCACATGCTGTGCGGGGAATGAGCCTGCAGGTAGGAGCTGTGGGCGAGGGGACAACGTGCATGGGAATAATGTGATCACCACCTTCCTCATTGAAGGCTGGAGTAAGCAAGAGGCACGTGAGATACAAATGCAAAACAAAGAAAGATTTACATCAGTAGTTTAAAATGCTTTGCACTATTACTAAATATTGGTTATCAGATCAGCACTGGCAGATAAGGCTGGATAATCATCGGCTATAGGTATCAGCCAAAAAAATCTTTATCAGTACACCCCTAATTTAAGCTGTTTCTCACCTTCTTTACTGCCAAAGACCCCTCATGAAAAAGGAACTGCCCATAGAAAAAAAAACCAATGAAACTGAGCCTATGTGAAGTGTCATCAGATGTACCAAGCTGGAAAAAAAAGTAAATTTCCTCCAGATCCTTCAGCTGAATTTGTTTAAATATCACTTGAAACTACAGCAGGTATTACACTTTAATACTGAGGTGGTATTTTAAAATTGCCAATATCTCCAACTATGAGAACTGCCTTTAAAGGGGCAATTGAGGTATCCTCCATCTTGAAGACAATTTTCTTAGGAAAAATCTAAAGATGTTATTAAATCCTAGAAGACTGCTTTATGCTGCCAGCAACTTTCTCTGGGTGCTGTTAGCAGTTACCTTTCTCAAGTTAAATACTCTTAAGATGGGAACATCCACACGTTAAGGCAGGAAAAGACAAGCTAAGTGCCCCCTGAGCATCCCAGATTTATGTCTCTTCAGACAAGGATAGTCTCCAGCTGGTGTTAGGCAGCTTGTTCTGCAGTAACAGTTTGCTCCACAGGGCCAATACCAGTAATTTGCAGCCCTCCAGCATCCCAGGATATACCACTACCAGCATCCCACCCCCTACATGTGGGTGATCTATCATCCAGAACTCTTCCCACTTGCCTCACAACTGACAGACCCCCAGGGATAGCTGAGCAGACCTGGGAGAGAAGTGGGGAAGGGGTAAGTGGGGAGCTGCAGAAGAGCCAGGCATCCATGGGGAGACTTGGCCACTCCTAACTATGCCCCTGCTCGCCAGCCAGCCCTCTAGCAGCAGATTAGAGATGTGCATGTTAAAGAGGTTATTAACACTTAACATGCAACTGTTCCCAGCATGCATTAATTTTAATACCACCTAACATTCCTTAGAGCAGTGCTTTTCAAACCATGTTCTGCAGAACTCTGGAGTTCTGTGATAAGACACAAAGTGTTATGCAAAGAGACTGGGGACAACGGCAGAGTGGGCCAGAGTACTGGCACCCGCCAGGCCAGGTCACCTAGCCCCACGTCAGTTCCCAAAATAGGAGTAGAGGTTACGTGGCTGAAGAAGGGATATGAAAGAGTTCTGCAATTTTAGGAAGTTTGAAAACCACTGCCTTAGATTTAGCACATGTGATATGTAACATGCACGTAGCAACACCTTCTGTTGCATAATGGTGGGAAGTATGCATCAAGATTTCTGATCTGTGGATGCTAAAACAAGCCCTATGGCTCTGCTCCTGTAATTTAGAATGGCCCATAGACAGATGGGGCAATGGCTTCTGCCTTCAAGATCCACCTATCTTTCCCATGGCTCCTTTCAGCTAGAGCTTACACTTCAGCGGATATCTAGCCCGTAATATTGTCTGACACTCTAAATGGTTACCAAGAATAAGTGTGACTTGACAGAAAGTTGGGCCTCAGGCTGAAAATATGCAAAACCATTTCACAAGAAAAATCAAAGACAAAAAAACAGATTGCATTTTCATACAATTCACCATTAAAAAGGGGAAGAAAAACAATTTGTTTTCAATTTAACAGTTTTTCAAAGCTTATGTGAGGTTTGAACGCATCTATACTATGATGTAGCCTAACAAAACATCTTAAAACAATTTTAGTTAAAGGTAGATGTGTTTCCAAGAAAAAAGGATGATCTAACTAGTTACAAGTGCTTTTGATTTCCTGTCTCCACCTTCTGGCAGGTGGATGCAATACCATTTGTCTAGACAGGGCCACAGGACATAAAGAAAACAATTTCAAGTTCCTTTTCACTTATTGGTATCATTGGTTTGCAGTGTTCTCAAGATGTTTTAGATGATCTAAACACACAAACTGCTGATAAGGAGTCCAGAGTACAAAAGGGATATAACATAAACAAACAAACAAAAAGTTAAGCATCATTACAAACTTAATTTCATTTTCATGCTGGTTTTTTGGGGGAGAAGGAAAGTAAAATGGATATTAATGATTGAAGAGACATGAAACTTTGAGGAAGTATTAGAACCAGTCAGAGAAATTGAATTAAACCTACATTAAATCAAATTAAAAGGGGAAAAAACCCTCTAAAATAGGAACTCTATTGTAATCAAGTAGAGAAAGAACTATTCTCAGAACCCACTAAACTTCATGATGCTCTTTTCAACTTGAATTGGGCTACAGCTATAGACAGACAATGTTCAGACCATGAGGTATATGTTTACAAGACAACTTCTGCCACATCTCAAAAAACTGTCCTGTGTTACTAGCAAAATGGCCATCTCTTAGACTTCCCAGTAACTTAATGAAAAAAGCATAAGACCAGCTGTGACTTTAAAGACTTTTCTAAAGAAACTCCAGGTTCTGTAACCAGAAACCTGTAGTTAGTAAGGAGGGCTAACAGACTGAGCTAAAGAGAATTTTTAATAATTACTGTTTCTAGGGGAAGAATAAGTGTCCTTTCCAAAATGTTCTCTCTTTTAGGCTGCTGACGGATGTTAAAAAAAAACAAAACACACCACTGCACTTCACCAGAAAGAAGCAACACGTTAGCTTGACTTGGCTACACAGCATCTGTACAGATCGGGCGCTTCAGTGGGGCTTTTTGGCCCTTTTATCTAATAGCTAATTCAATCAGCTATTAAATAAAAGTGCCAAAAACGCCCCACCAAAGCGCTCAATCTATGCAGACATTGGGCAAGCCTGATCTAACTAACGCATTGCCTCTTCTGGGCATGTGCTAGGCTAGTACAACGGGGTCCTGATGTCTGGCTGAGACACTTAAGAGGTTCTGCAATGCAAAAACAAAACAAAACTCCAAAAACCCTTTTCCAAGACTATTTCTTTAATTCAGCTGCTCAGAGACATTAGATACTTCAAAAATTTCAAAATGTCAGACTATAGTTTGAAGCGTAATATGCCTAATACGATTCCTTTGTTAGTTGCCTGTAGCACTTAACATAGCAGCATCACTTCTCCTCTTAATTTTCAATCTCTGCACTTCTACACTCAAATAAAGATATCGAGCACAAGGATGGACAATTTTACACCTTGGCATACTATATCTGACTCCTTCAAATTTAACTCAGGCTCTGTTTTTAAGTAAGGAAACCAAATCTTTATCTCGTACTTTCAACCAAGTGAAGCTGGGATCACCTTCACAAGCCTTAAGAACTTCCTTGATCTTAAGAATGTTGATAGAGTTTGATGCATTTTAACCATGAAATTGATTTTATTTTAAACACCAGCTGCTCTGCAGGACAAAAGCTGCACACAGGCATTCATGTCTACTTAGGGATATGTCCGAGACATTTCCCCCATAGAAATCCTTTCAAGGGGGGAGCAGTACAGATCTCCTGTCTGTAACTACCCCTCTCCCTTGCTCTCCATGCCTTTCCAAAACTGGGGTAATCCTAGTCTGGGGAAAGCAAGGGGAGCAGTGCCTACTCCACTCCCGCCGGTCCCAGCAGGGGAGTGGAGCAGCTGGAAAAGACTCCCCACACCTATCCCACACAGGGCTCTGTAGAACAGATTGCAGGAGCAACCTCTTCCATTCTGCTCCCAGTCTCTGGGAGAGGAGTGGAGGAAGCACTGGGGCAAAGCCCCCAGCCACTGCCACAAATTAGACAGTGTTTGGCTTGGGGAAGAGACAGGAAGGAGCAGCAGCTGCTCCTCTCCTCTCCCCGTCTGAGAGGGAAAGGGAGCAGGGAGACACAGCCCCCAGCCACTTCCTCAAGCCAGGCATTTCCCCAGCCTGGGAAAGGGGCTGGGGTCTGTGTCTCCCCACTCCCTTCCCCACCCAGACCAGTCCGGGAAGGGAGAGGCACAACAAAGTAAAATCTTTCTGCTCAGAGTACCTGCTCCTCTGCTCTACTCCCAATCTCAGAGGCAAATCCCCTACCCACTCCAAACACCTGGGGACTCTGATATGAGGAGCAGAGGTTTTGCATCACTATTCCAGCGAGAGCCTCCCTGAGTTGGTTCCCTCACGGGCTGGGTTCCCCTTGCCTCCCCCACCACTCAGTTGAGTAGTGGGGACAGCAATTTAAAAGTCAGTAGAGCCAGGAGCGAAGCTCAGGAAGGCTTTCTGAAGCCGGCTTCCCTTTGCCCCTCTACCACTCAGCTGACAGAGGGAAGGCAAGGGGAAGCAGGCAAGGGGACAGCAGCATGTCCTGTACTCAGCTCCTTGTGCCCAACTCATCCTGGTGCAGTCTTTTTTCCAAATTACATATGTGAAGATATTGCTTAGAAGAGTTCTGTTTTAAAAGTTTAGAAGTCTTTTACTATCCAAGAATTCTGTAAGAGCAGGAATTTAGTCTTGGTTAAACACTTAAGAACAGCTTTAATTTGGTGTCAAACAAGGCACTTAGGGAGGGGGGGAAAGATACTGGAGACTACCTCCTTAAAAATCCAACTCTCTTTGGATTGCTCGTTTGAAAAGCCATCTCCATTATCAGTCTAAAAGACAGATGGTCCACACTGCAATCTAAATGGAAGTACCCAAGATCTGCCACTTGGCTTAACTTTCAACTTTGTCAGTCTTGCTTCATCCTGCATGCTTTCAATCACCAACCACAAACTGAAAATAAATTCAAATGGGAGGTTTTTATTAATGATTCTTGAACAAAAGTGGGTAGATAAGGATCTTTCACCTCGATAGGGTGGGCAGAAGTCAGTTAGCTTCAGACTCAAATTAACCAAAGTTTCCTAGACCAGAGGATATAATCTTCTTTACATTACTATTGCAAAGAAAAGCTTCAAAGTGCAGTTAATGCCTGACTTTCCAATAACTAAAGCAATAGCTTTGAGAAGTTATAATTATAACAGTCAACTCCATGGAATGTTAAATGCAGACACCCGATCATTTACACAAAAAACCCCACTTAACTATTCCGCTTTTGATCAAAGCATTTAAGTGAGTATAGATCTACATCATGCAACACTTGGGCTAATCAGCTCCACAAAGTAGCGTATATGTGTACTACTATAGCTATACTGTTGGTTAACCATGCTACTTCTATCACTGCTAGCCTAAGGATCCCTACACAGACCAGCATTATGCAGTATAGACACAGAGACAAACCTAATATGAAGACCTTGCACAATTTAAGTTAGAATACAGGGCTATTTAAGCTGTACCCATGTACCATTTAGGATACTTAAGAGAATCACTACTTTCTGCTTCCACATCCAATTGAGTCTCATACAGCAGGCCCAACTCTTTATATACAGATCACTGCAAATTAGTTAACTTTCTTCAGATATGGTACTGGCCTTAAGCTCTCATATTTTGCACATGTTGAAATAGCATGTCTGCATGTAGAAAAAACTGTTTGCAATTAGAGGTGCACTGAAAGAGATTTTGGGGGCGATAATGATAGCTGATTTTTGAGACATATCAGCCAATACCGATCTGGTATCCGATTCAGTTGTGTGCAGCTGGTAAGTCCACTGTGATGGAAGGAGAAGGGGGATGGAAGAGGCATGGGGGGGGCAGATCAACTCCCCCCCATGGTGAGGGAGGGAGTAGGGCAGGGGGAGACATTGCCCAGCCGGGGCAGGGTGGGGTGAGGAACAGAGCCACAGCTCGT
>NW_005841862.1:1894766-1897629 GCF_000455745.1 Alligator sinensis | reverse complement strand
TTCTCCTCCCAGAGCCGCCACTGCCCGCCCCAATCCCAGCCTCTGCCAAGAAGATCCCAACACAGCCCCAGCTTCAGCCCACAACTGCAACCTGCCCACCCCACAGGGCAAACACCTCCTCCCCATCCCCCACCAGGTGCAAGCAGCAGCAGGATCCCCCCCGACCAACAAGACACAGCTCTGTTCCATGCCCTGCCCTACCTCAGTTGGGCATCTGCTCCTGTCCCACTCCCTCCCTCACTGAGGGGGTGTTGATCTGCCCCCCCCATGCTCCTTCCCTCCCCTTTCACCACAACGGACTTACCAGTTGCATGAAGCTCTCCATGCTGCTGGGCTCTGCTCCTTGCCACCTATGTGCTGCGCTGCGGCTGCGTGCATGCACAGGCATTTATCGGCCAAATTATCGGCTGCATTAGGCCAATTTCTGATACAGCCAATTTTCTTTATATCGGTGCCGATCTGATATTGGACCCATCTATCCGGGCACCTCTACTTGCAATTACTTAGGAGGTGTCTTTCTGCCATGACCACATTTCTGACCATTCTAATTTAAGATTACAAAAATTAAATTTGACAGTTCTAAATCAAAATGTATCACCACCCAGAACTGGTACTGAAAAACACTAGTTTTAATAGCTAGTTAAGTATCAAAATTACACCCTTTGTTGAAACTGTCACCTTTAAGGTTTGATGGGTTCACTCCCTATGCAACGTGCTGTTCTAGTAAATTAACACTTTCTGCTTGCAATATAAAGATATAATTGTATTAAGACTGTAGGGACAAGCACACAAGTTATAAAATATGAGAATCAAGGTTGCCATTGCATGTGAGTTTTGATACAGTCTTTGGTCTCACTTTTTTCAATAGCACTGTGGTCCATGCTCCTTTAATGAAAAACCATTCAATATTTCATTTTCAATGTTCAATATGTGACCCCCAATCCTTAATTACCATACACTATTTAACCCCAACTATAATTCTGTCTTCAGGAGGTTTTTTTTCCTAGGCTATTTACTTTTCACAATAGTATCCATGTAGCTATTTATTTTCATATCGCATCTGGAAAATGATTTTACAGCTCAGGCACTAAGGTGCAGAGAAATTAAGGTCAATGTGTTCTTATTCTGAACGCTTAATTTGAGACTCCCATAGCCAGATTCATCAGGGTATTAAGCATTATACAGCGCTTCCACGCTGAAAGCCCAGCTCCCATTGACTTCAGTTTGAAGCAACGGAAGCTCAAATTGGACTCAAGGATCTCAAAATGAGCAAAGGAAAGAAAGCAATTAGTGACCACTGGGGAAAGTTTGGACCATTGTGAAAAGACCTACTTATCACACAGGAACTCTCTGGCAGACACAAGGACTGAATTCAAGCCAAACTCCACATAGGTACTTGAGTACCTAAGCCCAAGTTTGTGGTTCATAAACAGCCCACCTAATCCCGTAGGTGTCCATTTTTTTGCCAGTAAGATTCCCTAGGCACCTAGGTTGCTGCCGCTATGGAAATGCAGCAGCCTCACCATCTTTGTAGAATTGTAATTTGGGATTTCCAAATTAGCTTCTGCAACAAATAAAAGATGGGCATTCAACAGACAACAGCCCTTTTACCACCTTGCCTTCATTCATTCTCAGAGCACTAAATGAAACAAAGTCCTGTGGGAAAAAATGATATGGTAATGCAGAGAATATTAATAGATGCTATGAAAAAACATAAAAAGTATAAGTATATGCAAAATAAGAGGCTTGCATCTTCAGCTATATCTAGGAACACCCCCCCCCTTCCTTCCTTCACAAATAAACTAAGGTCTTAAAATAGAAAAGAAGATGAAGTTTTAACTACAGGCAGAGCTACCAGTTCCACCAATAAATATATTTGTACATGGGTAAGTAGGCCCTCCCATCTCCTTATTTAACCACCTTGTTTGCTGTTATATCTAGTACTGTACCTAAATATTTCAGTGACTGTTACCTTGTAAATAACATAAATATACTGAAAAGAGTAAAGCTGGTAGCTACAAGTAGATTAATGGATGCACAGAATATCCTATAGTAAAGCTGCAATTAAACCAAAAGCTCTTCTTTCAGGCCAATACAGAATAATTGTGTTTTCAGAGTACAGCACCTTAAACTAGAGGTCTAGACTGAACTTAAGAAAAAAAAGAATAATTTCTATCATATTTAATATGCTTCATAAGCTAAATGTAGCCTTTCATCTTAGTCTTACTTGGTTGTATTTTTGTGAACATCCAATGTTCTTGGCTATTTTCTTCCACAGCAGAAACATAATGCCTCCTGGTGCTATTAATTACTCTTAAAGGACAGATTTAGAACTAAAAAGAAGAATACAGTAATCCTAAGGTTTAATTTCCCCTTTTTAAAATAAAATTTGTTTTCCTGTTTCAAACTACAAGGAAGTACTGATGAAGGCAAATTTATGGAGTTTGAAGACTGAAGGCAATCGGTGACTTGATGTTCCAGCAAAGTACAATTTATTCAGCTATTTATCTTACTATGTTGAAAAAAACACTCCCAACCTTAAGACAAAGTAACATTTGTCCCTTATAAGGAATATTGGCAGGGAGGAGAACTTAAAGTATTTTTCTTTTATTCAAATTTAGAGGCCTAAAAGTAATTTACCTAACCTGGCTTCAGAGCAGAAATAGTTAACATGCTTTAATTAATGCATTTTTTCTTGCCAAATACTTCCTTAAAACTGTTTTTATTATAACTCATTGGCTGCATCTTTCTTGACAGCTGGTATTTCCTTAACAGAGAATGTCTCAAATGGCTTATATAAAAAACATTCTTTCTAAAATTCATTTCCTTTCTATGTAAGAAGTTAATACCGAAGGAAAAAGCA
>NW_005841862.1:1845458-1894735 GCF_000455745.1 Alligator sinensis | reverse complement strand
TGTTTCATGCCTTGCGGGATATACCAGCTCTACATTTTTGCTTTAAATTGTCCCAATAACATTTCTGTAGAATTATTCCTAACAGGGCTATGATTTAATATTTGTAAAATTGAAATAAACAATTTGCCCACAATTCAACTTCTCTGCAGATCTCATTCTAATGTGATTCTTCCTTCCACGTCCCATCTTTGGAACTAAGTTCAGTAGAAATCTGAGCAGCAGTTAACAAGATGGGGCTTTCTGGAAGACACAGCCACCTGTTCAAAGATAATGTGCCTATAGTTCTCTACTCTATCAGAGGAGAGAAAAAAATGTGGGAGAAGAAAGGGAGGGAGAAAAAAGGAGTGAGGACACCAAGTTCCCACAACAGGACTAAAATAAGCACCCCAGTTCTGAGCAAATCAAAGGCCACACTTTCAATCTGCTGTGTTTCATGTCCAGTGCGATCAGCTTTGTCCATCTGCGACGACTTAATATTTACGAGCAAGAATGAAGTTGTCATGTTTTAACGTTCGTCTCGTCAACCTTTAAAATCTTAGATGCCAGACTGGTAGAAGTTAAAAAAAGCAGCCTTTTTCTGCAGCAAAGCAGAATCATTACATGTTTCAACAGGTAGTTACAATGTCCACTGATGGTTCCTCACACACTAAATGGTTTAGTGAGCTATAAAAACATCAGCAGCATTCATAGAAACAATAAATACTATTTCATGAATCAGGGGGATTTTTTCGTGTCATCCCATCAGCACTCGAGAAAATAGTAAGCTTTCATTCAATGAAAAAGGTCAGTAAATGGAATTTCCACACACCCCCACCTCCATCTGAAAAAGGATTTTAAACAGTCTACATGGAAAATGTCTTTGTTATGAAGACAAACAGAACACAATTAAAAAAAAACCCTGAAATATAGAAATATTGTAGGCATTTGGTTCCCAGTGATAAGCTGCCCCACAAAGAACCAAAAAAGGGTCCTTATCAAAAGTGTCCATATGCCAGAAGTAACTTGCATTCAATCCCAAAGCTACCAAGAACAGCTTTTAAGATTCTCTACTTCTTACTAGACCCCAAGTCAGTCGCATGCTTTTAATTTAGCAAAATTTCCTCCTAGGTTAAACCTGGTGTTTCTAGGTGCAGGGAGAAGAGACAAAATGGAACAGAGAGAATATTTCCTGCCATACTTTAAACAAAACTGCTGTCCTGAACAAAAGGAAAATGTCATAACCCAAAGGTATGATTTTGTGTGTGCTTCGGCGCTAGAATTATCCCCGCCAAATTACAGCTTCGTTGCACGGTAGTTTTCTGCTGCAGAGGAGCCCGCTATTGGCTAGTTCTAAATTATTCCCACGTGGCGGCTAACGATTGGCCTGTTAGCCGTATAAGAGGCTTGAGCGGTTTCCGCCCAAGCCGAAGAGGATTCCACATCCATCTTGTGGGGACTCTGGGTACACGGCAGGGTAATAGAGACCCTGTGTGAGATTCAGAGGAGTTTGGCGACCTGATCCATTGCCCACCTCTTCCCGTCTTTGAGCGATAATTTAATAAGACGTATCTACGAAGTTCCTATTTTGGTGGCGCGCTTGTCCAGAGCATCCGGAGCTCTGTTTCCATGGAGCCTAGCAAACTCCACGTGACCGTTCGTGTTGTTTTTGTCTGTAACCGCAACTCAAGCAAGTTTTCCTGCCTGCACCGCGACCATCTTCGGTGTAAGTAAACAATCTTTAAATCTACCGCTACGAGTCCGTGCCTAATTCTAGCTTGACGTGCGCCCTCTCCGACCCCGCGTGCCCGGGCTGCTGGCCACAGCCCGCGCAGAGCACGAAAAAGGGCCCGGGTCGCGCCCGGCCCGCACAGAAAAAAGCAACACCACTAAAAAAAACAACATGAGCACACTTCACCAGGAAAGCCTGCACAAGGCCTAATCCTGCAAACCCTTACCTGTAACAGAAATGTGTGTGTGGGACACGCAGCTGTTCTCCTCACACTGCTTCAAGACTTTTTTTAAATAGCTGTCAGAAGGCCTTTGCTGAAGAGAAGCACAGATGACAAAAAAGACCCTGCCTTAATGCCTTTACTTGCAACTACTAGTATATACAAGAGAAGGCCACTTTGCAAACTACAAAACATCTAAAAATAACCTAATACTTCCCCAATATTACCTTTCCACCTAAATTATTTGCTATTGCTGCTTCAGAAAATATTATGCATTGCACAAGAGATGGTGATCTACCGGATCAAAAATGGGTAGGAGGCAAGTGGTACATAAAAACTCATTAATAAAATGTGAAAACCTACAGCAGCTTTCATGAAGTTTTTATAAATCCAAACAACTGATTCTGAAATGTATTCTCAAATAACTGGATGCATGGGAGTGCTGTATACAAAATTCTGTAACGAGGAACATGGCCTTTACACATTTACATGAAACATTAAACAAAAAAACCCCAAAATACTAATTCCATCCCTTGTGTACATGGATACAGTGTTTAGAAAGATCGCCTACTAGTTTGTTTTTGTTGTTTTGTTTTGTTTTGTTTTGTTTTGGGGGGGCAGGGGGCTGGGAGGGTTTCTTGGGTTAATTTCTTAACAGGACCACTACTTCAGTCAGTTCATAGAATGTACCTTGCCTGGGGCTGGATGAGAGCTGTGCAATGATAGAAATGGCTATAGTGAACAAGGCAACAGACTCATGAAGAGCTCATGGTTCTTAATTCACGGTTCCGTGGATTTTGTAGAAGCCACAAAAGTCTGAGATTGTCTGCAAAAATCAACAAAAATAAAAATGCTGCAACCCACCCCCACAGTGGGAGCCAGCAGTCCTTACTGCCGAGAAGGCACCAGCTGATGGGGTGGCATGAAGGACAGCAGACAATATGGCAGCTACCCCATCATCCCTTCTCCCCGCATCGAGCTTCTTCACCGATCAGCGTAAAGGTGCAAGGCCACACGAAGAGCAGGCAGCAATCAAGATGGCAGCTGCCCCCTTGTCCCTCCTCCCCCCAGGCCTCTCTGCCAAACAGCACCAAGGGACAGGACCACCATAAAATGCATGCCAAAAGCAGGCCATAAAAAACCCTTTGTATCACCATGATTTAGGTAGGTCCCTACTCATGATTAAGGCAACCGAACACTGCCCCATGGAACCAGATTCAGTACCTGCTTATACTACCGACTTGAGACCTGGTCTGATTTGAAGAAGGGCTGAACTCAGAATCAGTGGACACTTTTGACCTTAAATCACTGTACCTCAGATTCCCATCTGTAAAATAAAGACACCTGTTCATCTCAGCGGTGCATTGTAAAATGCACTGATATCTGAAAAACAAAACACTCCAACACAATAGCAGTGGGCAGTATGGAGAATCCAATAAAGAAATAAATAGCTGTCTCCAGAACAGGATTTGAATAAATATATAATAAATAAGACATGGAGACACATAAGGAATAAGAATGAAACAAAACGCTGGAAACAAACACCATCTATTTTATGCACTGAATGAAACAGGGGACCTGTGGAAAAAAATAGCTTCGAATTATATAATCACATGCTAATAAGCAACCTTACATATTAGCATAGGGATACGGCTGGTATATGTTACAAGCAAGTTATAAGAATGTAAAATGTTATCCCCAAAATCTTCTCTAATTGCTAGAGGGGATATTTATGGGTTAGAGAATCCAGCAAAAAATAAGTTTGATATGCAATTATACAATGTAAGTAGGACATATGCTCAAACTGACATTTTATTTAGTTTGAACAACAGTGTCTAATTCTGAAAGGAGAGAGTTACGGACAAAGTAACTGCCATTAAAAGAAGTCCTAAACTAGATTCCAACTTTTGACTTGTAAAAAGCTCAAGGAACGTCTCTAAAATAAAAAGTACAACCGATTTTTGCTGATAAATATTCCAACCTGACTCATATAATAGCTCATTTACACACATTCAAAATATGAAGTTGAAGTCTTAACTCTTACAACAGATGTTTTCACATAAGCCGTGTCACAAAAGGTGGCCAACATCCTCCTCCCCGCCAAAAAGGCCAAGAACAAAAAAACCAGGAAGACGCTTACCCAAGGGATAGATGCTGTAACAAAGCCAATACTTAAACAGGCATATTTATACCACAGCACTATCACAGCTAATTAAACTAGTACGCCTAAACCACAGTAAAGCCAGCAATCAAAGTGCCCAAACAAGCAGTGTTTTTTTCCCCTGCCATTCTGTTCCATGTTCACATACAACACAAAGAAGAGAAGTGCACTACCATGAAGGTATCCCACACAGTTGAAAAAGCTACCACTTTTAGGAGTGATCCAAGATTTAGAAAGGGCTTTCAGGAACCCAAAGAAATTATCTGATGGAAGAAGATGAACTGCTCATAAGCTCCCTGTAAATTCAAATGATTTCCAGTAGTTAATTTCAAAATGCAAAATGGAGTTAAACAAAAACTTGTGGTATGCCAAAATCATGAAAATTATTGACTCGAGTATTAGAAAGAGGTCTGGCAATAATTCCTGCAGAGCTACATAGCCTAACCACATACGAAATTACTACTGGAATCTACTGAATTTCTCTATGTTCATGCACATGGCCTAACCGGTTCTACAAGCCATGCTTACCAAGGGACTGTCACTTGATTTAGGCCCTTGATATTACAGACTGCTGGAACAGACTTCTCAAAACTCGAGATGAGCCACGGTGGCTGAAGAACCACAGGAGAGAGACTAATCCTCCGGCCCGTGGTAAGTTATCCCAAGCACTACGCTGCCTGATTCCAAGGACAAAAGCACCTCGCAGAACTGACTTGGCAGGGTAACACCACATCAGAAGAGTGAGGGTAACACGTCTTGAAGAATACAAGATGTGATTCAGGTTTCTACTTTAAGAAAAGTCTAAGCACTACTCTGGGAATTATTTTGGAACAATCCATCAGGAGTGTCAAAATACTCCAATGTTTACGAAAACACTTCTTATTTCAAATGTGCTACTGAAGCTCATTACTTAGCCCTTAAGAATAATCTACTGTAAGGTGCGACTGCTTTAAAAGAGGAAGATTTGCTACATCTCTCTTCCCCTCTTCAAGCGGGGGATACTAACAACAGCATTCTTGTAGTGACTGGTCAAATTAAATTTGATTTTTGCTTACGTTTAAATTCTGCAGCATGAAAACTACAGTATCCTCTCTATTTTAGAAACTAGATATCTGCCAGGTATCCTTCAATGACCTATAACATAACACTAAGAAAGCAACTGCTCAACCCTAGACAATGCTTTCATGTATTTGTCATTCAAGAGCTATTAAGACGGCAGATTGGGTGAAAGGGCAATAATTTTATCCATAGCCAAAACCCAAACAAAATCTGATGCAATTTAATTACTACTTTGTCTTGTATTAGGGATTTTTGCTTTTTACTTCCTGAAGTTGACAATATTGTATGTGATTACCAAAAAACACCTCAACACTTCAGGCATTTACAGAGACCCGTCTCTGCATAGGGTACAAAGCTAAAAGTACAAACTGGCAATACATTTCTAGTGGGAAATGGCACTCTCCCACAGGAAGACGGAGGAGTTGAGCAGCAAATACCACCTGTACTTTCCTCATAGTGGGGTCACCCTGATTTGGGGAAAGAGGAGGGAGCTTCTCCCCACCACTTAAATCCTGCCCCCCCACAATGTGTTTCCCAAATCTGGAGAAGGAAAAGATGGTGGGTATTTCTCCAGCTCAGCCCTATTTCTGTAGCTCAGCCCTAGTTTAACCACAGGGGAGATGGGAATAAAAATTGTCAAGGTTCCCAGAAATGAACCCTTGTCCAGTGTTAGAAATGAACCCCTGTCCAAACTAAGATGCCTCTTCACATTAACAGACTTGCACCATTGCTGTAGCCATGACGGTTCAGGGAATATGCAAGAAGTGAGGCTTGTTTTTATTGTTATTTGACCTACTACATAGACGGAAAAGATGTTAGACACGTTTTCTTTGCTTCACAGGTTTGCTGCTCTTTCCCCCTTCTTTAAGGGACTATTTTCACTTACATAATGGAGTTATAATAACAGCTTTACCTCGCATTTAACTGGAGTTTTGTCTAGTATCTAACCACTGGCTATATCCACTTCTTTCCCAGATCTGAGAATAGGCACTTTGTGCCAAAAAGCTTGTCTAACATCTCTCCCAACTATATATAGTCGGTCCAATAAAAGATATTACCAAACAAACCTTGCTTCTCCATGTTAAGCAAGCAGTAAAATATTCCCTTCATGTTAGGGTAGAATTGCAATAGGCACCGTGCCTAGCCCTATTACAGGCTGTAGGGGAAAAAAAGTTATCCCCTAATAGAGAGAGTTCCTAAAAACAGCTCTTTTAAAATCAGATTTTGGAAATTGAGATCCAAGATAAAACCACCAAGTCAAAGAACAAAATAATGACTTAGTGTCCATTTTGCAATGAAAAGAGAGCCAAACGCAAACATCGGAAACAGTGGATAATTGTCAAGATTTATTTAAAACTTGGTATTCAAAGTGGAAGAAATATAAGCCTTATGTTCTTAATCAACTAATACTTTGTCCTCTGAGCAAAACCATAATTTGGAAAGAACCATCCCCTCTGTCACTTGCAATGGTTAGAACTAGATGATTATGTATACACATGCCTTACAAATCAGACAGATGAAAGCAGTTTTCAAGGAAACTACAGTGTAAAATCTGTCGTCTACTGAAGACAGAAGGATAAAATAATCAGACTGATGCTTCTGCTTTAAAGCATATTCAGACCCAATTTATTTAAGAAACACCAAACATGCACCAGAACATTAAACTCCCACCTTCTCAGACAAGTTGCAATACTTAATTGAAGAGATTAAGCCAAAACAAACATTTTCCCCATGAGAAAACACAAAGGGGTGGATCCAGCAGGAAAGAGGGATGGTGATGTGCTCCCTCACCCCTTTGCCCCTGGTTCACTGCTGGGTGCATGTTCAAGGAGCTCATGTGCACATGCAACTCTTCTTTGACAGTGATGCACCTCCCTTTTCAGCACCCTGCATCTGCTACTGAAAACATGTTTAATTCAAAAAGTTAAATGTTTCTACTATTTGACGATATGCTACATCCAAGCATTTACTAGTAGTGCACGACTGTTATTATTTAAAGGAAATCTGCGGGGAGGGGGAGGGGGAGGGAGAGAGAGAGAGAGAGAGAGAGAGAAAACTCAGTCTCTTTTCCTTTCTTGATGAAGTAGGCTTTATGAATCAAACAGAAAACTTTATCCTATCTTTGAAAAAAATAGCACTGCCTTTTGTCATCTTCTCCAACACTGCTAGAGTTGGAGTGGGGTCATAGGGGAAGTGTATTGATACCTCTCTTCCTTTGACTGGAAGGGAGTAGGTGTTAAACCTACTGTACTCCTTGGTCCTTAGTCACTGAAGCTAAATAATAGTTAATAACTAATGTTCTACACCATTTTATGTGCAAGAAATCCTCTCTCCCCCTAGTGATTCTTATGAACATTAAATACCAAGTGAAATCAGCAACTGAGAAATGAAAGAACTTTACTGTGATAAAGCAAAAGCAACAAGGGCAAAATTTTAAGACACCTATTTAAAACTTATGGATTGCAGTTTAGGAAAAAGGAATATTTTTCTGAAAATTTAGCAGCTACACCCTTCAAATCAGTTAGGACAAACAACACACACTCTCCTACCCCAACAAATTCTTCCACAAAACCAAAGGCTATAACTATGCCTAACGAATAGTGCTTGTGCCTGAAACCTTGCAAAGAACTTTTTATTAGACCAACTAAATAGTTGGGAAAAAGATATCACATCTACCCAAAAAACCTTGTCTGCCAAATGTCAACCATGCATTTCCCATGCGAAACAAAAAAAAAAAAAAGGGGGGGGGGGGCAGAGAGAAGAGGGAGAGCAGAGAACCACCTTTCAGAACTTTATTATTTCATAAAATAAAGAGAGTTGCATATTCTGAGTAGAACAGCTATAAAAATCATTATGACCACAATGTAGGCTACTAATATTTTAAGGAAAGAAAAAATTATTAGCATGTTTAGTAGGTCCAATAAAAGATTTACCCAGAAAACCTTGTCTAGCATGGTTCCAAGAATTTTTCTGATTCTTTCTGTGTGATTACACTATACAAAAGAAGCAATGCAGCAAACTACAAGAAGTATCTTGTAGCAAACTGAAAACTTGAAAAAGCTCTCATTATACAAAAAGAAAGTCTGGACAAAAAGGCAAAGCTTATTCTAGCTAAAATAAAAAGGGAAAAATGATATCTAAATTAGAGTTACACCAAATAAAAATTATTTTCTCTATACAAGCTTTGATGCGATTCAGTAAATAAATATGGATTGCATCGTAAGACTTTGTTGATGAGGCATTAAGATGTCTAACAGCTTAAATGCTTGTTTTCCTCTTTGCACATTAACCATAACAGTAGAAATCATGATCAAGTTTTTTCAGAACACATTTTTCTTATCCTGTATTGATTAAGGCAGCATGAAAAGGAAGTGGAGCCATTCACTTCTATTTTCAACTGTCACATTAACTACACTAGCTATTGATTTTCTGGCAATGGTGACATCCTTTCTCCAAGGCCAACGTTAAACACCTAAATGAGCTTTAAAACAAGAAAAAAAAAAGGTGGCAGCTGAAAAGTGAAGCTACTTCAGTTATTTGAGTCCTCATTACTGTGCCTGAACCCTAATAACATTCCTCTTCCAAAACCTTCAGAATACTGAATTGAGGAGTCTAAATGAGTATCTGCATCCTATTGAAAGGGGTTCTGCCAGTAGCAGCATAAAGCAGGACTCCACGCAACGGACCTATATGATAAATTGCACGGGGAGTTAAGAAGCATTTTATTTAAATAGTGAAAGGTTTACCTGATCTAAAATCTGTTTATTGCATAGAATCACAGAGGGAACAGGTCTGTAACATCTCAGTTCTGATCAGCAGAAACACTCTAGCTTAAGACTGTCCAACTAAGCGGCAAGGGGCCACACACTGTGTGTGCATGTGTCTGCCACACCAGCATGAGCATCCCCTCCCTGCCCCCACTGTACGGCACACCTGTGCACCTCACCCACTCCTGGGCACCCTCATGTACCCAGCCACCATCTGCCCTGCTGCACTAAATGGGTAAGGCTGCCAGCTCCTCCAGCACAACAGGCTGCACCATCCTGCCCCTGGAGCAGGAAGTAAAAGCCAGAGGAGGGAGGGAGAGCCTGAAGCCCCCAGTTGATGCTGCAGTCAGAACAGAGGGACTGATGACTGGATGGGAGCCTGAGGCTGCAAATAAAACCCTTGTCAAGGCCCATGGGACACCAGTTATGGCCCTGCTCTAGCTAAAGCCTTTCTGAATAAAACAGGGCCATTAGTAGAGACTGGTAGGGTTTAACTGCCTTGGCACCTGCTGCCCCTTGATTCAAAACAGCCTAAATGTGCTGTCTATGGCCACTGCAAAGACCTATTTGTCCCTAGTTTTTGAAAAAGAGAGGAAAACAATGAATGCTTTCCTGGTAGAGGCTGCGCTTCACTCTTTATTTATCTGCCTACAGCTTCCGGGGAGTTGGATTGGAGTTAGTGGAATTACAGTTATTTAGGGAGGTGTAATAAATGTTCCCAAACTGTTTCCAAATTGATTCAATGAGGACATGTAGTTTTTTTTCCTGGTGCATACACCTCAACCTTTCCAAAACTAAAATATGCTATTTTGAATGTTCTTTTCATGAAAATCATAGTGCTTGCTGTACATGTACATTTTCCCTGCTACAAAAGGTTTGCCTAAGAGGTGCAAGACAACCACTGTAGATTTAAGGAATGTCTTGAGAGTCCTAGTTTGAAAAAAACTTAACAGACATTAAACATCTTTGAGGAGGGGGGCTTTAATATAGTCTTAAGGTTGGTAAATGCATGGAATTTATTTCTGAATTACTATCCTTAAAATTCCAACAGAAGAGAATTAATGTTTTCAATTGCACCAACATATATTTTTGTAAAAAGATAATAAATAATATTTGAGCCAAGTCTCAAAAAGTTCTCGTAGAGAAACCTTAAAGGCATTTCAAAAGGTGTCAAACAACATAACATCATCAGTTTACAAGCATCATTACTTTTCACTTTTTCATTTATTTGAAAAGATGTATGGCAATCATGTTAGTAGCTCAGATATTAGAAAAGGTATGGCTACAGCTAATTTTAACATCCCTAGAAATGTTTGCCCTACACAGATTAAAATCTATATTTATAAAATGAAAGGAAAATTTAACCACAGAAACTGCATTTAGTTTAGAAAAACAAGCACAACTCTGCCAGAGTGCTGTCCTAAGTTTAGATCTCTGCCTTAGTAAAACATTGTAATTATGAGAAACCAAAATGGATTTCTAAGTGTTTCAAGATGAAACAGCCACAGGGTAATTTGCAAGATACGCAATTATCTTCTCAATTCTGAATTCATATAAATACAATGCTAATACTTACCATGAATAAATACAGATTGCACATCTTTGCTTATCTACAAGCAAGGAGGGTAGGGAGGAGGGGGAGAAGGAAAAAAATTATCAACATTAAAATATGGAATTAACACCTTTCATAGTTTCATAGTTGGGAGGGTCAAAGGGACCTGAGCAGATCATCAAGTATGACCCCCTGTCATGGCAGGAAAGAGCACTGGGGTCAAAAGACCCTGGCAAGGTGTTCATCCAGCCTCCTCTTAAAGACCCCCAGGGTAGGAGCCAGCACCACTTCTCTTGGAAGTTGGTTCCAGATCCTAGCCGCCCTGACAGTGAAGTAGCGCCTACTGATATCTAGCCTGAATCTACCCTCCGCCAGCTTGTGACCGTTATTTCTTGTCACTCCTGGTAGTGCTGGGGGGAACAGGGACTCCCCCAATGCCTGCTGGTCCCCCCTGACTAGTTTGTAAACAGCCATTAGATTCCCCCCCCCCTCCCCCTCCCCCTGACTAGTTTGTAAACAGCCATTAGATTCCCCCCCCCCCTCCACCTTAACGAAACAAATTTACCAAGGGATGTGAGAAATTAATTGTTAGGCATAAAACTTTTTTCCTGAAGAAACTGGTTTTTGAGGTCTCATTCACTCATAGGGTTACACGTTGTTAGACATGTTAAACTAAACAGAAAGCAAGCCGATAAGCTCTTAAAAAGATTTGTTGCAACAGAATCAATGACCATATGATTTTTTTTCAGTTCCTCAGACTGAATTACCCTAGCAAAATAGCTATGAAAAAGAAAAACAGACAAGAACGGACAGTTTCTATCTCCAGGGGGACCAAGTATCAAGAAAGAAATTCAGATGCGGTGAACAGAAGGTTAAAGTTTGACTACTAACAAATATCTCCACCGTGACCCAATTAAACTTGGCTGGAAAGGACGGGCCAGTAAGAAAGCTGTCACTCACAAGAGTCTCCCTTGACAGCCCAAGCAAATTAAAATGCTACAACTGCTTTATTAGCAAGAAAGAGTGAAAGCTCAACTTCAGTGGGAAACCTCCCCTCTAACACAAACAAACCAACTTCTAAAAGAGACTGAGAAGTTGCATCAAAACCACTGGTCTGAGGCCAGAAAAAACACTGTCCTGGTTTCCTCAAAACCTATCCCCAGGCTCTTCATCCACTACTATCAAAGTCCAGAGGACGACTAATACTGACAGTGTAAACTATGGAAACCAAAAAGCATAAAAAAGGTTTCTACCATGCTACCACATGTTATATGAAACCAAAGCTAAGATTTGTAACGGTCAAATACAGGTCAAAAAAAATCAGAGCCAGATCAACTGCAGTCCAACCTGGAGATGTGCAGCTCCTTTATTTGACAGTCTCCTTAAAAAATAATCATTAGTGGCACTTTACCCAACCCTAAGGAGGTGGGGAGGGGACCAAACAGTGAAATATTTATCCCTACATAAACACAAACGGACTTACTAAATGAAACCAAGCACATATTTCAGGAACTATGCAGGCATATTTATACTTGAAACCTAAAAAAAAAAGGCATTGTCCCAAATGATAACCTTGCAGTTTTATAGATTACATCTGTAGTTTACTAGCTATTGAAGTTAACTACTCTAATAACTGCACTTGTATATCAATATATATGAATGCAATGTCCAATGATGTCGTTTTAAACAAACACATCTAGCATGTGCTCAAGTGACATGGGCACAGTCAGTTTAAAAATAGACAATTCTAAATTATTTTCTCCCATGCTTCCATCATTTTACAATCCAGATTCTTCCCCAATGAAAATTATGGAAACCTACAATATCATCTCTTTTTTTTTTTTTACAATCATATTTTGGGGAGATACCTGGTTTTTCAGTTTTAAAAGGTCAGAGAAGAAACAACACAGGATTATATCCTATCAAAGGTGAAAGAACATGCTAAAACTTTTCAAGCTTTTGAATATAACAATTAAAAACAAACAAAATCCTACAAGAGAACTTAATCCTGGCCAACCTGAAGTATCAAGGATGAAACAGACTGTTCCTGATGACACTGATTCTAAGAGCTGCTAGAAGACTAGAACAAGGCCTTAGATCATCATAGCTATTTGCAGGTGACATTAACAACATTGTAAAATGTCTCATATACAGGCTATCAATAAAGGACGATTAAACTTAATATTCTGTCATTTACAATTGAATAGGGAACATTTTATTTAATGGCATATCGATCCTGTCACATCCAAAGAAACCAGTATTTTGCGCTTTAAGTATCGATATTTTCTATCTTGTCATTAACATCTCAGTAGTTCAACATTTTCCTTTAGAATGATCTGTTTTCATTAGTCAGTTCAATTACTCATAACCTACTACTTCCTTCATCCACACGCATGGTGACTCTGTGATATGAGGAAATCACAACTAGTATCAGCAATATGAAAAGTAGCTTTCTTATTAAGTACCGATACCAGAAGAGAAAGCCACCTCTGGTGAATTCAACACTAAATATTAAAAAGTTGTTCGACATGGCACACTGGCTGATCTTTTTACCAATTACTCAACTGCATTAACTTGTAGATTCTAGCACGCCACAGCAAGGCAATCCAGTAATTCAGGGTTGTCCAACTTCTATGTCATGTGCAGTTCCCAAACCCTGAGGCAGACAACAGGGGCTGCACCCTTCCACACACATACCACTGCACCACGTAGGCAGCCCCCCCTTTCAGCTCCCTCACTGCACCACACTGAGGGCACACTGCCCAGCGCAGTGAGTCACACCACCCCACTCCCTGGGACAGGAACAGGGATGTGAAAGCTGAGGAAGGAGAAGCCTAGAGTGCAGCAGCAGCCAGAGCAACAGGAGCAGTGGCAGTCTGGTAGGAGCCCAGCAACTAAACATTAAGCACCCACAGTCCACATGCGGCCCACCCAGTGGACAGCCCTGCAACAATCCATAGCTCCTTCCACTCTCCTCTTTAGTCAATTCCATTTCCTAATCACATCCCTTACACAAATCACTGCTGATATCACTATTCCCAATCTTCACTAGGGTGTTAATGTAGAGGTTTAGGGAGGTGGGGGAAAAGGTGTTGTTTCCTCATAAGTAAAACCTGAATCTAAATGTGCTCACCACTCCCCTTAACTTGATAAAGAAAACCTTTGTGCCCAAACTGAAATAAAAGCCCAATATTTCTGCAGTATCAAAAGTTTCAAATGTATGTTAGGTTGGCATAAATTCTTCAGTGACATGCTGTACTTCAGAAGGAAAAATAGTGCAGGAGACAACAGGGCTAGACTTTTCCTTTAAAAAAAATTTTTATACAACTTTCAGTAAGATAATCAAATGGCTTTATACAGTCTTTCTTCTTTAAAGGATTCGAAAAAGCTCACAAATTTACATGGATATAGAAATTACATTAAGAAATTTGGCACGCTGGACCACAGGTAGGGACAGAAGATACAAAGGTACCTGTTTAAACACAGTATATTTTGTGCAGGCAGAGAATTTAGCTTAATGCAATTATCTGAACTGTGTTTCATCTAAAGCTCATCTGTACTAGGCAAGTGCAATGATTTAACTAAATCTGGTTAAATCAGAATGAACCCTTGATGTAGACACCTACCAGAATAACCCAAAAAACAACAATCCACAAACACAGGAGGTCACACCCTTTTAGTTAAATTAAATACCTTTTTAATCTAACCTAAAGACATTCTCTATAATAAACATGACCTGAAGATGCCAACAGTCAACTTAACCTATGAAAGGTGCCAAGAAGTCTTCAATCACTACAAATAATTATGATCTCAACACTAAGCCAGATCCCCATCCTTATAATGGGGCAACACTACAGATAAGAGTACTGATTACTGAATCATCAATAGCACAGACTTTAACACTGCTATGTTCTTTGGAGGTCTTCTACCCAAAAATTAGCCCCCGTGACCCTTGTGCAGTAGGAAGGAGTCTGGTGAGCTTTTTTCAGTTCCTCAGATTGCTAATTTGCTAGGGTAATTCAATGGAAAGGAAAGAGAGACAAGAACGGATGGTTTCTATCTCCAGGGGGACCATACAGGTAACCCCCACTTAGCACTCTTAATTGGTTCCTGAAAAACCAAGTGTTAAGCAAAACGAGCATTAAGTGAAACTGAAAGTATCCGACAATCCAAGATGGTGACTGCAACTGTTTTTAATGACCAAAGCATTATACGAGGCGACCATGAGCATTATAACAAAACTCACTGAGCGTCAAGTGAAATCAGGCATCAATTTAAAATGAGCATTATAGAGAAAGTGCTAAGCAAAATAGCATTAAGCAGGGGTTGCCTGTACCAGGAGGAAACCTTCTGTTCACCACACCTGAATTAAGATTTGACTATTAACAAATATCTCCACCATGACCCAATTAACTTGGCTGGAAAGGACTGGCCAGTAAGAAAAAAGTCACTCGCAAGAGTCTCCCTCCACAGCCCAAGCAAATTAAAATGCTACAACTGATTTATTAGCAAGAGAGAGCGAAAGCTCAACTTCAGTGGGAAACCTCCCCTCTAATACAAACAAACCAACTTCAAAAAGAGACTGAGAAGTTGCATCAAAACCACTGGTCCCATGCCAGAAAAAAAACACTGTGGTCCTGGTTCCTTTAGTACCTACCCCCAGATTCTTCATCCACTACTGCCAGTGACAAAAGAAGACTAATACTGACTACTTCTGCACTGTTTCCATAAAGTGTTAAAATTGAATGGACAGAGCTAATGGCTACGGAAGAATAAAAAGCATGCCCACATTGTACCCGGCTTAATTCAATATTATTTGGCCTCTATTTGCACGAACATCAAATTCTTTTTTTTGTCCTAACATATGGAGCTGACACATTGCCTAAGAACATGTGCCATCATTCTACTACTGCAAGAATACCAGTTTGTCAACATACTCCAAGTATATTATTACTGAATGTTTCTAAAATAAATGTGTTCCCACAGAGGACTAATAAATCATAAGAGGATTTTTTAATATGTCGAAAGTAGTCGTCAAAATGAATTTCAACATCAATTAACACTGTGTTCATTTTGAGTCAGCAGCAAGCTGAAACTCCTGGAATAACATTTAAGTGGAAAAAATACATAAAGAATTTACTTAGGTTTGGTTTTCATTATGAGAAATGAAAATCAAACCATAAAAATCCCACCCAAGATTCATACAATATAAAAGGCTATACAAAAAGTAGAATTAAAATCTTATTTGTATTTTATTTAAATACATACACCATCACACAAGCATAGAACTTTTTTTTTCAACTTTAGGGACAAATAAATGCCAAAAATTCATCAACAGTCAAGCAGATGGCTGTCTTCAAAGCAACATAGGCCTAGCTCTTAAGAATGTTTGCATTCAATTTTCATTGTGGCATGCTGCCAAAGTTTTCTTGAGGAACATAATTGACAGAAAGGAAATAGAGATTAACAGTTCAACTCACCAAAATCTAAATGGAATTTCATGGGGCAAAGAAAGCACTCCTCTAGAGAAAAGCCATTCTCTCTGTTTCATTTCATAGGCTTGCTACAAACATCAGATGTGTAAGCTGCTCAAAAAAGTTGCTTTTGTAGTAGGATATAGTAGGTAACATACGGAAGAAGAGCTGGTAGCAACCCCAATAATTCACTGAATTCAAGATGAGAAGTTTAATTACATTAAGACTACTGAACTTGTGCTCAGTATTGACAGTATTGTTGAGCAGCTGCAGTAAATGATACTGGAAATGACCAAGTCAAAGGTCTTATACAGTAAAAGCTGCGCTATCCGGCATCTTACAAGCCAGCAAGTTCCACTAACCGGCACGCTGACTTGTAAGATAAAGTAAAACCGGAAGTGCCCACCGTGGCACTTCCAGTTTCTCCGAGCCCCCACAGCCTGGGGCAAAGCAGCCTGCGCTGCCGAGCCCCCATGGCCCGGGGGCATAACAGGCAGCACAGGGCCTGCCTCCCTGTCCCGCGGGGCTCACAGGACAGGCGGCAATGCCACGGGAGGGGCAGAGGGATGCCCCAGACATGGTGGGAGAAGCGGCAGCCGGGGCTGCTCAATTAACCAGCATATTTTGTTATCCGGCATCCCCCATTCCAGCGGGGATGCTGGATATCAGAGCTTTCACTGTATCAGGTTCCACCACAGTTTAATGATGCATAAATCTGAAAATGCTGCAATTAAGTTGCTTATTGGTATATTGTGACAGGCTTGGGTATTCTGCCTTACCTGGAGTCAGGAGCCCCTAGTGGCCAGACTGGCCTGCCCATATTTCCTGTCTCCAATCTCTATCCTGCCACAACTTGATGTCGCAAGTATAAAAACAGGTCATCGCCCATAGAGGTAGGGGTGGCCTAATCCTTGGTGCCTTTTTCTTCTCTGCCCACACAATGAGGGTCTTAGTCGCCTTAGGGGCTAGAGTCATAACCTCCAGTAACATCCATGCCTTGCAGACGACTTATTTGGCCTCTCGTAGGGGATCTCTTAGTGTAAAACAGACTCTGGCCCTGCAGGCCCCAAACCCTGGTCTGGGCTTCAGCCTTCTTGACCTCTGCCTTTATCTGGCTGAGTTCCCTCAGTATAGGTCCCCTGCTGAAGACTCTGGGTTCTTGGGACCAAGCCCCACATGTCTCTGACCAAAGCTGCTCTTGCAAGCATGCAGTACCCCTGGCATCCTGTTCCATGGCCTCTAGACATCCCCTACAGCTACAACCTGGTCCTCAGGTCACAAACTTAAATAAAGGAAAGAAAACCAACACAAAAAGGATTAACCATCTGATTCTAAATCAAACTCAACCCCCCTCAGGGCCACCTTCATAAGGAATAGCCTCAGATCCCCCAGCCCCAGTGTACCTACTTCCTCTTTTCTTGGCAGCCAGCTCAGCCTCCCAGCTCCTTCCCCAGCAGTCTGAAGGCCTGAACTGCCCACTCCAGCTCAGAGTGTAGAAGATATTGGGGAAGAGATGACTGAGGGGGGACTTGGTGGCCATCTATAAGGATTCAAGGAGTGAATATCAGGAGCTGGGAGAAAAACTGTTCACTAGGATGCGCCAGGGGAGGCCAAGGAGCAGAGGCCATAAACTGTTAGAGGGTGGTTTCACGTTGTTGTAAGGAAGAACCTTCTTTACAGTAAGGGTGACCATAATATGGAATAGTCTTTCCAAGAATGTGGTGCAATCCCCAATCTTGGAAGTCTTCAAGAGGAGACTGAATAGACACCTTTCTAGAATCATTTGCTCTCAGCAGTATTCCTGCCCAGACCAGGGGGGTTGGATTCAATCTTCTGAGGTCCCTTCCAGCCCTTAATTTCTATGGTTCTTACACACAAGCCCTGCCCCATCTGGATAACCTACTGATCAACCCATTGCTGCACCTAGAGATGTTCCCAGCAGTTCCTACTCAGCCTAATGAGCTGTTGAGCTATTCTTACCCTGCAGCCTTTCCAAGGTCCTTAGCAGGCTCCAGCCTCAAGGCTAGAGTTCTTGTTGGGACTAGATGTTGCAACAGCCAGCCCCCACGGGCTACAAAAGTCCTGCTCTCCCTCTAATTGCCGTTAACAGGGTTGGGGTTCCTTGTAACCTAGATCATGATTAACAGAGTAGAATTAGTTTAAAATCTGACATTCCTTTTTACTATATTTGATGCTGACGGCATGAAATGGAGCAAGTATTTTACACATTTTCATAAATACAGACAAGTTTCTTAAAAGGTCATACTTGGGTCTTGTATTTCTTATATATGGAGCTAAATAAATAAAAGTAATTGTCAACCACAAATGTTATACCTCACTCTTGTTAACAAGTTGACAGGCTAAAAGATCTGAAGCATATGACAAATGAGTTAAAAATGAATCCGTGGGAAGCTACTTATTAACAGACAAAAAGCCACACTTACTAATCAGCAGGGATCTGGGTTTTCCACTTGCCACAAAAAACCACAGTAAACCCTGGACTTCCTCATTTTAAAGGAGAAAAATGTGGGAAACAGTAGTTTTCCCCTTGCAGACTGGCAGAGTTCCAGCCTGCAAGGGGCTCAAGAGAGCAGGAGAAGGGCGGTCAGGCAGGGGCCACCACGTGCATGTTTGTATGTACATGGCCACCAGGCAGGCTGGAGAGCAGCCCACCACAGGTAAGTCTGTCAGCTGGGGGGGGGAGTGGGGGGGGGGCAGGGGTTGTATATTGAGGCCACCATAGTGAGGGTGAGGGAAGGAGTTGGGCTGGAAGCGCAGCCCAATTGGGGCAGTACATGGCACTTGGGGCCTGGAGCCAGAACGTCCAGTCACAGGGCCCAGGCAGCTCATCCATGGGGCATGTTGGGGGCAGCTCCCTGCCGCTGTGCACACTCCCAAGGGGGCATAGGGGACACCTGTCCCCCAGATTTGAGGGCAAGACAGAGGCAGGCTGCAGGCTTGGGCTTCCTGCCCTGCTGCCCTCCCCCTAGGGCCTCTGCAGCCCAGTGGAAGGGACCCAGCATGACAGGGCAGTGCGGGGTAAGGAAGCTCAGTGCCGCTGCTGCAAGCCCTGTGTACCATGGTGAGGTGTCCCTTGCCCACCCAGCAGTGTAGGGCTCCCAGCGGTGGCACCAAGCCTCCCTGCCTGGCCCTGCTGTGCTGAGTCCTGCCTGCTGGGCTGCAGAGGCCCTGGGAGAAGGACAGCAGGGCGGGGAGCCCCAAACCCATAGCAGACAGCCTACATGTGTGCCCCACACAGGCTCTGCTCCAGCTGTGCCACTCACAAGGGAGGGGAAGTTGGGCTCCACGCTCTGCTCCACCACAGCAGCTGCTGCTTCCTACAGGCAGCAGCTGGGTCTCTAGCACTGCTGAGGGGGGTAGGGGGCTGCGAACCTGGGTCCCTGGCCCTGTAGCCCTGGTTGCTGGGAGCCCCCTCCAGCAGGGCTGGGGAGGTGCAGACTGAGGGGCACCAGCAGGACTGGGGGGCTATGGCAGGGCAGCAGAATATCAGGGCTGCTCAGCACCACAAAGCAGTGAGGAGGGAGACGACCGACCGCAGCTGGACACATGTTCTGGTGAGCAAAGGGGCAGGGGAGCTCTGATTTTCCATGATAAAAAACCCAAAAATCAAACACAAAAATTTATAAGTATTTAGAATTTATTTTATTATAGTGATTGAGGCACTGGCTGGCTTCCAAATTGCTTTAAAATTGTAAATATAAATCAATAAAATTTTGTGTTCAACTGATACCTATATTATATATATAGTGGCACTTCATTTTAATCATGGAAAAATGTGGATTTGGGTGTTTTTAAATCAGAGAATTTGCTAGTTTTAAATCAGAGACAACCAGGATCCTTGCTAATCAGACTTATGTTTACCTTCTGCATCCTTTCAGATATTCTACAACCAACCTGTCTGGAAACAGAGTTCTGTAGCTTTTGGATAAGCAGACCAGCTATCAAAAAAAAGTCTTTGTTAAAAAAAATATTAATCAGAGGCAGTACATACTGACCAATGTTGTTGCATATAACAATAGCATTTACAAATTCAACTTGCTAAACTAAAAACAAGTTTGGGTCTAAATAGCAAAACATTTTCCAAGATCAAAGCCAAAAGTTATTAAAAATTACTTATGAATCCATCCAAAACAGGAGCTACTGCAGCCAAAATTTGCACAATATCAGCACCATTAAAACAAATAAGCAGAGTACTTTTCTACTGAGCAAAATTTTAATTTTTCAGTTCATAACATAAAACCACTACTTTATGCATATGTAATCCAAGCCAACAGGACCAGAAAGGGTAAATATTGCCTCAAAATGTTTTCTGAGCACCAAGAACTGCTCTGCTACATTTTTAAACTATAGACTGCCATTGCTGGATTTGGAAGAGATAGAGAGAGAAAGAACTAAGCCAGAGATTCTCAATTCCTGGGCCACAGCCCAGTGGGTGGGAGTATCCTTACCTGTCTGCCAGCTGTGACTGCTGGCCATGGCTTGCCAGGCTGCGGCATAAAAAGTCTGAGAACTCCTGAACTAAGCCAGTTGCTTCCATAACTTCTGCTGCAGTTATGCTGCTGGGCACACTGCACACCTTACAGTTCTGCCTGACTTTTGAATATTCCCAGCTTCTTCTGCAGAGGAGAATGAAAAATAATAGCTACAGAACTAGTTAGTCCCCAAGGTGTCACCTGCCCTGCCTTCTGCAGATCTATAGAGAGCAAAGCACCCAGACTTTCAACTCCAGATGTGTGCAGACTATAGCACCAACTTTTCCACCAGTAGCTAGGCACTGGCACTTCAGAAGCATTCAACTCCTGTTTTAAACCTACTGATAAAAGACATGGGAAAGTGGACAGCAACGAGGACTGGTTTCTGCAACCCTGACAGAACTGCAGAAGCACGTGGACTGATCCTGAGCCCACGCATGTCTTGGTAACATTCACAGGCTGAGTCAGCAGGGTGCATGCAGTGGCTGTGAGCCATGCATGACCTTGCATGAGTCCCAGCAGTCCAGCTGTTTGCTTCACAAGGCAAAATGAACTCTCACCTCTTATCTTATTAAGTAGTACTGGAACATATACTTAGTGAAAGATACCAGATCGCACTGCAGGTCTCTTACTGAAACAAGTTGCATGAATTTTTCTCCATGCCTTTGTTCTCTATCTCACGCTCAAAAGGAGAATTGTAAAAATGTTAAATAGGTAATTCCAAGAGAAGCGGTATCACAGGAATCCCTTTAGCAAATATAATCAAAGCAGCAGCCCACCCCGATACCTGCGCTGGCATACCGATTTTAGGCTGAAACTCAGACCATCTTAATTCTAGAGTACAGCTGCTCCTGTACAATATAAAACAGAGTGTTTTATCTGAAAGGTTTTCCAGTAGAGCAAGACACTTATTAGAACTCATGGGTTTCCATTTCTAATATTACAAGCAGCTGATTTTGATCTAGTCACTCATGCTGCTGATCCACCCAAGCAACAAACAGTAAATACTTCTGAACTCACAAAAACACCTATAGAAGGTGTACATTAAAGTTGGTAGAGTGAAAAAGATAAAGGCAACATAGACCCAATTTTCAGCTCCTGAGCATCTGCTACTCCTATGACTGACTTCATTTGGTTTAGTATGCTCATATAGCCCATTAAAAGAAAATTATGTGCAAAGCATCAACATTAATATATAAAATAAAAAAATAAATAAATAATGACAGCACTCTGCTTTTACTACAGAGTTAATAATCAGGGTGTCTCATCTTGTTTTGCTGAAGACCAATACAGTATTTCAGTCCCATTACTACACTATATACTGAGCTACAGAAAACCATTCTGGGTCTCAAACAGGGCACTTCACTTTTAAGATAAAGCAACTTAAGCAAGAGAAGGCTGGGTAACCTTAGAGATTAATCCTTCCCTATGCTCTGTCTGACTTCAGACCAACACCACGACCTCTCTTGATCACTAGAGTTAATTATTTCCATCTACAAGGATCTTGTGTGAAACTCCACACAAATTTTGTGAGCATTAGATTGTAAAACATTAAATTACTGGGAAAGATACAAAGGAGGGCATTAGATCAGTTTGAGAAATGGAGAAAAGTCTTACAGATTAGTCTTTACCTCAGAAGAAAAGGTTCTGAGGAGACCTGATCACTGTACAAAAGAAGATGGATTTTTGCAAGTAAGCCTGTCAAAAAGATCTATTTAAAGTTTGGGAGACTGCTTAAACTTGGTGCATGATAAGAATGACTGGAGTACAGAGACACAATATCAGAAAAAAATAGCTTGAAGAGACCCCACTACAAGCAAAAATGTAAAATATTGGTTTATATTTTATACGTCCTGGAGTTACACTCTTAAGTCTACAGCTGGATTTCTAGGTAGCAGAAGCAGCCTGAAAAGATCAATGAGAGCTGCAAGGACTCAGTATTTCTGGAAGTCAAGGCACTCCTACTGAGGTTTAAAAATCTTGGCTATATTCACCTCTCACTGTTTATATACTGTTGGCTTAGCTTTATAATTCAAGGAAAGTAAAACATAAAGCTGCACATTTACAGTCAATTTCACTTGTTTGCATGAAAAAAAATGTATTCACAGGAGTGTTGGACAGTACTTCAGAATTTTGTTAGTTTTATTTGAACCATAGACAAACCCAGTCAGTTCACCGAGAAGGAAAAAAAATAAACCCCATTCTTCACAGTTCTCTCTCTGCCTGCTTTTCCTCTTTTTGCTTACCACCCTTCATGCAATACATTCACAAGTGATGTACAAAAACTGGGGCCCCAAGAGAGGGGAGAAAGGGGGTGGATCAGAGGAAACATTACTGTTGTCTAAAACTCACTTTGGGGAAAATAAGGAAAATACTGAAACACTGGAGCAGTTCCAAGCGTTATTCTCATTTTACAAGCTGCAAGTAGAAAGCAACCCAGGCACTGTTTAATATCCCAGAACAGATTCTGCTCATCTCTGCTTAGGCTGGCTCCCTTAACATAGTCCACAAAAAAAAAAAGGCAGGCAATAGGCAAGTATGGATTTTCTTGCAAGTATAAGTAGTTTTATTTGGCAGGAATAAGGGGAGAAATTCTGTCTTTTTTATTTCCTGTATCCACTAATGCAACGCTATGTTTATGCAGTGTGGCTCAATTTCACTCTGTTACATAAAACTAGGAGCAAAAGAAAAATAACTGAAGCTGCATGCGTGACTTCAGACACAGAAAGATATTTTATCAGGTCACTTTACAAGAAATTGTATTCATCATCTTTGGGGCTAGGAGTGAGTGAATTTGATTTAATTAAGGCTTAAGTTCTCCATGCACAGTTTCTACTCAAACTTCCTTACCAGCACTTGCATACAACTTTGTTAAAACCCTGCCCAGATCATTTTACAAGATAAAATGCTGCATGTTATTTACTAGACACCACAGCTGTATGGTTAAGGTGGCAACTGGGCTATTATGAATCCCCCTCCTCAACACCAATAGTTTATTGACAGGTTTAGCTACCTTGCTTCAACATTTTGTAAAAGTTGAAGCTAAAGAACAGAAATAGTTGATTCTTCTAAAACACTGGAAAGAGATGCTTCAATAGCAAAACAGACAAAACTCTCACATGTGCTGAACTCAGTAATGGCTGCCAGGGATATTGCCCAAGCAAGGTAAATTATAGAATCAGCACCCGAGGAAGAAGATATAGTACATCTAATCTGGACTGAGAGAATGAGAGCTCGATTTATTTAAAAGATGTTTTAAACTACTTCCGAAAGCAAGAAGTGTATAAAGGTTAAGAGCCTTTACTATCCATAGGAAAAAAAATTAAGCATCCTCTACACTCCTGTTGACATCCCACTGCTTCTCTCCTGTAATAAACTACAATACCCAGGCTGCTGATCACAGATGAGAGGATATCAGACAGCAACAACTGTGCTTAATTGCTTGCTGCATATTTCACTTGCTTTCCACCAGACTCCCAGTCCAAACTTTTACCTTGTTTTACACCAGAACTCTATAAAGCTTAGAATAGAAACCTCTATAAATCTCTCTATATAGCACTGATTGTCCTAAAACCTAAGAGAGGCTTTTGTGTTGACAAATTTGCTTCCTGGATTTGATCACCAGAGCCACATCCACATGAGTGTGAAGGTTTCATTCCCTGAGGACAACTAGCTGCGGGACACCTTGCACTGCCACTAGCGGTCCCCGGGAAACACTTGTGCCAAGTGCTCTGGTGCACAGCAGGTTATCCTGGGTGGGATAGGGGAGGCTGGTGGGATACTGGGCTGGCCCCAGCAGCCTTACCTGGGGATCTGGGGGCCTCCTGGGGCTGCAACAGCAGTGATCTTGCCGCTCAGAGCCTGGCCGGCAGCCGGAGCGTGATTCCAGCCAGCCAGGCTCTGGTTTTAAGCAGTGTGTGCTGCCCCTGTGCACATCGCTCCGCTTTTCTTTTTGCACAGGTATTTCTGACCCCTGGATATCTCACAAGGTTCTCATTAACAAACTAAGGAAAGCACAGAGGCAGAGAAGGATCTTGGAATCACTGTTGATTCCAAGATTAACATGAGCTGCCAACGTGGGGACATGGTCAGGAAGGCTAACCGCACCTTGTCATGCATCCACAGATGCATCACGAGCAGTTCCAAGGTGATCCTTCCCCTCTATGCGATATTGATCAGGCCACACTTGGAGTACCGCGTCCAGTTCTGGGCGCTGCACTTCAGGAGGGATGTGGACAGCATTGAGAGGGTCCAGAGGAGGGCCACTCACATGATCAGGGGGCAGCAGGGCAGGCCCTACGAAGAGAGGCTACAGGACCCAAACCTGTTCAGCCTCCACAAAAGAAGGCTGAGAGGGGATCTAGTGGCCGCTTATAAACTTGCCAAGGGGGACCAACAGGCAATGGGAGAGTCCCTGTTCCCCCGAGCACCACTGGGGGTAACAAGGAACAACGGCCAGAAGTTGACTGAGAGTAGATTCAGGCTAGATATCAGGAGGCACTACTTCACTGTCAGGGTGGCTAGGAGCTGGAACCAACTTCCAAAGGAAGTGGTGCTTGCCCCTACCCTGGGGGTCTTCACGTAGCTGGGGTCATTTGCCCCCGGTATCCTTTCCTGCCCATGGCAGGGGGTCAGACTAGATGATCTGCTTAGGGCCCTTCTGACCCTACCAACTATGAAAGACTAGACCAGGAGCGCTCAACCCCCCAGCCAGCGGGCTCAGATTCAAGCCATGACCCCAGATCATCTAGTACACAGGATTGCCAAAAAGTCTGTAAATTTGGCTACCCCACTCCCAATCACCACTTCCAGACCTGAAGGGGGGGCCCTGGGCCCCTCCGACACAGGCTTGATTAGCTGATCCCAGTGCATGGGGTCGGGCAAGGGAAAGCATAGGGCCCAGGGTCCAACCCTGGCAAGCTGAAGGCTGGGAAGAGCTGTGCTAGCCCTAGGACCCAAGCTTGGTGTAAGAGGCTGGAACGGGGGAAGCGCAGGTTTCCCAGGCCCCACTCCCAATGCACTGGGGCCAGAAGGGTAGTAGCCAGGTCCCTGGGGAGCAATTCCTGTGAAAGGGGGGTGGTACCAGGCCCCCAGGGACCAGTCCTAACTGGAAGGGGCAGCACTAGGCCCCTGGGACTAAATCCCCAAGCACTGGCACCAGAGAGGGTAATGCCAGGCCCCTGGAAACCAATCCCATGGTGAGAAGGCGGGAAAGAGCGGTACCAGATTCCAATCCCTGAAGGGAAGTGGTTGCAAGCCATCAGGGTCCAATCCTAGAATGCAGGGACAATGCCAAGGCCCCAGGACATAATCTTGGCACATAGGGCTGGATCCAGCCTAGGGACAGGCCCCACTTATCTGGCTCATAAGGCCAAATGGGTGAGCACTCCTAAACTAGGTGAAAGTACTGTTATGTGGATACATAATAGGTTGGATCAGCACACTCAGTAAGTATTCAATGGCTCAAGGTCAGTTGGGAAAAGGTATCAAGCACAGCTCCAAAGGGGTCTGTCCTGTGTTTTAATAACTCCAGTAAAGATTTGGATGGGACTCCATATGCACTTTTCAAATTGATGGATGACACCAAAGTTGGGTGAAGACATGATGGAGAATAGGGCTATGATCCAAACTGAGCTGGATAGACTGGGCAGGGGAAGAGTGATTGGCAGTCAATCAGATGAGATTGAACAAGTGCAAAGTCCTGCACCATGGCCAAAATAATTGGGTGCCTAAATACAAACTGGTGAGAAACTAGCTAGGTTACAGTAGTGCAGAGAAGGACTGGGGATTACAGTAAGCCATAACCTTCATATGACTGAAGTGTTCTCTTGTTGCAAAAAAAGCCAATAGCATACCAAATTGTATTAACAAAAGTGTCACTTAAACGACACACCAAGAGAAGCAATTCTTTCCCCTTTTATCACTGGCAAGGGCTCACACAGAATACTGTATCCAGTCTTGGGCCCTGCACTTCAAGAAGTATGTGGACAGTTTGGAAGGAGTCCAGTACAGGGCAACAAGTGATTAGGGGCCTGGGAACCATGACTTAACAAATAAAGGCTGAAGAACCTAGGGTTTAGTCTAGAGTAGAGAAGTTTAAGCAGGGATTTAATAACAGTCTTCAACTGACTGACTGACTGACTGACTGACTGACTGACTGACTGACTGACTGACTGACTGACAATGGGCTTGCTCTTAGAGGCTGAAGGGGACAGGTCAGGACTAGGAACAACAGCCTTCAGCTGAAGCAGAGGAAGTTTAGGAACAACTCTGTCTGTGAAGGTGGTCAAGCACTGGAAGAGGCTATCTAGGGAAGTTGAAAATTTCCAGGGATGGAGATTTCACAAGAGCAGGTTGGACAGACACTTGGCTAGAATGGTTTGGTCAGGGATGATCCTACCTAAGCATCAGTGTTTCTCAACCCATAGGTTGCAGGAAATCACCGAGAACAAAACAAAAAAAAAAAAAAAAAAAACAAAAAAAAAAACCACACACAAACAAACCAACCCAAACCTAAAAATGGATTCTCCTTTAAAAGGAGAAAAGATGTGGAAAACTGGCTTTTCCTTTACAAGCTGTTAGAGTTTCAGTCTGTAAGGGGCTGCTTGGGGCCCCTCTTGCCCCACATACAACCCCTTCTGCCCAATCCCACACAGAGGAGCTGAGGCCTGAGGGCAGGGGGCAGCAGGTCAGGAGTGAGGGGCACTGGGTCAGGGATAAGCAATGTTTACAAATGAGTTGTGGTACAAAAAAGGTTGAGAACCAGTAGACTAGACGACTTTGCGAGGACCCTTCCAGCCATACTTTCCTGTGATCCTATTATGCGAATACAGGAGGGAGAAGAGATCATGCATATAAAAAGTTTTTTTTATTAAGTTCACTCTGTAACCATTTCTACACTGGGAGAACACTAAAACAAGAATTTTCTTTCAGATTCGTTTCATGCCAACAAGTTTAACTTGACATTGTATTTCACAGCATCTTTATCAGAAGTACATTTTTAAGATAACCAGTTGAGAGTTAGAAGCGTGCTTCCTGGGGAGATCTGGTACCAGACAAGAGGAAAGGGACAAATGAAACTTCCACTGAAGGCTGGGTAGACAAAGAGCAGCAGCTGTTAAAAGAATGCATTCTCCAGCCACACACACTCCCTTCTCAGTCAGATCCAGACTCTCAAAAGGCAGTGACCCTCAGCAAAAGCGGGGAGCAGGAGAACAGCCACCCCCCCCCCCATCCCAATGGTCTTTCTGACAGGGATCCTTGGGCAAGAGGTAGATCTACCTAGTGGACTGATTCTGTTTCACCTAACTATTCTTGCATCTGTCTAGTACAGAAAAGAAATGGAAAGGTACAAAAACTTACAGCATCAAGAGAACCAGTGTAGAAGAAAAAGCCACCAAAGATTGATGCAACAGGAAGACAGCAGCAAAGATAATAAACCTATGCAACTACAATTTGAACAACTTCATCAGAAGACTAGTTAAGAGGTCAAGGTGGTAGGCCACATCAAAACTTAAGCAAAGGTGGCCAACATGCAGCATGGATGCCAGAAGTGGCATGGGCAAACTGTGTGGTGTGTAGCAGATTCGAAGAGGGAGACAGAGCACAACGGTAGAGAGCAGAAAGCAGAGGACCATATCAAGCAAGCAGCACGAAGCAGAAAGCTGAGCAGATCAGGTAAGGAAAGAAAGGGATCAGAGGGGTTCTTGGGGAAAGTGCGGGACTGATTTGTGAGACTGCTGCCAATAAGGTTGGCTCCCAAGTCAGAGCACAAACCAGCTCATACAGTGAAAGAAAGAAAGGAAAAGAAAAGAAGTTGTGGTACAGAGATAGAGGAGACAATAGTAATTGGTAAAGCACTAGGACCAAGAGGAAGGATAGTGTCATTAGTACTACCATCTGAAAAAAAGATTACAATGAGACATTTGGCAGGGAAAGAAGTTTATTTTGCCTACCCACTTCTCCCTGGACCCTTAATCAGTGATCTTGACTGATACCATCACATGTAGCATGTTTGAAAACTAGGAAAAGTGCGTTCAAGTAGCTATCTGGAAAGCAAAAGAAAAAGACAGGAGCAGTGTTTCAGAGAAGCCTTGTAAAGAAGAAACAACTGAGTAGATCAAAAGGCAGTGCAAAGAAACAGTAAACACATGAAAGCACATTTGTGAGAGAGCAGTCTGGCAACATAATTAGCTTTGAATTGACAAGTGCAAATTGCCTCATGGCAGAGCTTGTAAAAGGACCAATATCACAAAGTAATTAAATGAATATGATCTAATCAACATCCAACTTTATTACAGGAAAAAGAGAACAATGTTAAGATTTCCTCAAATGAACCTTAAGTATTATTTTCATTTACTTATGATGTACAAGATAAAAGAGAACATCTTTAAGGTCACTAACTTTCTATCACTGAGAGTCCCCATTCATTTAAGTCAAATGTTACCCAACCAAACTAGTCCTAAGTCAACATCACATTAAGTCAGGGGTCAGCAGCCTTTTCCCAGTAGAGGCAGATCTTAAGCCAACCAAGCAGTAGCTGCCTAGGAGTCTCTGCCAGCGTATACTTTCAAGCCAACTCGCCGCATAAGAATGGGCACCATAGAAAAGCCCAAGATGAAATTCAGAATTCTGTCTTCAAAACAAAGGTTTGCATAGCTTTTAAATGTGGCCTGGAGGTACACAGTGAACAGTAAGGGGGGGGGAAAAAAAAATGCAACTCATTAAATAAGCATTGATCATTACATGCAATTAATTAGGAACAATGCTTATAAGAGTATAGCCTACATAAACAACAAGCAGAGTCTTCATCATGATGTATATGCTTGAAGGAGCTAGATTTAGGTTAGACAGGTAACTTATTTCCGCACTTCCTAACATTGGACTGCTCCATTTCTAAATATAACAATACCCTTTAGCAGCTCATGTGTAAGGGAAGTTTCAGGAGATGATCCTGCACTTTTTGGGGCAGGAGGGGGGGGGGAAAAAAACAAAAAACACACATTTATAACAAGCTTAGTTTTCAATAGGAAAGTCGGTAGAAAGTAACCACAATCATAAATTTCCTCTTTTCCACACTGGTATGTAAAAGGCTATGCAAGCAGGCAAAAGACAACCAGGTACAGGAGGGAAACTAGAACTCATCTGTAGGTGCTTGCAAGTCTTCTTCTAGAAGGAAGCATGCTAAGGGGCAGGATGCACAAACCTCGATTTAGTCTTACAACCCTAAATAAAGGTGACTGAAGCCGAAATTTGAGAAGACCTACATGCTTCGCACAGAGAAACTGTATCTCCAGATTCAGCTCAAGCTCTCGCCTTCACCATGTCCTCATCGGGTCTTTCTGGCACGCTCACAGCCCTCCCCAACAGCAATGAACATGCCTGAAGAAAAACAGGAGGGCAAATTAAAGGATCACCCAAGCCCGCATGACAGCCACTCTTCTCTTCTTCCCCTCCCCACTGCCACATTGGAGGGCAAGTTAAAGGATTACCCAAGCCCGCATGCCACATTGGCCCCAGGCCCACTAGGGAACATGAACAAATTAAAAGTGCGTGTTGGGGGGGGAATGATAGGGGAAACACAATAACAAAATGTAGGAGAAGGGGAAAGCCCCTCTTCAGGTTGGGACAGCGGCGCGAAAGCTTCAGCCATGACTTCAGCTAAGTGGCCCAAGGCCGAGACCAGTCAAGGTTCAGATGATTTCACAGAAAGAAAAATATGCGCGCACACACAGGAGATATGCAAGCTCTCCTGAGATTATATACATATACACCAGGGGTGGGCAATTATTTTGGACAGAGGGCTGCTTACTAAGTTTTGGCAAGCCAGAGGGCCCGTGAGACAGGCTACCAGGGGGAGATAAATATAAGATTTTCCAAATTTTTTTAGGGGCCTAGAGGGCCAGGCAGAATGGCCTGGAGGGCAGCATCTGGCCTGCATTTTTCCCCACCCCTAATATACACACATATTATAACTAGTATACAATTAACTGAATATTTTCTATGATTTCTGTGTGTCTACATGCATTCTAACATTATAAAAGCCTTAATCTGCCAGTCCATAACGCTTTATTTGCGCTCTGATTGGCTGCCCAAGACAACCAATCATAGTGCAAATACAACATTGGGACAGGAGGTGGTGGTGCAGTGGAGCACTGCCATGATCACAGGGACACAGGGGATGGAAGGGAGAGGTCAGCCTGGGGCTCTCGCTGGCTGAGCTCTGCGTGACACACATACAGGCAGAGACAGATGTTGATTAGTGATAATTATTATTATTATTATTATTAATATGTTATAAATGTTGATGTTTAAAATAAATATTAATGTAATAATTATACAAGTAACTAATGATTTAAGTTATTATAATCATAGCATAATAAGTTGTTATAATAGGCCAGCTGGCCTCCCCCCTCCCTGGAGGAGGCAGCAACTGAGCCAACAGAAGGGGGTGGGGGCAAAGGCCAGTGCTGGTCTCGCCCCCCTTGCCCTGCCATGACATTTGGCAGGGGAAAGCGTTGGCCTGGCCCCCCCCACCATGGCAGCCTGGCTTCATTCCTGATGGGCAATTGGCTAGTATACTATGCGTGCGTGTGTCTACATGCATACACACACACACACACACACACACTATTATAATAATTTAAGTAATTAATAACTGTTAATAAATACGTGTTAATGTAATAATTATATTAAACATGTCAAGACTTGTAACCGATATATTATTATAACTAATCAACGTCTGTCTATGCCTGTACGTGTGTCACGCAGAGCTCAGCCAGACGGAGCTCCAAGCTGACCCCTCAGGAGCCCAGAGGCTGGCAGCGGGGGGGGCCAGCCGGAGCCGGCCCCGCCCTCTCGGCAGCCCACAGCGGCCCCTCAGCCGCGCCAGGGAGCCGGGCCCGTGGGGGCCACGGCGCGGCCGCCGACCGAGAAGAACCGAACCCAGGCTGCCGCCGCCATCTCTCCCCCACTTCCCCAGCGGCGGTCACCTCTGACCCTTGACCCACCTTTCCGGGTCACTTCCGGCGCGCTCCCAGTTCGACCCCCCTCCCGCTTCTAAAAGCGACAGAACCCGCCTCGCTTTGGCCCAACTACGCCGCGCCCCGGGGTGGGCGGGGCCTGCGCCCGAGGAAGCAATTGCGTCACAGAGGCAAGAACGCTAGCGAGCTCTGTAAGAACAGCAGCAGCAGAAGCAGAGCGGGGTCGTTGTCGCCGATCCTGGTTTTCTCTGATAAGAAAAATCCTAAATTTTCAGCTTTTAAAAAGTAATCCCCAAATCCACATTTTTTCGTGATTAAAATGAAACCCCACTATATATATATAGATATCAATATCTAGATAGAAAGATATGGAGATCTAGATGTCAATACGTCGGGATATCTAGATGGCAAGATGTCGCTATGTTGAGATATAGATATCTAGAGATATCAGTGACATTTCATTTTAATAATGGAAAAATGTGGATTTTGGGTTACTTTTTCAAACCTAAAAATTGGGGTTTGTTTGGGGTTTTGTTTTTTTTTAAATCAGAAAACCAGGATCCCTAGTCATAAGAAAGAGCCACTTGCCCCAGCAGTCCTTAAGTTAATGGTGCAATAAGAAACAGCCACAGAGTGAGGTTGAGTTTTTTGTTGGATTTTCCTTTTGTGTGGCATGGCTTTGGCTCACCCCATCGTCGGCTGCTGGAGCCAGCGCACGGCTGGGTCACGGCGTCAGCAGCAGTTTACCGGTTCGCAACCTCTTAAGTAAACGTGTGGGTGAGGCCTTAGTGTGCAAGGGACGTGGGAAAGGATCCTGCAGTGGTGTCTGTTGGGAGCTCTTCTTTTATGGTGTCCTTTGTTAAAGAGCACCCCAATTCAGCCAGGCTCTTCATATTTAGAACCCTGAACGTGAGCACTTTCCTGGCTTCTGTGACCCCGTTGTTCTGTGGCTCTGCTCCTTGTCATCTGTTCTTTCAGCTGGAGATTCTCAGCTGGGGAGAAGGGGGCAGAGATGACTCTGTTCCTTGTTCTTTAAACCAATGGCTTTCAGCCGGGGAAAGCGGGGACAGCAGCGACACCATTTCTTGTCCTTGTACAGGCTTTAACCCAGTGATTCTCAGTCAGGGAGGGGCACAGTGGTGGCTACCTTCCTTGATGTATGTTCTTCCATTCCCTGTTATACATTTTTTCAAACTGGTGAGTTTCAACAGGGTGGGGGGCTGTGGCTCCCTGGGGTACCTTGAGATCCTTTTGTCACAAACCCCATTTGCAGAGGACCTCCTGAGCCCCAAATTTCTCCCCTGCTGCACTGCTACCTGCCCCAAAGAACAGACCAAGGTGGCCCCATGATAGCTCCCTATCCCAGTACCCAAAGGTGCTCAGCCCTGGGGCCTGGACTCTGCAACTGCAAGGCAGGGGCCCTTCAAATTTTGGGTTATGAAAAAAATTCTAGGCTCCCCTCTCTGGAGAGGGTTGGCCTGGATATCACCTACCCAGAAGTCACTCCTTGCATGAGCAACCAATAAGGAGACAACCAACCAAAAGGATTTATATAAAAACAGAATAAGCATAAGAAACCAGTAAGTGTATGCTGAGATAGATATGAGTAAATAAACAAGAAATTACTAGATCATTGACCTGTTCTTATACCTACACCTTAAAACCAAAGATTCAGTCCTTAACCAGCTCCAGGCGTCTAAATGCAGCTTTTGGCTCTGACCCTGCCTGTCAGACCACCTGTATTTCCCTCTCATTTTGGCTTACCCGACCTCCTTGGCTGGCAGATTCAGCAACTCCTTTGTACCTAGGAAGACTGAAGACCCATCTATGCTCTCTAAGCAGGCTTAAGTGCCTTTGCCAGACTGGTTGTTATCATACCCCTTCATTTCTAGTGGGTCCACACTATGCCAGTTAACTTCCTGACGTCCCCAAAGGTGCATATTTACCAGACGAAATTCTTGCATCCTTTTTAGACATGTAGACTCCTTGATCTGATATGCTGTTTTTCCTGTTTGATAGGTCTGACCAGCTAGGTGTTAGGCTTCTTTTAAAATGTAAATACATCGTTGTCTGATCATATGCAGGCTCTCTCTGCTGGAGGACCAATATACAAACCAAGTCAAATGCTATTTTCAGCCATTGATTCTCCTAGACACGAATAATCATAGGAAACTCAAGTTAATCATGACTGTACTAACAACTTTAGCTGAAATATAATGATATATCAAAATTACATTTCTATCAAATACTATAATATATTTAATAGAACTGAACACTGCTTTGCACCAGCTATGATTAAAGACCAAATACCCCAATAGTAAACCTAATTTCAGAGCTTATCCATACATACCATACAGTGAACCTAAATGGTAACTTCCTCTTAGGGTACCTCCGTGATGCCTTGCAAGGGTGCTATGTGATGTTTGCAGTGTTAGGTAGGCAAACATGATTCACGAAATAAACACAGGGACTTCAATTGGGAATTTATGGTGATAAAATCATTCTGAACTGTTGCGGGCTTTCTTTATTCTTTGCATCAGCAAAACTGCTCTATTATTTTTCTGTACTCAAAAACCAAATAAAAAATGTAAGTGCTGGCATTTTCTGAGGAGTGCCTCAAATTTAATGAGGCTGCCTCATGCCTCGGATCTAAAAAGTTTGAGAACTGCTGCTTTAAACCCATCAAGGCAGAGGCTAGAAGGTAAATTCATCCCTTTAAACCCATCAAGGCAGAGGCTAGAAGGGAAATACATTCAGTAAAATGCTAACATGTGTCATGAAGGACCCTTCAAGGAAGCTAGAAGTAAAGCTGTAAGCTTCTGTAATCACCTTGCTCCAGTACATAGGGCCATGGGCTAGAAAGCAAAAGCTGTGCTATTCCTGGCACTGGCACCTATTCACTGTGTTTGCAAGTGCAAGTTACTTCTCCTCTCTGCCGTGAAACTTCCTTACCTATAAAACTCAGATAACAACATTCACCTTCCTTCCTAAGCCATTTTTGAGCACCGCAGATTAAAAATATAAGGGTCCAGACCCAAAAAAGTGTTTATGTACCTCATTCTTATTATCATTGTAAATCAGATGTGTAAATATCTTTGAGGATCTGTGCCTTGGATATTCATGCTCATCATGTAATCAGCCTAGTAATGTAACATGTGATGAGACATTTTTGGAGTTTTAGCCTCAAGACAGCCAAAAAGAGAGAGGTTGGAAGTTCACCTCTACTCATTTTCTGTAGATGAGCTGCTTTCTTTAGATTGGCAAAATATGATGTGAAGTCTCAAAACACTGTAAAAGCTAATGACAGTCTTCCTCATCAAGACCATGATGAGGTCCACAAGTTTTCCCTTCTATGCTTTTATTTTCTCAATGGCCACAGATCCTTAAGTCTACAAATGCTAGCCACATACCCCAGCTTGGTGGCTTTTCACACATCCTCTAGCACTGCCCTCTCAGCATGTCATGCATGACCCTTCTAAACTGTAGTGCCTGTATACACATCTATATTCCTCCTTGTGACCTACCTCAGCTCATATGCTTGTTAGGGGGGCTTTTGAAAATTTTGATTGACTGTTGCTCCTCCCCACCCCCCCCAAATATTTCTTCGGAGACCTGGGACATATGATCAACAGGTTATTCTGAAAATCCTGAGGGCTCAAATGTGCCTCAAGCCCTCGTTGGAGCCCTCAGCAGGTTACTGGGCTTACAAAAGCTTCTGTAAAATCCAGCATTAGGTACCTGTCCTAAGAAACTCATGGCCTGGTTTTTACAAGGCATCAACATTCTCAGTGCCCTCTGAAATCAATGGGAATTGAGGGGGGTCCGCACCAATCAGGAGTAGCTCAAGGTGCCTGTACACAAGTGCGGAGGCTGCTCCGACGCACTGGAATTCCAGCTTCTTGAAGCAGACTCAATTAATCGAGTCTGCTGAAGCATGGCAATTGCCGTGTTTCAGCAGCCTCCTGCATCTCACGTATCAGTGTCCCTGCGCTTCAAAATGGCAGCTGGGACACTTTATCTAAAGCTTGTCAAATGAGCTTCAGTTCAAGTGACCCCACCACAATTTTTAAGTGTGTGGATGCCGATACACTTAATTAAGATGGCGGCATCTTAATTACAGCAGCTCTTGGACCCACTCTAATTAAAGCACCCTGGAGCACATGTAAAAGTGCCCTTAGTGCCTCTCAAAATCCGGGTCACTGTGAGTCAGTGGCAGAACTAGAAAAAGAACCCAGCACTAGATGATGTCTTCAGTGTCACAAGGCAGTTTATTGTGTTGTTAAATGCAGTGTCTATTTATTGTGTAAATAAGAATGAGCAAGATGAACTGAAGCATTATAAGTAGCAGAGGGAGGTAATTGTGAAAAGGAATGATAGATGCAGCACGGCATCAAAGGCGCATTCACTTTGGATTAAAATGCGAGTGTCAACCATTGATCGCACAGGTGACTAATTATAGGCCTCCTGGGCAGGCTCAAAAGGCAGAGCAGAAAATGTGCGACTACAGTAGATAAATGCTGCCTATAAAAAAGGATGGAACATTAAACCTGGGGTTTTCATTACCCTGAAATTATTATTTTCACTTTGTACCTGAGGTAAGAAGAGACAGGGATGTTTATAACCAACCCATACCTACATGTTATTTTTGGTATTTGTTAGGCTGGAAAGATCACAGATCACAAATATGACCCACAGGAATAATGAACAACATTGCTTAGACTCTCAGGATCAAGCCTTTTGTACAATAAGAGATCCATGCTATTTGGGGTTACGATTGCTTGCTTTGCCATTCTGTGATCAGAGGCATAACCTTTTAACAGGTGTTGTCCTCTGATCTGGCCTGAGCACAGGACTGGGAGCTAGGATTTCTCACCTTCTGCCACTTTCATTGTGTGACCTGGGCAAATCACTCCACTCTTCTGTCTCTCAGTTCTACTGCCAGTAAAATGGGGGAAAAAAACCCTCCAACTTCCTGGGAGTTGTGTGAGGAGTAATTAGTTAATGTTCATAAATTGATATGAAAATGCAATTCCCACTTAATTTTGCTAGTGATGAAAAACAAATCATTTACTAAGAAGGGTTTAAAATAGCTAGTGGCTGTATTTATCATCCTCAAGATTCCCGAAGCAATTTCATATTGTTTTTATAGAAATTGCTTTGTCCACCACACTGAAATGCAGCCATCCCTGTGGTAAAAGGGGACAGATTTTTAATAATTTACTGTGGCACTCTACTACAGAAAACAAAGTAAAATGTCATATCCAATGGAAACTTCAGGGGGAATGAAAGCAAGTACCTAAAGAGTACTGTTCACTTACAAGCTGGTTCTGAATCATTTAAAAACCATTAACTTCCAATAAAGTGAATTAGTATAGCTGTTTTGTTAGAAAGCAAAAAGCCTACTCAGACACATGGATCATGAATATCCTTACTGTTTTTATGAAAATGGAAAGTACAGTTTCTACAGCCAAAGACAATAGCAAGGACAAGAAAAGAATGTTCGGTATTCAGCAAAAAGGAAGGATCTGACTGACTGGAAATGTATGTACAATTCAAGAGGATTTATTAAAATGATCCTAAGGTACCAGCTTCAATCTGCAAGAGTAATGCAATAGGAGCTAAAAGAAAGCTTTGCACCAATTTAAAGAGTTTAATAGCCAGAATTTAGATTTAATTTTTTATTTTAAGCACAAGGGGGGGGGAGAGTTTTTACTTCTAGGGAAAAAAAAAATCCATGACATTTTGGGGGATGATTTAATAAATTACCCTGATTTATTTTTTGTACTAGCACATGAGAAATTGAAAGTGAAACAGACTACAAAACAGAAAATGAGACTGACTAACTTTACTGTCCACACCTTGAGAGAAAGGAGAGATATAATTTAGCACCAGGACAAGTACAGATTCTTTTAGTAACACAGACATGAGAGTTCACAGGCTAGAACCAATGTGGGCTCAGGTGCTACATAGTCCAGGTCATGGTACAAGTAAAATATGAGGGGGTCAGACAAAGGCCTGTCTAGGGGCAATCAGTACCAAGAATGAATTGGGCAAGAATTCTTGTGGGTAATATTTCTATTGAACCAAGTATGTGGTTGGTATAGACAAAGGCAAGCTTTCCAGTATCACAGTATCGTTCCTCAGGCCTCTGAGGTTAGCAGGCACAGCTGAGTTAAACAGTGGATGGAACAAAATCTTGTTAAGCAGGGTCATTATTACCTGTGAAGTGCAAGGTTTAGCAAGTATTATAACACACCATGAAGTCATTGTCTATGGTAAGTCCTTAGTACTCAGTGTCCAGCAGGATGATGAACATCATAGCAGCATAGAAAGTTAGGGTTGGAAGGGACCTCTGGAGGTCATCTAGTCCAACCCCTGCTCAAAGCAGTACCATCCCCAACTAGATCATCCAGAGCTTTGTCTAGCTGGGTTTTGAAAACCTCTAAGGACGGAGCTTCCACTACCTTTCTAGGTAGTCTGTTCCAGTGCTTTACTACCCTCCTAGTGAGAAAATTCTTCCTAATATCTAACCTAAACTTTCTTTGCTGCAGCTTGAGACCATTGCTCCTTGTTCTGTTATCTGCCACACTGAGAGCAGTCCAGCTCCATCCTCTTTTGAACCCCACTCCAGGTAGTTGAAGGCTGCTATTAAGTCCCATCTCAGTCTCCTCTTCTCTAGACTAAATAGATTCATAGATGTAGGGTCGGAAGGGACCTTGCAGATCTTCCAGTCCAACCCTCTGCCCTGGGCAGGAGAGAAAACTGGGCTCACATGAGCCCAGCTAGGTAATCATCAAGCCTCCTCTTAAAGACCCCCAAGGTGGAAGCCAGCACCACTTCCCTTGGAAGTTGGTTCCAGATCCTAGCCACCCTCAGTCTTTCCTCATAAGTCACGTCCCCCAGCTCCCTCACCATTTTTGTCATCCTCTCCTGGACTTTCTCCAATTTGTCCACATCCTTTCTGTAGTGGGGGCCCCAAAACTGAACACAGTACTCCAGATGTGGCCTCACTAGTGCTGAATAGAAGGGAATAATCACTTCCCTTGATCTACCGGCAACACACCTACCAATGCAGCCCAGTATACCATTAGCCTTCTTGGCAAGAACAGCACACTGTTCATAACAGTAAGCTCATATTCAGCTTACTGTTCACTGTAATCCCCAGGCCCTTTTCTGAAGAGCTGCTGCCCAGCCAGTCAGCCCCCAGCCTGTACTCATTCATGGGATTGTTCCATCCTAAGTTCAAAGTCCTGCACTTGTCCTTGTTGAACCGCATGAGATTCCTTTTGGCCCAATCCTCCAATTTGTCTAGATCACTCTGAATCCTAGCTCTACCCTCCAGAGTATCTACTACTCCCCCCCAGCTTGGTGTCATCTGCAAATTTGCTGAGGGTGCACTCTATGGCATCTTCCAGGTCATTGATAAGACATTGAACAAAACTAGCCCCAGGACCAACCCCTGGGGCACTCCACTTGATACCAGCTGCCAACTAGACCTCAAACCATTGACTACTACTCTCTAAGCCTGGTGCTTCAGCCAGTTTTCTATTCACCCTACAGTCCATTCATCCAGCCCAGACTTCATCCCAGCTTGCCTGGGAGAATGTATCAACAGCCTTGCTAAAATCAAGGACACCATATCCAGTCTCCCTGCATCCACAGAGTTGGTTATCTCATCGTAGAAGGCAATCAGGTCAGTCAGGCATGACTTGCCCTTGGTGAATTCATGAGGACTGTTTCCTAAATCACCTTTGTCTCCTCCAAGGGCTCAGAAATGGATTCCTTGAGGATCTGCTTCATGATTTTTCCAGGGACTGAGGTGAGGCTGACTGGTCTGTAGTTCCCTGGATCTTCCTTTCCCTTTTTTAAATATGGGCACTATGTTTGCCCTTTTCCAATCATCGGGGACCTCTGATCACCTTGAGTTTTCAAAGATGATGCATCAGGATGGTTTGTTCCTGCACTCTCAGGAAGGCTTCTTCGAAGTAGTGCCAGCTCTGCCGGACTCCTCTCCCCACTCAGACTGGCTTCCCAGAGGATCCTGCCTCTGAGTTCCCTGAGCAAGTCAAAGTCTGCTTTTCTGAAGTCCTCTGCTGCTCTCCTTCCTTCCTTCCCTCAGGATCCTGAACTCAATCATCTTGTGGTCACTGCTGCCCAAGTTACCATCCGCTACTGCATTCCCCACCAATTCTTCCCTGTTTATAAGCAGCAGATCAAAAAGAGCACAGCCGCTAATTGGCCGCTCCAGCACTCGCACCAGGAAGTTGTCCCCATCACTCTCCAAAAACTTCCTGAATTGTCTGCGTGCTACTGTATTGCCCTCCCAGCAGCACCTCAGCACTACCAGAATAAGTTAGCATATTAGTCTCTAACTGAATCTCTCTCCGGTCTCCTGCTTTCCTATTTTATTATTGTCAGATTTCTTAGGAGAAAAAATACTAGGCCTTTTAAAGTCAAGGGGAGTTTTACTATTCACTTCGTTCGAGCTAAACTTTCACCGTTTCCTTTTCAAGGTGTGATTTAGTTCACTCCACAGTCGCCTGCCCTGCTGCCTTGCCTTTGCCAGCAACTCCAATCTTGATTCATCTGTTTACCTAAGCCAGCTTTGCATTTTTCACAAGGCTCTCTGTGCACAGAACACCATCTCTATACTTTCATCTATGATGCCACTTTTATCATCTTTTAAATGATGCCTAAGAACTCAGTTCCATGCTGATGCAGTAAATATATGAAGTATATGAAGCAGTAATACTCCCTGTTCTTTGAAGTTTGTTACATACTTTAAAAATCTTAACTGTGAGCCAAGGATGTGCACATCTAAATTCAGCTATTACTTTGTATTTTTTATCATCTCTCCTTGTACACTGTGCTTTCATTTGGCAGCCTCGCTAGTAATATCCCATTTAAAACAAAAAGCAAAATAGCTATGGGGCAGAATCTGTATCTACATTTTTTGTCAAGGAGCTAACACAATCTTGGAATGATAATAAATTGTCGTTATTATTGTCAGGAGTGATATAAGTGGGGGCATCAACTGTGCACACCCATCTAGTAACTTCAGGGTTGAATTATTGCCAGTTGTAATGGTGGACACTGTCAACCACTAGCCTATAGCCACTGCCAGCCCCAAACCATAAAGGCATCAAACACTTTTCATGTAGTAACAACTTTTGGTGATTAATGACCTAGCAATTAATACAGTCACCTTAGAGATGCGAGGCATTGTATTTTTATTGTTATTGAACCGCACATAATTGTAAAGCAAAAATTCTCAATCCCAATGCCCTCAAGCTTTCAGAAAATTCATGTCTGGACTTTTAACCTGAAACTTTTCCCACCTATTTTTTTTCACTTTTCTTTTTAATTAGTATATTTTAAATCATTCTAATGTCACGTGGTAACTTGCTAATTACTACGTTTGACAGAAGTTTTACATCAGCACTAAGATTCAGACATCACAACGTACCCAAAGTTCAAACACTTATCTGACTCCCTTCACACAGCAAAGATAGCCAAGTCATTCTTCAAAAATCAACTCTCTCTTCTGTGCCAGCTGACATGGAAGTTCAAAGGCTCAATTCTCATAAGGGTCTGTGGACATAAGCCCAGATCCTCAAAGATATTTAGGTGCCTAACACTTAGTTGTTCAGTGGGAGTGGTATAGCTAACAAGAAGCTAGGTGCCTAAATACCTTGCAGAATCTGAACCATAGTTCCTTCCCATAATAAAACAGTATATTGATATGGCATGTAATAAGAAGATATTTCCAACATGGTCCTGTGATGAAGTCTCACAAAAACAAGAACAACAGGCCATCTGATGCTAGAAATAAGAACAGCATTTAAGAATATCCATGGGCAACTCGGATGCCCATAAGCACAAGCCAACCCAATTTTTCCCCAAAACAGCAGAGACAGAACTCCCATGCTCCTGTTCCATTTATAGGCCCCAATCACTTGATCAAATGGGTAATCTCCAGCTGCTGGTAACACCAAATGTTCTATCACGCTACTGTCCAAAATATGATGCACAGAGCACTTACTTGTGGTCTGCACAGCACTGTTTATTCCCTCAGGGCACCTATGGAGGCTGCCAATAGGATCATAAATGTGAGGATTGGTAACTCACTCTCTCTTAAAGGTATAGCTAATACCATACACAATTTAAGGACCCCTGTTTCATCAGCTGCTACTCACAAGAGGAAAAAAAAAAAAAAAAAAAATGATCCATCCCCATCAATGTGGTTGATCGTTCTGACCTCAAATCCTTTCAGATGGTTCAACCCTTATCTCCAAAATTATTGAAGCTTCCCCCCAAAATACTCCTAATAAATCTTGCACACCTTAATTCCACTACCACTCACCCTCCCAAACTTATTTCCTCCATCTGGGGTTTTAAAGTCAACTTTATTTGATGTGAAAGGTGCTGAATGACTAGTTCCGGTGAATGAATATGTCTGTATCCCCCTGTCTTCAGAGAGATCTAGATGAAAGACTCAGCAAGCCAAAATGAAATGTTCCAACACTCCTACTGCAAGGGCATACAAAGAAATGTAGGAATCAGACCCAGACACAGCCTTAAATGTGGGAAATCATTATCTGCTTATAGCATAAAATAAGCTAAGTGTATTTAATCAGTCTGGAGACAACCAAAGTAGGCAGATGACACTGACTCCAAGATACCAACACAGCATGACTAAAGGGCCTAATAGCGGATTCAAAACAGGGAAGCAGTGACCAACCACCCTTAACTTGACTGGAAACCAGCACTGATTTAATCTAATATAATATTATGGTGCCAATAAGCAAGGTGCATATTTCTGGAGACAGTATAAGATTTTGTCTGTGAATGGTCTAGTGAACAGCAAACAATAAAAGCCACTGTTTGTTGTGCAACAAATACAGTAACTGAACCAAGTGATATAATATGAGCCCAATGGTTGGACTATCAGATTAGAAAGGCATCTGCTGGCATACCTGTGAGAGGTGTACAATAAAACAATTGAATATCAATATGAACCGCCCCCCCCAAAACAAACAAACAAACCAGCCAAGGCTAAGAGAATATGGACTTCATTCGGGAATATATATTTGATTTGGTTGCTATTAGACTTGCAGAAGACTCCCAGCAAGGGCAATAAAAAGCTTGACTTCCTTTCTTTTATAGTACAAGGACTTTACACTGGAGCTCTTGCCAGTCATTTTCAATTTACCCTGCTCCTGTTTCAAATACTAAGAAATTCCATTTGTCATGGATCAGAAGACTTAGATATGGAAAAGCTCTATGAAGTCTTCAATTCCATCTCTCTAGCATTTTCAGGATTGCTCCCCACAATATATATATGTTTTTAACGATTAGTCTAGGCAATAGGTCAAACTGAAGCATGGGTTTGAACACATCAATGTGAAGCAGTTGCACTCCATCAGGGTTGTGCCTTTTGAATGTGCAAATATGGGGGAGTAGAGAGTGGTTACACAAAATTGTTTAATTCTAAATTTGGCCCCCATGAGTTTCCCTGCAATGGGGCTTCCACAATTCCTCTTCGGAGATTTTTCATTCATACAGTCAACCATTAAAAAAATAACTGTCAGTCAGTTGGGAACTGTGTGTTTTCTATAAAACTACTGCGATTCATCATTTTTGATCCAAATAATTAGCTGTGAGGGTTAGACAAAAAAATCTGCAACAGAAGGGAGTTAATTAGTTTACAGAATGAATGGATTCATTATGAGGAGACAGGTACTTTACATTTCATGAATCCCAGAGAACTTTAAAAATGACGGACCAAATTCTGATCTCCCTTACACTAGCATCAGTGGAGTCATTCCAGCTTGACAGTCCTGAAAATGAGGTCAAACTCTGGCACTCCTATGTGTCTTAGGAATGAATGCATTTTTTCACCAGACCAGAGCAGGTTTTCTTCAGAAATGATATAGAAGGAAAAGTACAGCCCTCTACATGTCATAGCATCTGACAAATTAGGCTATCACTTATGAAAGCTTATGCCTCTCTGAAAAAGCCTCTAATGTGCCACCCTGCCTTGCCTTTTCCCTTAGCTTGCCAGATATGCCTAGATCTCCAAGTAAGATTCATAGACACCAGGGCTGGAAGGGACCTCGGAAGATCATCGAGTCCAGCCCCCCACCCAAAGGGCAGGAAGTCAGCTGGGGTCATAGGATCCCAGCAAGATAAGCATCCAGTTTCATCTTGAAGGTGTTCAATGAAGGCGCTTGAACCACCTCTGGTGGCAGGCTGTTCCAGACCTTGGGGGCTCGGACAGTAAAGAAATTCTTCCTTATGTCCAGCCTGAAATGATCTTGAAGTAGTTTGTGACCATTCGACCTCATCATCCCTTGGGGCTCTCTGGTGAACAAACGTTCCCCCAGATGCTGGTGGTCACCCCTGATAAACTTGTAGGTGGCCATCAGATCACCCCTGAGCCTGCGCTTTTTCAGGCTAAAGAGCCCCAGGGCTCTCAGCCTGTCATCGTAGGGTCTGCTTCCCTGACCTCTGATCATACCAAGATGGTATGGTTTAAAAAAAAAAAAAAAAAAAAAGACAAAGATCCTCCTCCTGAAATTCAGGTTGTAATTATGAATGATAAGCAAACTGCTGGGTTAATAGGTAGCAGGGTTGGGAGTGTTATTAGAGATGTGGCAACTACTGTGCAGCTGCCTTTACAAACAAAACAGTTAAAGTATCTCAGATCAGGTGCTTTCAGAGAGGTCAGGTACTGAGGCCTGTAGGTCATAAATTCAGAAAGGCTGGATCCTACCAGAGGATCTGAAAACAGATATGGAACAGAGGCACAAGAACATAAGGCAGAGATGCAACAAGCAGATGCAGAAGCAGCAAGTTCGTTAAGTTCAAGAGCGCTGGATGAAAGCCTTAGAGATTGGACAGTTATTGCTCAAGTCTAAAATCTTGATAAGGGCCTGTGGGTGCAGTGAGAAATTGTAACTGAATTACTGTAATCCCTTAAAGATATAGCAACACCGCAACAACAGGCAGGGGTTAAGGAAGGGACAAGGGAGGTCCTTTTCTGTAGACTGTTTATCAAAGTTACGCAGCTGAGGAATATGAAGGTGGCAACAGCCACAGCACTTTGCCCCTTTATAATGCATTAATACACCAGGAATCACAAACCACTTTGCAAAAGGAGGTAAATGTTTCTTTTTTGACAGATGGGAAACCTGGGGCAGGTGACTTGTCCAAAGTCACTTAGTGAGTCAGTAGAATGGCGAACAAAAACCATGCGTCTGAGGCTCTCTACCCATGAGGCCACACTGACTTCTAAATGCCCAGGTCTGCTGGACAAAAGGAAATTTGACACACTGGGGAGAAAAATCAGGTAAAGGGCAGGAAACAAATTATAGCAATAAAGCAGGATTTTTCAGGTTGGGAAGGGACGGTTGGTAATGAACAATGGAAAAGCGTTTTGGGTTCCCAGGGTTTTATTACCTTTGCATAATGCAAGCCAAGGGATCTTATCCAAGGTTCCAGAGATTATACTAATTGGAAAGGTGAAACAAAAAAAGACAAAACAACCGTACAATAATAATAATGATAATAATGCCTTATTTTGTTTAATTACCTGGACAGATGCTGCATCATGCAAATAAAATGTAGATTAACAAGGTACTAGAGCAAAGAGCAAGGCAGGATCCATGTTAAGTAAAGTCATGTCATGCAAAGGCAGTAAATTGAAATAAACTAAATACCTAGAAAGGAGTGATTAAGCCAGGGGCATCAATAGATCACACCTATCTAGGACCTTCAGGGCTGAATTACTGCCAGTCATAATGGTAGACACTGTCAACCACTAGCCTATAGACACTACCAGCCCAAGGCCATATAGGCATCAAAATACTTTTCATGTAGTAACAACATTTGGTGACTGATGACCTAGAAATCAATAGGCAGTACCTTAGAGATGCAAGGCACTGTATCCTATATTTAACTGTCTGAGACAACCTGTGATGGTAGGCATTTAAGAGGTAATTGGTAAAGCCCTCACTACACCTAACAGGCACAGGCAGCACCACTGACAGAGGTACTGAGACATTTACTTACCTCTTGCAGTGCCTTACAGCAGTGGTGCTCTACCTTTTGGCCCTGCAGGCTGGAGGAATGGCACGGGGCCAGACCATAATCCAGATTGGACCCCATGTGCCACTATCAAACCCTGTGCCATATCTGCCCAGCCCCATGCTGCCTTCCCCATCCTCATGCAGTTGGATTGGGCCCTGTGTCACCTCCACCAGCCTCAGTGTGCCAGAATCAGGCCCCATACTGCCTCCACCCAACCCAGCACATCAGAATTGGACCCTACGCCACCCCTACCCAGCCCAGCACAGTGGGATCAGGCCCTGTGCTGCCTCCACTGAGCCCTGCACACCCCATATAGCATACAGGACAACATTATCCAGCCCACAGGGTTCCAAGGGATAAGCAATTGCTTCCACACTGCAATATTTTCAGTCCTATGGGGAGTTCTGTGGACCACAAGACATTACTCCTTAGGCCAGATCTGACCCTTAGGCTGGGGGTAAGCACTGCTGCCTTACAGCATCTCTCCTCCCTGTTAAGGAGATCTGCTGCTGCTTTTTTGCCTGGCAGGAGCTGTGGGTTACTCTATGCCAGGGGTGGGCAATTATTTGGGCCTGCGGGCCACATAGGCTAGGGACAGACATTCATAAAGCCTAAGCCTGAATTGATTCAATCTTTGCAGGTTAGTCTAACCTGGCTAGGCTAAACTGGTTTGTAACCGGACAGACATTCTCTCTGGACTGAGGAAATTCAGACACATGCCTGCACTGGCTCAGGCTAGAAGCCAGGGAGTGCTAGAACAGTCCTCCCTTCCTTCCACAGCAATGAGCAGGGGAGGAGGGGGGGCATGGCCAGGCCCTGACAGGACTCTGATTAGGGAGGGGTGTAAACCCCCACCCTGCCCGCACCACCCCCGGGTTTTCCCCACTGGCTACTCAAGGGTCAGGAGTGTTGCCAGACCCCAGCCTCCTGCTAGCACTCTGAAGCAAGTGGGGGTGCGCGGTGCATGCATCTGAAAATCTCACTATCATCAACAATCTCCCTCTCCCTGCTTCTTTATACTGTCTGCAGCAAACTGAAAGGCAAGCAAGCCAGCAGGGGGATGACAACAGTGTTTATCACCTCATCAACAAAACAATAGCCTCTCTCCATTAATTCAAACTCTTCTTAAACAGCTTAACAGCTGACCTGTTGATTAGCTCCAAAAAGCCCTAAGTGGTCATTGTTCTGCCAGCCTGTCCCAGTGAAATTGGAGAAACATACACCTCTCAGCATTAGCTAGCATACCACATACCTAGGGTCCTTGGGGCTGGGGTCTGAGCTGGTGGAGATGGAGGCAGGGGGATCCCTGCTTATCCAGCAACCAGTGTGGGGAGGGCTAGGGCAGGAGAAAGCCAGGCAGACCCTGCTGTGTCTGCAATCTCTGCAAGAGCTCTAGCCAGGGAGCAGAGGGGTGGGGCCAGCCCTGCTGTGGAACAGAAAGCCCCACCCTAGAAAGCATGCCAGAATGCTAGGGGAGTCTGGTTTATATTATACCAGCAAGGGGTCTAGGACAGACATTGCATAAACTGGTTTGAGCCAAATCAGTTAAGTCTGATATTACATTCAACCAAGTTTATCTCAAACCAGTTTCAGCCATTTTCAAACTGGTTTAATGTGCACTGAACATCTGTTCTGTTGCAGGTTTAAACTAGTTTCTGATCATTTAAACCAGTTTTTGTGTGATGTCTGTCTCTAGACATAGGGAGTTTTGGTCAGCTTTCGTAGGCCAGGTCAGTATGCCCTCTGCCCCACTGCACAACAGCTCAGCAAAACTCCCTAATTGATTCTACTCCCCACTCAACTGCATAACAGGGCCACAGGCAGGTGGGGATTGGCAATGAGGAGTGAGATGGACAGGTGGAACTGGGGAGACCCCAGGATCTTGGGGTAGTAACAGTGCGGGGCCGGGGCAGCACTGTGATCTGCTGTCCACATGTCCCTGCAATGGCCGCTGGTTCTGCGGGCAGGGGTATGTGGGTAGTGGATCGTGACTCTGCCCTGGGCTCACGTTGTCAATGCCCCAAGATCTCAGCCCCAGATGCTGCTCTTCACCTGCCAGTGGCCCCATCCCATTTGCATGGCCATGCACCCTGCCTGAATGGGTCCTGGTCAATCTCCATGGAGACCCTGGGATCATGGGGTGGTGACAGCATGGGACTGGGGCCAAGATGCAATCTGCTGCCTGCACAGCCCCACAAGGGGCATTGGTTCTGCAGGCAGGGGTGTGTGGGGAGCAAGTCACAGCTCTGCCCCGAACCCCATCCCTGCACTGTCACCACCCTGTGATCCCAGGGTCCCCATGGAGATTGGCCAGGATCCATGTGGGCAGGGCACACGGCCAGGTGGATGGGATGGAGCCACAGGCATACAGGGAGCTGCATTCAGGGTGGGGGCCAGGATCTTGGGGTGGTGACAGCATGGGGCTGGGGCCCAAAGCAGAGCCGAGATTCACTCCCCTCAGGCCCCTGCCAATGGAACTAGCACCCATTGCACGGATGTGCAATCAGTGAATCGCGGTTTGGCCCTGGCCCCATGTTGTCACTGCCACAAGATCCTGCCACATGATCCTGGCCTCACCTACCCATCCTGCTCCTGAACACTGCTACCCACCCACTTGTGGCCCCATCCCACCACCCAGCTGCTCAGGTACCCGTGTGGGTCAAGCCCCTAGTGGTGGGTGTGGGATGGACGGGCCAGGGTTCCTGGACAGTGTGGACAGGTCCGCTGGGAAGTGAGTCTTGCCACTACACTGCCCCAGCCCCACTGTATGGCTGGGGGCAGTGGGACCAGCTGCACATGCCAGAGCCCGAGCTGCCCGACCCTGCATCTGGGCTGGGTGGGACTGAGGGACCAGACAAAATTCCTCAATGGGCCAGTTCAGGCCCACAGGACATATTTTGCCCACCCCTGCTCTATGCATAGGGCAGCATTACACCTTGCTGCCATCTGCAGTTGGGTTCTGAGGGTCAATTAGCGGCAGCACATGATTCTAATCTGTAAGCTCTCTTGCAGCTGATCAACAATAAAAGCACTGGTCTGTCTCACTCTGGATATCATTTACCTTTGAGCAGAGAGAAATAGGTAGCCATATTAGCCTGAAGTCAGGCAGAAAGCAGGGTAGATCTGCACTGTATAAACTTAAATCAGAGATGCATCGCATAAGCGTCCTTAAATAATGGGCCTAGTCCATCAGATGCAGCATCTGATGGGGTAAGCCCACTGCTTATTTCATAGACATTAGGGCTGGAAGGGACCTTGGAAGATCGAGTCCAGCCCCCTGCCCAAAGGGCAGGAAGTCAGCTGGGGTCATAGGATCCCAGCAAGATAAGCATCCAGTTTGCCCTTGAAGGTGTTCAATGTAGGCGCTTGAACCACCTCCAGTGGCAGGCTGTTCCAGACCTTGGGGGCTCGGACAGTAAAGAAATTCTTCCTTATGTCCAGCCTGAAATGGTCTTGCAGTAGTTTAAAACCGTTCGACCTAGTCATCATCCCTTGGGGCGCTCTGGTGAACAAACGTTCCCCCAGATACTGGTGGTCACCCCTGATAAACTTGTAGGTGGCCATCAGATCACCCCTGAGCCTGCGCTTATCCAGGCTAAAGAGCCCCAGGGCTCTCAGCCTGTCATCGTAGGGTCTGCTTCCCTGACCTCTGATCATGCGTGTGGCTCTTCTCTGGACTCTCTCAAACTTCTCCACATCCTTTTGGAATTGTGGAGCCCAAAACTGGACGCAGTACTCCAGCTGCAGCCTCACCAAGGCCGAGTACAAGG
>NW_005841862.1:1828533-1844460 GCF_000455745.1 Alligator sinensis | reverse complement strand
CAATGTTGCCCCTGCTTTTCCTCTGGCTCCCCACATATCTGAAAAAGGACTTTTTATTGTCCTTGATGCTCAAAGCTAGTTGGAGTTCAGTTGCAGCCTTGGCTTTCCTGGTATGCTCCCTACAGGACCGGACCAGTGCAAAATAATCCTCCTTGGAGGTGACTCCTATCCTTTGTAGGCCTTTCTTTTTAGCCTCAGGAGGTCTGCTAGGTCCCTGGAGAGCCAGGGGCGCTGCTGTGCCCTCTTGCTGCCTTTTCTCCGAGATGGAATAGACTTAGTTTGTGCATTGAGCATCGCTCCCTTGAGGAGCAACCACTCTTCTTGAACTCCCCTTTCCCCGTGGTCATGGTCCCTTAGGGCGTCACTGACAAGCCTCCTGACCTTGTCAAAGTCGGCTTTCCTAAAGTCAAGGACTTCCATGTTGCTGACTGACTTGCCAGCTTTTTGGCGGATGGTGAAGGTGATCAGCTCGTGGTCGCTGTCTCCCAGCTTCCCATGACAGTTTATGTTATACATCTCTGCATTATTGGTTCATAAAATGCAAATCTACCCTGCTTTCTACCACTTATCTCTACAAAGATTGTAGAAATCACTGTTAGACTTCAAGTGATTTCAAACTCTTGGCGAGAGGCCTTGCATTTCCAGTCTCTCAGGTATTTTCATTCTTGTCTGTAGCACCCCTGCTTATGCAGACCAAATTTGTTCAGGGTTCAGAGGCCCATTTCCTGTGATGACCCAAGTCCAAGGTTGTTTTCTGTGCAACAAGTGACAAAGAGAGATGTTTCACCAAAACCTCACCTACAAACTCCGCCACAACCAGGAGAAATTTGGACCCAAATCTGAGGTTGCGGTTGTGGCCCATACAAAAAGATAACATGCCCAGACCTGTAGCACCTGCACCCCTTCCTGAACTCAAATAGATGTTTGTGATGTCAGCAGTAATTAGAAATACATATCTTGGATAAAGCATAAGTAATAATGATTTGCATTTCTATAGCCACGTTCTATGCCAGGATCTCAGAACAGTTACCCAAAATTAATGATTCAAGCATCACACCACCCTTGTGAGACAGGCAGGTATTATCCCCATTATTGATGGGTAAACAGAAACACAGAGAGCCTACATTTTTAAAAGGGCCCATTAGTTTTGGACACCCAGCTTGAGACACCCCAATTTTGATATTCAACGTTGCTAAGGTCCTGAAGCTTTAGCTGTTCCTAGGGTATAGCCTGCCCTCTTCCATGATGTGCCCAGCAGTGCCACCAGGGCATACCTTGTCCTCTCACACTACTTTGCAGAAACTAAATCCCAGAAGAGATGCAAAGTAGTCACTTGAGCAGTACTGAGCCCACTCTGAACAGCATGCCTGCAGTAGAGACTCAGGGACACTAAATGCGTGCTGAGTGCCACCATAAGGTATTACATTGCCTCTTTTGGGGCATGCATGGAACAGGAGTAAGCAGGCAAGGCTTTCTCCCGGGCAGCATTAAGGAAGTGTACATAAGCCCCAGGACAGAAAGCACTATAAATATGCAACCTGTAACTAATTATTATCATGTACTTACCTAAAAAGGAGATAAGGGTGCTTGAGTGATGTAGTTGGTTGGGGATCTGCTTAACTCAAAACAGAGTTTGAGTCGTTCCCTTGTTTCCCTGGGGCACACATGCTCCCCGCAGGGAACAACCTAAACAACAGGCCTCTCTCATCCCCTGTCGTCTGTTCCAGACCAGCAAGAGTGCCGGGGCTCGGGTCTGCTCGCACTCTTCTCTCTCCATCAGTTTCACTTCAGCAACTCAGTGTCTCTATAAACTCAGTCTCTCAGCATATCTCAAGGTTTCTTCACGGTTTCTTGCAAACCACCAGAAGAGAGTCAGTCCTGGTTTAATGCTTGGGGCTCCTCCAGGAGCCAACTGCTGCTGCTGCTGCCGCCACCACTAGCACTACTGCTGCCACCACTGCCGCTGCCTCCTACTTTCTCTCTCTCTCAGCTGTGTTCTCTCTGAACCCTGGGAACTTTTAACTCCTATGGGGCCAGCCAATTATCTTTATCAGCTGTCCCAATCCCCCAGAGCAGGCTTGCAACTGCTTAAAATCATAGAAAATTAGGGTTGGAAGGCACCTTAGGAGGTCATCTAGTCCAGCTTGCTCAAGGCAGGACCTACTGTCGCAGGACACTAAGGTGCCTGCTTCTTTAAGGGCTGAAACTGCCTAGAGAGAGTGGGCACTAGGAGCCAGACAGAAACCTCACAGGTGCAGGTTACTGTGGCAGCAGGCTAATGAGGGAATTAGCCTGCACCTGCGCCTGGAAGAAGGCAGCTGACTGGAAGAAGGCAGGGCCCTGGGCCCATAAGTACTGAAGGCAGTTAGGGCCCCAGCAGCTGCCAGGGGGAGTGGAGTTTGTGCAGAAAATCTCTAAGGAGATACCTGGGTGCCTGCACTACTGCTGGTAAGACTAATGAAGTTTAGGAGCTCCTAAAGTATCTGGGGCTAGGAGGCACACACTGCTGAGGGAGAAACTGGCGCTCTTAAAGGGACAGAGTGTGACCTCCACTGTTATGGTTGCTGTTATGTTGTAGCCCAGGGGCTCATATTTATGTTGTTGCTTTTACTATCGTGGACCGGCGTGAGGCTATTTGGGAGGAGGAGGATTTACTGGGGCACACTACCATGCAGAGCCCCAGTGCCAGTAAGGGTGCGCAGACAGGGCTGTGGAGAGCCCAGCATTAGTGAGGGTGTGTAGACAGGGGCCGAGGGCTAAGTGACAATAGGAGGCCGAGCTAGATCAAGGCCTCAGAGGGACAATGTTTGAATACCACCTGTAAGACATGGGGACGTGGTAAAGGGATGGTTTTGGAGCCATGCATCAAACCCATAAGGCTTGGGGTGTCCCGTGAGAGACTTACTTAGAGTGGAACTCAGCAAGGGGTCTAAGAACCACACGGTTAAGTGGGGTCCACCAGGACTGTGACTGCATAGCAACTTGAGGGCAGCCTCCCCACCTACCATCTATTATCTTAACTATCAAGACATGGCAGAAGAGAATAGAAGGCGCCCATAGGCCAAAACTAGCATAGTCACAGGGCCCTAGGGGCATCACGGCCGTCCCTAGGGACCCCACCCTATGACACCTACCCAGCTAGATCATCCCAGCCAAAGCTCTGTCTAGCCAGATCTTAAAAACCTCCAAGGACAGAGATTCCACCACCTCTCTTGGTAACCTGTTCCAGAATTTTACTGTCTTCCAAGTAAGAACATTCTTCCTAATATCTAACCTAAACTTCCTTTGCTGCAACTTGACACCACTGCTCCTTGTTCTGTCATCTGCCACCACTGAGAACAGTCTAGCTCCATCCTCATTCAAACCCCACTCCAAGTAGTTGAAGGCTGTTGTTAAGTCCCATCTCAGTCTTCTCTTCTCTAGACTAAATAACCCCAGTTCCCTCAGTCTTTTCTCATAAGTTGTGTCCCCCAGCCCCTTCACCATTTTTGTTTCCCTCTGCTGGACCCTCCCAATTTGTCCACATCCTTTCTGTAGTGGGGGCCCAAAACTGAACACAGCACTCCAGTTGTGGCCTCACCAGTGCTGAATAGAGAGGAATAATCACTTCCCTTGACCTGCTGGCAACCCTCCCGCTCCTGCAGCCCAGTATGCCGTTAGCCTTCTTGGCAACAAGTGCACACTGTTGGTTCATATTCAGCTTATTGTTCACTGTAACCCCCAGGTCCTTTTCTGCAGAGCTGCTGCCAGTCCATCAGCCCCCAGCCTGTGCTGGTGCATGGGATGGTTTCATCCTGAGTGCAGGACTTCCCACTTGTCCTTGTTGGACCTCATGAGATTTCTTGCTTGCTTACTGCCTATGGCTTCCTGCAGCTATGCAGCATCCCCGGAGGCATGCCGCTTATATGCAGCATGCTACACATCCCCCCACTTTCAAGACGGGCACCCTCTTCCAAATCTTTATCCACTGTTAGGCGCTTGATAGGACCCTCCTGGCCCATCCATGCCTTTGCACTCTAGTTGTCTTAAGGGCTCATTTTGTGGTCTCCATCCTCTCCTGTAGCCATGCCCATGTCTTGTGGATGTTAACCATTGGTCATTTGCCCCACTTAGGCTCTAGTCTTAGCTTCTTTGGTTTTAGGCTATAGCTATCACTCCTCTTGGGCTCTAGCTGCAGTCTCCTTAGCTCTGGGCCCCCTGGCCCTCGTTTTTGCCCCTTGTGGGATTTGGTGTTAGCTTTAATGCCTTCAAGTCACAGCCATCACCGCTCTGGCTCTAGCTGCACTCTCTCAAGCCCCGGTTCTGGCTTTAGCTTAACAGCTTCAGGCTCTATCTTTGGTTTTGGTCTTAGCTTTGATGGCTTCAGGCTCCAGCTGCACCCCTCCCCCCAACTCACCCTGGTATTCCTTGCTCAAGGTGAGGCTGCTCTCAGATTCTCAGTCACAAGCCCCCTGGCATCCCCCGCTCAGGGCAAGGCTGTTTCATGTCTATCACATGACCTCTGGCACCATGTGAATGTGGTGCGCCCCTCTGGTACCCTCTGTCCTCTAAATCTCAGTGTGCCTCTCAGAAGCCATAGCCTCTAAACCTCACCTGATAGCTACACCCAGTCCTCCGGTGTTATAGTTTAATCCACAATATAAACATTATGTGGATATTTTGTTTATGTTGTAATTTAAACACAACAGCTAACACAAACTCAACCCAGCTCTGGGTCATTGCCTCTACCCCGGCCGTCAGCTCCAGGGAACTGTTTCAATGCCTACTCCCTGATCCTGGTCTTGTGGGCCTCTTAATCACAGTTCCCAAAGCAGCTCAGGTATCAGTCGATCAGTTCCTGCTCAGGAGATCTGCTCCTTTCTGCCAAAAGGGCTCAGCTGACAGGCCAAGGGCTGGGAGCAGGGCAATCTGTTTCCAAGCCCCAGCCCTTCTGGTAAGTGGCTTCCCAGCCACCCCCTGGGGCTTTCTCCCAGGCCCAGATTCTACCCCACAGTTCTTTAGGTCCCAAGGCAGTACCTCTGTTTGGCTGTTACCATAGGAAACCGTCTCTCTGTCCAGTTTTACCTACATGGGCCTGCCACACACTACCTGTCCATCCAATGTGGCAATTGCCTATGTGGCTTCACTAGGGTATTTGAAACTCATAGTCCCTGTGCCTCAGCTCTTCCCTTTTTTTGTTCTTCCAAACTCTGGAATGCTTGCTTCAGCTTCCTCCAGCTGAGCCTGAAACACTGTAGAGCTGAGTTGGCCAGACCTCTGGTCTCGGTTCCTGTGGCTGTTTTCACCCCAAAAAGTCTTCATTGTTTCCCTGGGAGTTTTCTCCCCCTTCCCAAACCCCATAACTCCTGTTTGGGGCATCTTAGCAGCCTCTCCCCAATTCTGGATTGCGGTGGACACAGTCAGTACCCACTTGACATCTGGCCACCCTTCTAATTGTAGCTTAACCAAAGGCAGGGTTCCCCTGACCCCCATGTCCCCTTGGGTTGCCTTCCAGAGTGCTACACCTGTAGCTGGTCCTCCAGCATAGGTAATCTTCACCCCAGGCATGTGGGTTTGCTGCAACACTCTCTCCAAGGTGTGGTTTTGTCAAGGCTCTTTCTCCAGCCTTCCTTTCAGTTCTTGGTCCTCCACCCACTCAGTCACTCTGCTATCTCTCCATTGTTGTCCGTTCCTAGCTCCCACTTTTCCATATTCTAGCCTCAGGTGCTCCAGCTCATGTGCATGTCTTTTCCATCTGGTCAAGCTCTGTCTCGAACACTTTCTGTTCAAGGCTTGACTTCTCACTAACCAACTGTTTTTCCTCTGCCAGCCTGATATTATCTTCTTGGAGACTGGTGAGTTGGTCCTGCAAGACACGGACACCCTTCTGCCTCTGTTTATGTTCCTGTAACAGGTCACCCTCCCCAGCGCCATCTTCCCTGTTATCCATGCCTTATGTGGGGTGCCCTTGAAGTCCCCTTTACGGTTCTTGTGTCCCGCTTTCTACTCTCCTGCCACGTCTTGATGGAAGTTATTATACTGATGTTCTTGTAAGCGGGAGACTGCCTATTGTATTTCGTATGTTGGGGGTCTTCCGCCTCCACGGACCTTGACCCCTGTCTTTTTCTAGCTAGGCCTCCCTGTCTAAACCCACCAAGCAGGGTTTGACTCCGAGGCACAAGTCTTTGTTCCCTTGTCTTGAGGCTCGTGGCCCTTCTTTCTGCTCCTGTCTGGAGCCTGTCCTAGAGGCCTGGCCACCAGCCCCACAGCCAGGGGGCTGCACGTTCAAGGCCGGGGAAAGGCCTTGAACTCACACTGTCCCCGTCCAAAAAAAACCAAATTTCACCTCAGGTGCACCAGACCACCCAGGCCTTTTAGGATCATGCCCTCTAGCACTGGGGTCTGTACACCCTAAAATCCTGTGCCCACATTGGCGGTGGGGCCTGTGTCCCCCGAATAGCGCGCCTTCTCTGGCACCAGGGTCAGTGCACCCCAAATCCTGCACTCACACTGGTGCTTGGTCCCCACGCTGTAGGGGGGGGTCCCAGTGAGGCCTCCTCCTTCCCCAATAGCCTCACCCAACCCACCAGTGTTAGTCAATAACAACAACAAAAAATAGGAACAGTCTTGTCCATGCGCAATAACCACCACCAAGAGAAATGTGATTAAAGAAGTCAGCATGCTGGCTTACATTTATGCAGGGTTCGTTCTTCAGCTCCCCACCGTCGGCTACAGTCCTTCCTCTAGGGTTGCTGCCATCTCTCCGGGGTCCTCCATAGTTCCCCTCCTGCAGCCTTTGGACTGCTCACCAAGCCTCTCCATGGAGCTCTGGGACATACACCTTCCCCTTTGGCTGATGGCCCCTACTGCCACTCAGCCCAGGGTTTTTATAGTCCTGGTCTGCCCCTTCCGGTCAGCTGACTAGCTGGCCAGGCTCAGATTTTAACCCCTGCCTTACCGGCACTCTGTGCCCAGAAAGTTCTGGCCTTAAAGGGGCCAACCTGTCTTCTGGTGACAGGGCTAGGGTTCCCTGTTACAGTTCCTTTTGGCATTTACCCTTCATGACAACTAGTTTATTCTCATGATGTTAATACAGGTAGCCCATTTGCATTAGCTGTTTCATCAGGACCTGAGTGCTAGTAAGTTCCTCTTGCACTGATGCCAAGAGCTGCTCAGTCTGAATATGTTTTCCCTGCCAATTTCTTGTCTCTTGGCTGAGCTCTCTCTGGCACTTCTCCAGATCTTTTAATTGCCACTTTAAGGTGTCTATGGACACCTCCTGGTTCTCCTTTTCCTTCAAATAGTTCCTGTCCCATGGCCCTTCTCTGCAGTATGAGATATGGCATCAGTTACCTCTTTTCTTAACATTGCCACCTTCACCTCTTACTTCTTTCTTTTCAGTGAGTATCAGTTGTTTCAGCTCTTTACCTCTGCCTCTGCAGCAAGTAGGTGCCTTAATTCTTTACTCCTTGCTTCTTTCTTCCCAGTCTGCAGGCATTGTCTCAATGATGTCACTTCTTCTTCTGCTTGTTTTCAACTATATTGCTCAGCAGCGAGCTTCCATTACAGGAGTGCTGCCGCCTCAGCTACCTCATCTGAGAATAGCTGAGATGCTAGTTGGTGTCTTAGCTTTTTTAGGGCCTCAGCCTCTGTATTGACGTTTTCTGCCATCTAGTTGCCCTTTGCCTTTAAATATAGGGCAGATAGCTGATCCAAAAATCTCTGCTGCATTTCTAGCCAGGTTTGCTAGAACTCCATACTTTGCTTTTGTGAAATACTACTGGCTTGATCACTCTGCACTACTGTCTGCATCACCTGCTTTAATAGTCCTGGCTCATCTGAGCGTGTTTGCAGACGACTTTATTTAGTATCCTTATTTCAGTCTGTAGCTGTGTCAGAAGTGGTATCATTAGCCTCTAATCCTGTTTTGAGGCTACAGGGACACCCCCATACTTGTTCCGTGAAAAGTCAAGGTTAGCCTGTTATGCTGATTCTGCTCAATGGTGAACCTGCCCAGTTGCTTCCTCTGTAGCGGGAGTTCATTTTAGTCTGCAAGTGCCCATGTTCTCCACCACATATAGTGGGCTGGGGATCTGCTTAGCTTGATTCCCTGGGGCACACATGTTCCCTGCAGGGAACAATCCAAACAATGGGGTTATGTCACCCCCTGTGGTCTTTCGCAAATCCATGAGAATTCCCAGGCTTAGATCTGCTGCCACCAGCCCTCCACTCTTCTCTCTTCATCAGTTTCACTCCAGCAACTCACAGTCTCTCAGCATCTCTCAGGGTTTCTTCAAAGTCTCTTGCAAACCTCTGGGAGAAAGGCAGTCCTGATGTGGTGCCTGGGGCTCGTCCAGAACCCTATCTGCGTCCTCTCCTTCTCTCAGCTACATTCTCTCTGAACCCTGGGAGCTTTTAACTCCTATGGGGCCAGCCAATTCTCTTTCTCAGCTGGCCCAATTCCCCAGAGCAGGCTCGCAACTGCTTACTTACTGCCTGTGGCTGTGCAGGAGCCCCAGAGGCATGCAGCCTGCATGCAGCCTGCTACAAGTGGTGGCTGCAGGTGTTTAGCACCACTATTAAGCTCAAGATAGGCACTGAAAAAAATGAAGCATTGTACATATGAATGGATACAGGCTTTGCTGATCTGCCCAGAATCACAAAGCAAGTCATGGCATGAGTTCCATCTCCTGCAAGATTACCCTTTTCCTGATCTCTTGCTGTGCAAGTAGTTTGTTCAGAATTTGCTGATATGCACAGCTTAGCTTTTGCTGTTGGTGCAATGCTAGGTTTGGTGAGGGGCTTGGCATCACTACAGACAATAATGACCCATACTGCCCTCTCCTTTTTTGGCTACTACAACCCATCATTTTAATCTGTCTGCTTCCTCTCCCTGGTTTCCCCAGTCACAAAGGGCAATTTCTAAAACCTGGCCAAGCAGTCACCAAAGTGGGTACAAAGTGTTAGCAGGCTAGAGTGACTATTTCTTGAATCATAACATGGGATAAGCTCCCCCCCACAACCTTCTCAGTCTCTAGGACACTCACTCTGGTCTAAGTTGAGTACACCGACATGCATGCACACCTACACATACGTGTGTGTGTGTGTGTGTGTGTGTGTGTGTGTGTGTACAAGACAGAAAGAGAGAGAGAAATCTGTCCCAGATATTTCATTGATTTCTTGAAATAAACACTTTGTCCCATTTTCAGAAACCTCTCCTACTCCTCCATCAGGAATGATTTTGAAAACAGGACAAAAGCATTCATTGGAAGAAACTGATGGGATGCCCAGGACTGGTGTTTAAAGTGGGATTCTCCTCAGAAAAAATGGGACATATGGTCACCTTATAACAAAACACCTGTGATGTAGCAGGTATGGCTCCCTTTCTGTAGGTAAACCCTCTATAAATTTTATCCCTGCCATTGAGAGGGACAATGTGAAGGATTATGTGAAGAGCATGGGCAGGTCTGGCAAAATATTACACTGTGGAGATGCTGGGGGTACCTCTAGACCAGCCTCCCATGGCTTAATTCGTGACATGCCCTCTGGGGTGGCCTCTCAAGAGATGTCGAGGGGAGCAACAATGAGACAATAGCCCCACCCATCTCTTTCCCCTTGATCCCTGATTCTTCTGGAAAAGCCATAAGCGCAGCTGCCAGGAATAATTTGGCCCTGATTGTCCAAAAAAATCTCACTCTGTTTGGTCAGTTTCAATCTGACATTCTCCTGTGTTGCTTTCAAAACAGTTCTGCTCTAGCTCATCTGAGACAGGCTCCAGCATCCTGAAGGAAAGAGAAACGTACCGGCTGAGTCTGGCACCGAGGGACTTAGCAACTGCAAGCTGGCTGCAGAAAAAGAATGTGGCTTTTCAAACATCCTGCAATCTAAAGCAAAACCAGCAGTTCTGACATGCTGTGAGCAATAAACAATGAGCTTTGTCAGCATGTTGAGAGGAAATGATCATTCCCAGAGTGTAAGTGATGAAATTTTAACCAACATGGAAGTTTTGGCATTATGGTAACCAGACCATGTGTGTAGTAACTGGCTGGGAAGAGTTGCTTTAATCTTTCTCACTTCTTTTGTACTTTTTATCTATAGCTCTATTGCAGGTGCAGTATGACCTATGTTCAGCTCTCAGTTACACCATTCCGAGTCTGAAATAACTGCACCGAGTCATTGGAGTTAATAGATTTATGCCTGGTATAATTGGGACCTACACCTGGCCCCTTGGTCTCTTCATCACCTCCTTGTCTTGAAGATTGCAATTTGCTTATGGACTCCCACCACTGGAATTCCTTCCAACAGGACACACCTCTACACCCTGCCTTATCTGTATTCTGAAGTGCACTGCAAGATGCAGTCATCTATTAACTGGGAGTTCTGGTTTCCCTGATCTTTTGGGCTTAATCTAAAATCCAGTGAAGCCAATGGGAGTCTTTCCATAGATCTCAGCAAGCTTTGAATCAACCCCCTTACTCAAATGTATAGATATTTTCCAAATATGTTCTTTAGTCACTGCAGAAACTCCTGGTATACTTGTTCTGTTTATTTGGGGAACATGAAGTTTGCCCTGCCCAACCCATGTAATATGTGCCCAGTTTCTACAGTGCTGAACACCTTAGAATAAATATAATTACCTAATAAGCAATCAGGAAATCTTTCTCTATGAGCTTCCTGCATACTGAGCAACATTTAGATCTATTTCTATGTGCATGTGAGCACATACAAGACCCTGGAGCTCAATAACTTTTTCCTGCTGTAGCCTATGAAATGTGTAGCTTTGATTTCTCCCTTCAGTGAAATGCAGCCATCCATCCTTGTGTTGTTTTAAGAAAAAAGGCATTCAGTTCCATTATTCAATGTTGAAAAAAAATATCAGAATTCTGTTAAGGCTAGTGTTTCCCTCAGGCATTTCTGGCATGTTTCCGCTATAAATTCATTTTACATGTGGCCAGGAAAAGCAACATCTTGTTGCATCATGTAAGAAAATACCATATTTCTTCCCTGTTGCTCCTTTCCAATCTGTATAAGCAGATGGTTGAACAAAGACAAAAGACCTGTCATTAAATACATGAATGTGACCCACAATGCAGTTTTATGCCTGAGTCCCCACTTAAAAAGACAAGGTCAAATCTTTTCTAATTTATTCCCTCTTTTTAACAGTCTCTGTTTAGTATATATCTCTGTGTAACACGACAACATTTTCCTTCTCCCCCCAAACCCATTTTTGTCACTTTCACCTTTTCACAATTTATTTTTGGGTGGAGATAAAAAATTAATATTGCTGTTTCACTGAATGACATTGTTACCTCAAACTTCTCTAACAGCTTAGTCCACAGCATTGATTTGTCTGTTTTATGACACATCCTTGGAGAAAAGTACTACATAGTAAAAATATTAATGAGCCAAAGATTCCAGGTTACACTAGAGATTCTGCAATGCTTTTGAGGATTGCTGTAGAACAATGTGCTATGTGCTACAAGGACGCTGAGTTAGTAAAGTCTCATCTTCAGCACCACAAGCACTGACTCTCTCATTTCCTGCTTTTTCTCCTTTCCATTTCTCTCATGACCAAAAGAAGATCCTTTGCCATCTCATTATCATTCCTACCACTGTAACATGTCTGTTAAGGGCTGATGGCAATAACTGCATAGAGGGAATAATTTGAGGTCTATAACAAGAAGTTATATCGTTTCTAAAAAACTCAAGACCCCTGCTACATATTCATGAACTCCATCTCCTGGCACCTTATCTTTTAACTATTTAGACATACATAGGTAGAAAGCAATCTCATAACAGTGACTGATCCATCAAAATATATGTCTATGCATAAATGCATTATCATCTCTTCTACCTTAAACTGCTACCAATTAAAATGTAGGCATTTGAACTAGTCACTGGGTGCATGTGAGCTCAACTGCACAGTAGCCACCAGTAGTGTGCAATCCTGGTGCCGCACAGGTCGTTACGACTGTGCCGTCGCGACTGCATCGTGGTTCATGTCCACCAATGCTACACTGCCATAGCAATGTACTATGTTGTGTAGATGCGCCCACTGTGAAGTGAAAGGGAGCAGGGATTTACTCCATGGTAAGTGCTGGTATATATGCTCTTACTCCATGGCAGTTGAAAAATAAATTATGGTAGTTTAGCCGTCAGTGAAAGAGAGTTAATCTGTTACCTCATGGTAACTAGCTCATCTGTACATATCCCTACTCACTTTTGGCTCCATGCAATTTCCTGACTTCATGTCTTTGCAGAGGTGTAACTAAGCAATTCTGTGCTCTGGGTGGCAGTGGTGCATGGGGCAATGGCCAAAGCCACACTGCTGGTGGCAGTGCAGCAGCTAAGAAAATAGTGGTGATGGCTGATATTTTTGTGTCTCCTTTACATCATCATGTGGAACTGGTGCCCTGGTCACCCTGCCCTTAGTTATACTACTGTTCTGTTGCTATCACCTGCTAGAGTTGAAAACAGAGAAAAGCAAAGTTGGTCAGGGGAAGAGTCGCAAAAAACAAGTATCAGCATCCCAACAACCATGATTATTTCTCCTGCATCACTATATATACTCATAGTACAAGCTGGAAAATTCTAGGTCACATTCACCAGATGCAATTAAAGTAACCCTTCTTCCAGATCGTTAATGGAAGCAAAATGGGCTGTGTTCAATATACCAAGGATTTTCCCCTTCAAATACTGTATTTTCTTGTATATCACATGCCCCCAAATAAGATACACACTTTGTTTCTGGAAAGGCAGAATGAAGAAAAAAAGATTTTTCCAGAGTTATAACTGCATACAGCAGGGACAGAACCTTATCTTCAGCTCACACCCTCCGTTTTCTGCTCAGTCAAAAGCTGAAACCCTAGCTGCTGCTGAAGCCTGGTCAGCATGGGTGAATCTACAGTTTTGAAAAAAGCTAAAAATATTCTGTAAGGCTGTAAAATATGTAGAGAAACTAGGAGTAGCTAAAGGACAGCAAGATAGACAAATGAAAGTTTAGCTCAATTAGTCAAATATCAAGACTATTACAAAGGAGAGGCAATCATTAACAACTGTAGAGTGAAGAACAATGTAATATGAAGTCAAGTGACTCCCTCAGCTGCCTGAACAGAAATGCCACTGCTGCTATAAGCAGGACTCAAAGCTGGAGCAGGAATCAAAGTGGGGTGCATCTATTAAGGGAAGAAAATCAGCCTCCGTGCTTAAGACAAGCATCCCAATTCTGAGGTGGGGAGAGGAGGGAGTGGTTTCTGAGGAAAAGGATCCGGTGATATATGAGTAAATATGGCAACTAAAATCAAGTCCCAATCTAGGAACCTGGGGAAAATCAATATATATCCATCCTGAAACCTCTGGCCAAGCAGAACCCTCCCAAATCCCAGACCACTCCTTTTGTTCTGAAACAGTGCATATACCCTAGCATCTTTATAAAGGAGAAGGGAATACAGTTATACAGTTGGGAAAACACAGCTACTAAATACATATGCAAATAAAGGCAAAAAAAAAATCCCTTTGCTGGTATTTCAGCAGAAGCCTATCTAACTCCCTGCCCACCCACTGGTGAAAATATTTTACAGGTAGAGTCCTGGGATTGAAATACCTCATTCCCCCCCCCAATTTCAACAACACTTATGGTCTGAAGCAGCAAAGTGGCACAAGGAGGATTGGTAGGCCCATCTCTAGTCACAAGAGATGTGTTTACCTGGTCCCTTCAAAGGTACCACTGCCTAATGCAGCTTCATGATTCAGAAAAATTAGTGCTGCGTAAATGTGGTCCCACCAGTCAGCTTAGCTCTGCTGTGGTCCTTTGTGCTAGTTCTTACAGCAAAGCCTCCATTCTACCTCATCTTTCATTTCAAAGCCTTCAGTGTTGTCTTACAGCAAAACACCATCAGGAGCAAAGCCTAGAGTACACTAGACATTTGAGCAGAGCCTTGAACATTTGAAAATAAACTTTTTGCCACTAGTTAAGAAATCTTTTCCCCTCTAGGATTCTACTAACTCCCAAATTTCTAACTCCCTCTATCAGTGCAGTAACCCCCACGCAGCACACTAAAAGAATCAGGAGTAGGTGGTGACCTCTGCAAACGAAGCTGCCTAGGGTTGCCATTTTTCCTGTTAACCAACAGGGGGAGTAGAGACCCCTTCCTCCTCTGGAGCTTTCAGTCATGGGGAACTTTCATCCCAAAGCACTTCACAAATGTTACCAATAACATGATTCAGCCAGCACTGTGATCAAAGCCGACAAATGTTTAATGGCACAACTGCAGCCCTAGACAACACTCTTTGGGACAGACAATGGTGCGCATTAATTACAGCATCTTGCTGAAACTACAAGTGGGAATTAAAGTAAACAGAATGTAATTGAACCACATTTATCATGTGCCTTAGTTAAGACAGCAAATCATCCCTTCTTCCTTTTTCATATACCACTACAGACTCTTTAAAAAAAGATGCACACAGCCCAAAGAGGATCGTGGGGCCACCAAAAATGGATCTACTTCCTGGGCATGTCAATCTTTAGCTTTCATGAAATATAGATAGAGCATTTCAGACTTGTGTATTTGGCTCAGTTCTGTAGGCTTGTGATACCATGTCTTTGAAAATAACTCATGATACTGTAGCAAATTAACAACGTTTATCATTCTGTTTGGGGACTGAGATGCATGGATGAGAAAAACAGTACTGGTTGTTATATTTTCCTCATTTGTGCTTCACTAGGTGGTTCAATCTTTTCTTATCAGAGGTGGGAACCCCATCGTGTTTCAAACCCACATTACCACAGGGTACTCTGTATGGCACTATACTTTAAAACCATTCAGAAACTTCAGTGAATGAAGAAAGGGTTCTACTTAGTATTCAGTGGGCACATCTACACATACATTAATGTGCTATAATTATGGTGCATTAAATTTAGTACCTGTAATAGTAATAACAGGTGCTAAACTTAATGCGCCATAATTAGTGCTACTGCACACTAGTGCTGGCACATGTCTTCTAGGTGACATTAATGCACAGTAGACTAATTCTACAGTGTATTAGCACATTAGCACATCTTTTGCTCTGATGCTCTAATGCACAGTATAATTAGTCTACTGTGCTTTTAGCCTGTCATGGAGATGCACCCAGTAAGCGGCTACTCCTGTGTGCAGCACATTCTACCTGTGCTCCATCATCTGCAGTGCCTTCCAACTGATTTCAGTGCGAGGAACGAGATGTTGATTTTTATCTCATAAGACCCTAAATGATTTGGCCTCAGAAACTGACAGGATTTTAACCATGACATTTCTCTACCTCCCTCTCCATGCTGCAACCTCATTTGGTCCATCTCAGCCCAGAGTTAGGGTCTGATCCAAAGTCCAATGAAATCAACAGGACTTGCTCATTGACTTCAACAGGATTATATATTTTAGGATATATATATGTGTAGCGGGGACCTGGCCTGGCCTTGCACTCACTGGGACAATGACCTCCAGGGCACTCCACAGGGTCTTGGGCCATCCCAGTGGCAGGCAATGAAGACAGGCTGCACCCTTCCACATACACACATGCTCGCCCCCCCAAGCAGGCAGGGAAGTGGCAGGAGATGCACTCCCTGGACACCCATTCCCTGGGCAAGGCTGAAACCAGGAAGCTGGGCTCCACCTGAACTCAGAGCCTGGATGAAAACAAGAATAAGCTACCGGCATACCAGGTGTCACCTAGAGCTAGGAGGCTGCAGTTGCAGCCAATAATGAGCCCTACGGGGGCTTTGAGCATCTGGCAGCAGTCACAGGGCATGTAGGGGTATGCATGTTGGTTCAGGCCAACTTAGAATTTCTCTTATAAGGCAGCACTGGCCCCAGAGAAAGGGAGATGCCAGTGTAGGCATTGCGCCATGCTGCTTCCCTCCACTGGAGCTGAGGATGTCTCATTGGAGACCAGCTCGACCCCACCTCCCACAGC
>NW_005841862.1:1814332-1828502 GCF_000455745.1 Alligator sinensis | reverse complement strand
CCTGCGGATGCTGGATGCCAGGTACCTGTAAGGGCCTCATGGGGGTGCATAGTACCCATGGCCCCAAACTACCCACAGGGGTTGGCCTGCTATAGGCCCACCCTGTGAATTAGGCTCATGACTGGGGGCAAACCCTGAATAACCTCAGCCACCTGACGAGAATGCAGACACACACTACAAGGCAGAAGCTAGGACTATAAGTATACAACCGAGATGATTATTGATGTTAAATTGCTGTATTAATTTTGACACAGGATGGACATCGTTGATGGCAGACTCTAGCTAGAGTCACAGTGCTCAGTCAGCTCATATTGGTCCCAGACTACTTTGTTTTTTTCTTCTCATGTTGGATCTTTTCTCCTGTCACATGAAGACAGGCACCTGGGAAGGCCGGGCACCTATTTTGACCATCACCAGAACATCCGAATGGAAAGGGGTGGGGTATAGGGGAGGCAAAGCACCACAGAAGATGCCCAGATGCTAAGACCTGCACCCATCTCAATGAACCCCATACAGTCAGGTACCACCTCCTGATAAGCTGTTTAAAATCAAGTTGTGGTAGATGGGATATAGAGAACAGAGGGCAAAACACCCATTGAGAGTATAGCACCTGGGCCCCACTCCAGTGTGGCCCTTTGGTTCAGGTCCCACTACAATATGATTATTGTGTATGTTGTGCCCATGCAAAACCTGGGGCAAGTTAAATTATATAACTGTTTTAGATCTTTATTACAAAAGGTGTCATGGAGAAGGGAACAAGCATTTTTTTCCTAAGTCAATCTTTAAAAAGAAATATATCTTAACATGATAATATTCTAGCCTGGACTTTAGGAGAAGTGTTGGAGGAGCCAATATATAGGAGCAGGGAGTCTAGAAGAAAGTGTCAAAAAGGGTGACACTCCAAGAACTGTCAAGCAGTATCAAGAAAAACAACCAGGGGTGCAGCCAGAAGTGCATCTCCCAGCTGTAACTCAGGACGATTTTTGCAAAGTGTTCATAGTTACAACACTTCCCCAAACCAAACAGAAGTTCACTGATGGTTCTAGTGGGGAGGGAAATTTAGCTGTGGGCTGGAAGCCCGCAGCCAGGTTCTCATAGCAATGGCCAGCAATGGCTCACTGTTTTCAGAATGAGAAGGGGACAGGCAGCGGTGGAAACTCATTCTTGGGGCTCCCCAGCTGGTGCTGAAGTTTAGGGTGGGTGAATTGGAGCCCTCCCATCTCAGGAGGAAAGGCTCCAATACAGGCAGTCCTCAGACTTACATCACAATTGGTTCCTGAAAACCATGTCTTAAGTTGAAACATTGTAATGTGGAACCAATTTTCTCATAAGAAATGATGTTATAAAGGGGGGATTGGTTCCTGAACTAAGGCCCAATACCCTGTTTTCACCAAAAATACTCCAGAATTTTGTACTTGATTAATTATAGCTGAGTAATATAGCTACATTAATGTATTTATATTGTAAATAGCAATTATATTGATTTGGAAGGACTTCTTTAAGGTGACTTTGCTGGGCTTTTTGAAAGGCTCTTGGTTGGACTTTTTGAAGGGTTCTTGGCTGGAGTCTTCTCAGGAGTCTTGGCTGCAGGTTTTTCTGGAGTCTTGTCTGCTTTTTTAAAGAAAGTGTCCAAGGAAGTTTGGACAGATGTTCTCCAGGGAGATGGGTGATGCAGCAAACTCGTTTGCTGGCATGGCGTTGCATCGGATCACGTGTTGTAAAGTCGAAATTGATGTCATAAAGTTGAAACAGGGTGTCAATTTCTAAAGGTTAAGTGTGAAACGTTGTAACTCAAAATGTTGTAAGTTGAGGACTGCCTGTACACCCGCCCCACCTTCTGGGGGTGGGGGGGGGGGGAAAAACCCTCAGACGGAACTCCCTTAGTTCACCACTCCCATTCTGAAAACAGCAACAAGCTGGGAGCTCAGCAAGCACAAGTTACAAAAGATGTTACATTTTTAAATGACTTTATCTGATACCTCATGCAATGGGGGTCAGATTTTCACCTCATCAACCATTTTTTAAGCTGTTTGCAGCTGTGAACTTGTATTTGGTCACAGCTATGAACTGCTTTCTGTGGCCAGATCCAGTAACAATTGTCATTTCTGTCTCCACCCCTGAATCATCCATGAAGCACTTATCTGAGAACATTGCCCTCCCTGCCCACTCTCTCAAACTGCTAGTGCCCCAGAGAAGTTGAGTTGACTGGTCAGTCTTATAGTAATAGCAGAACTGGGAAGAGATTCTCTGAATATTTGGTTAATACAATCCAGTGTTCTTCTGGTTGTCCCAACACTTTATGTGGTCAAAATAACAGAGGATTTATCCAGGCAATTTCAATAGGGTACAAGATTAATCTACCCACCCATAGTAAATTGTTTTTATTTCTGTAGATTATTACAGAAAAGTACTTTTTGTTTATTTGTTTTAAAGGCATATGTCCAAGTAGTCTATATGTCACTTGTGCAATGTTGCTATGTGTTCTTAAGTTGCTGTCACATTCTAGGCCAGCTGGCTGGAGCATGTCAGCCATAGTTACAGTGACCCCACTTTGTGTAGAATTTGTGTAATGCTCTGAGATCTTTTGGAATGAAAAAGAGGCATGTAAATACAATACATTCTTACTGTTACAGAAAAAAGGAAGAGCCTGAATAATCTCTTCAGAAATCAATATGCTGAAGACAGCCAATGAGATCATATATGCAAATACCAATGTCCTAGTTAGCTATAACTGTTCAACTATAAATATTATTCCTCTCCCATGAACAGAAATATCATATACAAATATTAGCCTCCAGCTAGGTCAGAGGTCAATAATCCTATAATATTTTTTTTTTACTGTGCTTGCAACATAATTTTCCGTTTAGGACCTAAGGTTTGTGGGGAGATCTTTTTATTGGTGATTTTTGCGGGGAGGTATTTTTACATGTTTATTTTATAAAGTGCTGTTAAACCTTTAAAATACATGACCATATGGAAGAAATCTCCAGATCTTTTGGATGAAAACACTGAAGATATATCTGACAGCACATATATTGATTTCACATTTTGATAAACATCCTCATTTTTTTTTTAAGTCAATATGGTCTGGGGTCATAGCACGCTCTCATAACTCTCATACCAGCAAATGTTGAAGTCTGTTTTTAAAGAAATTAAGATGACCATATGTATGCAACAATAGCATTCATGACTATAGTATCGTGTATGTTAAAAATTTAGTCTTCTATTGATTTAGATGTGGTGTTCTCAATACAGAAATGGTCCTTGCTAGAGCTGGTAAAAACATGTGAGAAAAATTGCAGATTTTTTTCAATTTTTTAATGATCTTTGACAATTCATGATTCTGACACATTTTTGAAATTCATCCAAATTTTTTGGCCTGACAACTGGCTGAAAAATGTGAAAAATGTTGACATAAATGTAAAGTTCATTAGATTTTAACTACATATGGTGTCTCCCTATAAATTAAAAAAGTCCATGGAAGGAAGACAAGGCTATATTCTCAGAATTAGTTTCATAAACATTATGTATGTGTGTACATGTGTATGCTCTCCTATGTGGCTGTGCATGCACTCTTGCACATGTATGTATATTTGCATCCTTATATACAGTAAATGTAGGTATATAACATAGCCCACCAAACATACCTTCATGTGTTCATTTGAGCTCACATACACATACACTTACATACACATAATATGTACAAGGACACACAAACTTTTTGTTCTTATGTTATATTACATAATACTTCCAACCAAGGATCTCAAAGTGCCTTACAGACACTTGAGGCACATCTATAACATAAGCATTATCATGAGTTAATGCAAGTCTTTGTTTCACGATTCAATCTTTTGTGGTCGTTCACGGCAGTTCTGAATCCTCTTGGGGGGATCAGCATTATGGCTTAGGCTGCATAACCTGCCTCTCTCACTATAGCCAGCAGTGGTGGTTGTGGCTGATTATGCATGTTGTGGGCTACTCTTAATTTAGTTTTGTAATAAATCTCTCACATAGTCCAGTATTAGCATACTCATTTTACTGAGAGGAGAGATCAGCGAGTCTCCCAAAGCCACATTGCTGTGGCAAAGCCAGAAGTAAACATCAGGAGAACTAGCTTTTGGAACTTTGCTCCAGCCATCAAAACAGACTCCCTCTCTTGAAGCTTGCTCGCACAACATGCTGCTTATCTATGTTTTTAAACTTACTAGAAGGTAGGTACCAAGTATACCTTCTTCCTTGGTAGGTTGCTCAGCACCACCCAGGAGTGGGCCCCTATGTAATTAGAAAAGGTCCAGGACTGTGACTGGACCACTGTGTGAATCTTCCTGGGGCAAGGCAGGAATTAATATTGGGCACTGCTTTGGTTGGCAAGAAGCCATTTCTATTCTAGGTCCATGCACAATGTTTCAGGAAGGAGAAAAAATAGTTTTCAATTAAAAAATAAATCTTTGTCAAGGTTAATCTTTTGCGAGTCAGAGTTCATTGCAATGACCTCCTTCTGGGTATTAATTACTAACGCTTACTCTGTGATCTAGTGAAAAATAAGCTTCTTGCAATTGTGTTCGATATTTTGTTTGCTAATAGTGTGATTAATCCATTGTGAGCAGGAGTCATCAGACATTTCCTAAAACACAAAATCCATTTAAATCGGGGATAATCTCCTCCACTAAATCTTCAATCTCATGAACTAATAAGTGATGCTGAAGGCTCCTTTGCTTAGGGAGCTGATGGCAATGGAGCCCTTGTCTTTATAACCGACTCCAGTCAGTGCAGAAAGTCCAACCATGAGATGGGTTCAGATGAAAAGGCAAATTCCATTCATGTTTTTGACTGCAAAGGCTTTCCTTGCTAGGAGCTTTTTAGCTCCACTGTAATTGAAAAAACAAAGATCCCACTGAAGGTCTCAAAAAGCAAGACAGATTGATAATAATTTCCACAAACTCAACTCTTTTACATAACGCCTCCCTCCCAGCTCCTCGTGGGATAAACATTTGGACAGAATTATGACATGTTGCAGATGTTGAGAGCGCAAGCAGTTCCGGGAGCGGGGGTGAGTAGAGGGGGAAGGTAAGCAGGGGCTGAGACAACTGAAATTCATTACTTGAAGGGGTCGTGAGGGTCAGCAACAGCAGCGCCAAATGGATTTTTCCAGCCATATAGAGCTGAGATTTGCACTCTGTAATCTGAATGCTTTTATCTGTTTCTGAAAATAGACAGGAATTTTTTCCACAGGCTCCTCCAATCTGGCCATAGAGATGCAAGGAAGGATTACAGGGATAAGTTCAGGTTTTGTCAAGTGAGCATGGCTTTTCCAAACCAAACATAGGCAGCTTTCTCGCAACACAAACACACATCACTATTATCCTAAGGGGAAAAGACACACCACTCATGGGGCAGGTGAAAGTGCTAGATGTGATTGGGATTCTAACTTCTGTTCGGTATTTAGTTTGTTTCCCTAACTAAGCTAGCTATGCTCTGGTCACTTACTTATCTCCAAGGTCACAGAGTAAATAATATGGAATTGTTTTGCATAGTTTACTGGCCAAGAGCTGGTTCACCCAGAGAAATTTCTGATCATTCTTCTGTATTATGCTCAAACTTGGCTGCAGCCAGACTTCCCCTGTTGCTTAGTCACATCCTTTTCATGCAATAGGTTCCTTTGAAAGGACTGTACATTCTACAGGTTGGCTAGGATGGAAACACCATGGTGGGTACATTTCAGGCGTTTCAGAGAATGGGTGCTGGTAAGCAACCCAGCATCTGGCTTTTTAACTAGAGTTTATCCTGTGTTGAGCTGGAATGAGAAAATAGTGTTAGGGTCTTATTTGGGGTTAAAGGATTGATATTTGGGTGGAAAGGCAGGCAATGATCCCAATATCTCATGAGATTTCAGCCCAAGACATTGGTAATCCCACAGTATCAATTGTTCTTGCAAGACATTGCCGTCTGGTGCTGTATGAGGCAAACGGGCTCAACTCCAGCTTCATCTCGTATCATGATTTCTTTAGCTGGAGAGTCAGGTTGGGAATCCGAAAAAAACCCAGAGAGTCTCTTGTGGGAGACTGCCATTGCTACTTGCCTTTAGCTGTATCAACTTTGGGGCAGTCCTTCTCACCACATTTCAACGCTCCCATTATAGTAGCAAAGCAAATGAATGCAAAACTACCCGAGTGAGCCCACATTCTTAATATAACTAGGCGAACTAAGGAAGATTTGTGAGCTCACATTATGCACCACAATGACTCTTCTGTTTCAAATCAACACAAAGTACATCCCAGGCAGGCCAAATACCCATTCTCAGGAGAGGGAGTCTGACTTTGGAATAGACAAGAGCTGTGTGGGCCTGTGGCTACCACAGAATGGATCAGTGGTGCCAGTTAACCAAAAGGAAGAATATGTATTTTGAACAAGTGTCAAAACTTTTGTGGAAAGGTGTGCTAAAATGTCTGCTTTTAAGGCAGATGTTTGCTACCTCACCTGCCCTCTGAGGAGATAAAGGCAGTTGGTGTGGGTTACTAAGCAAGACAGTCATTGAGATTGCTATAAATACAAGGTCTTCTCTCATGAAGGGGAAGGAAGAGGAGCTGCAAGCTCAGCTAAGGAAAGAGATTCTACTGTACCATTATACTTTGTACAGTCTTGCTGCTACCAGAAACAGAGTGGCACTGTTAATCCCCCAGACTAGGAACAGTCAATGGGGATTTGGATTCCCTGCTGGAGAGGGGTGGAACCAGGCAGAACTTTTGATTCTTCCTCCTCATCCTGTATTTAAGAAAAGAGCTTTTGAATTCAGCTCTTGGAAATAGAGATACACAAAATCCTTTAGGTTTCATGCCCCTGGGAAAGTTTGGTAGATTGCTGGGTACCCCTAAAATTCCCTATACAGATAATAGAAAAGAAACATTTTCTGATCGTCTAACTAGACTGCAACCTCTCCAACAATCTAAGTAATACTGTAGAGTCATTGTTCATTTTAGCTCTTTCTTCCCTGCCTCCATCTGAATTTCCTTTTTCCCTTCTTCTGCTTTCCTGCTTCTTCTTTTTGTGTACTCTCCAGAAACTCACCACATACCTCCAGGGATACACGTATTTTAGTCCATGAAGCATTACTTCCAAGTTAAACCTCTTTATTCTGGAATCCATCTCTGCCCCCTTAGTGTATCTATACTGCCAAGCCCAGGGCTGCCATTGAGAAATTAGCATTGCCCCATAATTCCTGCTCTGTGTTCCCACTCTCAACAATTAGACAGTGTAGATAGTGTAACTGGGTCCTGAATGCATCTTCAAACCTCATCCAAGACAGAGGACCTGAAAACAGCAAAGGGGCATGTGCTTAGGACCTCTTTAAACCATCTTGCTGCCTAAATGATGGGCAGGTGGGGAATGGGAAAGAGCAGGCAGGGCTTGTTTCTTAGTGAGAGTTTGGGATTCAGCAGGGAGGCATGATAGATACAGCCTTTGAGCCATTTATATCAAACAGAGCAGGGTGAACTGAAGCCTTAAAACTCCACCTATCCTGTCAGAATAGTCTTATTTAAAAGAAAGCAAGCAAGCCTCAGTGGGATTCCATGGAATTCATGGTTTGGGCAGGAAATCATTGTGCAGGCAATTTGAATTGCAGAGAACCAAGACAGAGTGAATAGTCAGTCAAACTATCCCACCCAAATGCCCTCCCTGTGGCTGAGTGTTTGCAAGAAGCTCATGGCTTCAACAGCCCAGCATCTCCATGTCTCTATATCTCCTGGGATTACTACAATTAAGGTTAAAACCTGCTGTGTGGTATTAGACCTCCAGCTTGCACCCTCCCAACCCTGCTTCTTTGTAGGTAAGCAAGTAATGTCAGGCTCCTATTCATCCTTTGCCTATTTTGGGATCTCAGATAGTACTGATAATCACTGTTCTACATGTCTGTACTGATAGAATGCTGGCCCATATTGTATGGAGATAACAGCACAATTTGATATTCATGAGGTGCTGATGATCTCTAAATATAGCAGTAGAGTAATTATTGCTGGCACTGTTGCTTAGAATTCAAAAGCAGGTAAATGAAGAAACAGATATTCTACTTATTCACTGCAGTTCCAACAACAAGAAAACCTGTTCTTGTTATCCACTGGACTGAGCAAGGAGCCTGCATGCAGGGCTCAAGATAAGGGGAGCTTAATTATGGGGCATGATACCCTAATTACTGAAGAGAAACACAAAAGCAGGTGAAATCCACAGAAGATAATATTCACCAGTACCTTGCACCTTGTACAGAAGACTGCAAGCCACTTTAAGTATAAATGACTACATAAGGCAGTGATGACTCAGGCCCACTGCACCTTACATCCTGAGATATTATTAGACAGGCTGGAAAAACACATTGTCACAATATTGAGTAGAGGTGGCTGTAGAAACCCATTAAACACAGCCCAAACCAGTGTATACCACTGGAAAAACTGCATAGTCCTGAGTTTCAACACGAAAGTCTGACTCTAGAAAGAAGAGAAAGGGTATACTAACAATGTGATGTGTGTTACAGGCCCCCATAATACACATCAACAAAATGAGGCCCTTGAATGCTGCGTACTTACACTGACTGCAGATGGCCCCTCAATTCTGGTGAAATGTAACATGTGACAGGCAATATATACCCCACTCCCCAGTCACTGGTATGGAAAATATACCCCCTGTCACATACGGTGTTTCATCATGTAGTCACTCATTGGTTACCTTTGCACAACTTTCTGCACCATAACATATCAGCCATGGGAGAATATAACTGAGTATTTTATCAATGGGTATAAAGCCAGGAAGCCTTCTCATATCAGAGAAGATGTGGCTGAGGGGCCATATTCTAAAAGGAGACAGGGCAAGCCATTTACATTTCAAACTCAATCATCCATGCTTCAAATTTCCCTTCTCTGTTCATGCTGATTCATTTTATAGAGATGTCCAAAGGCTGGTGCTAAGCAATGGGAGCTGTGAGCTTACAAGTACCCTCAGAATGAAACAACTGGTTTTGGTCCTCAAACATAGACCTACGCACCTAACTTCAGACTTCCAAGTTTGAAAAAAAAAATACTTTAATTTCTCTAGTCTTTAACTAAGTTGCTTTCCTGGGAAAACAGGGATTACATCCACATCCCAACCTCAAAAAAGTTCTATGAAGAAGAATGAATTAATATTTATGAAACACTTTGAAGGAAGAATCATTATTTAGCTATCTAGCTAGTGCATGGACTTTATTCTCTGTGTGCTCTAATAGCATCCACAGCACTAAACACTGTGCCATTCAGAATGCTATTTCAGAATCTAACGAGAGTCATCCAGGATCTAAAATTATTTTGTGCTGTCTTTCTCCCCCACCCGTTCAGGAATCCTGCCCCTTAAACATATTTCTACAACAGGCAAAGCCAGATTTGCTGTGACTTTGACCTTCACCTCTGTAAAAATGTACTAATGCAGTATTACAAAGCAATGACCAGTTACTGTCACTGTAGAAAAATCATGTGGACTGTGGCCAAACTAACTGCTCCAGAGAGATGAAAGAAATGAAGCCTTCCAGCTAGATGCACAGAATGACAGCAACTGCAGAGTCACCCCCGTTTGGGTTGTCAGTTTGACTTTTGGCACTTGCTTTCTGCAGGAGAAAGGGACAGGAATAAAATCTGTGTTCCTACTGCCCCTACTGCAGACTTTGGCTGTAAATTGGTACTCTGAACATGTACCTAAGAGCTGTAATTTGTAAGTTTTCTTATTATGTGCTTCCTTAACCTCAAGTGTGTGCTAACCACCGAACTGCACTCCAATTCATCAAAGGCAGACAAAACCTGAGCTTGCACATGAAGCTTCATAAGGATTGTTACAGTGCACATACAGTGTAATTATCTGTGTGTTGATGTTGTGATAATATTATGGTGCTCCTCCTAGACCTGTTATGTATGTGTTACTAACCATAAAAAGGAGAGAAAAACAAAAGAGGGAGGGACGGGAGAAAAAAAGAAGAAAAGAGTGGATGTGGTCAAGGGAGGATAATAATAATATATTTTATAGCTTGTAACACTGTCAAGCAGCTATGCAAACAAATATTAAGTAATCCTTGCAACCCATATGGCTACTTACACAGGTGGCTGTATTGCATTTGTTAATCAGAGGGGATCAGAATCACTGCGGCTCTTCCTCAGGCAACTTTGTGGCTTGGCAGTTATAGTTATACCACTTGTATAGATGGGGAGACCAAGACACTGGGAAGCTGAGTATTTGCCCAAGGACCCTTGTTAAGTCTCTGGCAGAGCTGAGATCAGAATGCATGGAACCCAACCTTGTACTTGATCAATTGCCTCCAAAACAGAGTTGTTTCTTGGTATCATTGAACATACATATTTCAGTTAATTTTTTTTCCAGGGCTGTTAGCTTGCATTTTCCCCAAGATGAATCTCATTTGCTTGGCCTTGGCTGTATGTCGAACAAATAGGATTTGCCAAGTGACTGTGATCAGTCTGGCACAACTACCTAATCGTTACAGTAACCTTATGTATAGAGCCATATCCCTTGATACGGTTTTGGACTCAGACTGATCAGGTCAGCTCTAACAGCATAAAAGACTTCTGCTTAAATATTTAGAGTGCAATGTTCTCCTAATTGCTGAACATGTGTTAAACCAGGAGGGAAGCTGGCTCATGATCACTGAGGCTGAGCCCTTGAGAAAACACTGTCATGACAACCAAGAACCCGGGAATAGCTTTCAGTCCAAAGTTCTCATTTAAGGGCCCATTTGCACACTACTTGGGGAAGAACGCTTTGCCCCTTGGTGATTTCAGGAGGTTGAGCTGAAAAAAAAATCCCCAGCTGCTGACTCTCTAGTTCCTGGCTAATGTAAAGCTCTTACAGCCGTGCAGCAACAGAGTTTGGGTGGCCCCTCATCCAGTGAAGGATGAAACTCAAAATACGCTGTTTGGTTTAAACAAATAATTTTGAGTTTGGCTGATGCTCCATAGCACTGGGATCTGCCAGCACACAGCTTTGTGCAGTGAAAACAATCCAGTTCCCCCAGGGTAGTATTATGCATTTGGGTCAAAGTGAAAATGTGACATTTATTGGCAATTTATACATATTCCTAATTCCCCTTTTGTCACTTCCATTGCCAGAATTCACTGTTTTTCCTTTCCATATTTAGCTCTTTGCACAAAAAAAGAAAATGAAACTTTGTACCAAGTAGGTCAAAGGTAATGTCATTTTTTTCAAAGTCATCTGGCTATGGATGACCTTTGGTCTGTAATGTCAAGTCAGTCACCTAGGCCACCACATCTAAAGGCCACCTGAATCATGTTGAAACAGCAGTGGTTTCTCACCCAAAACATTCCTACACGTTTTAGACCCAATTTATTACTACGATCACCTGTGTAAGATCAACTGAGTAAAACTGGTGTAACACACTGATGAATAAGGCCCATTTCTCTTGTTCATGAGTTTCTTGTTCGTTGAGTCTCCTGCCCCCAGAAAATGCATTATTCCTGTTTCTGTGTGTCATGGTGAACAGGGCATCTGAGTTTTACAATTCCCTGTCATCTTTTGTGCTGACTTGCTCTTTTGAAGCCTAGCACAAGAAAGCTAAGACACAACCTTGAGACAGAAACGAGACAAGGAACAGGGCAGGTGTGAGAAAAGACAGGGAAACAGGTGGGAACACTACCAGAACATATCTTCACTCACAGTACTGGGGTTGGGACCTGTTGTTTATTATGCATGTTAAAGGGGAAGACCTATCTTAACACTTAATGAAAGGTTACCCTGCTGTTTGAGACAGGTGGAGAGCAGTGGAAATTACTGTTGTTTTTAACTCAGATCAGCGCATCCAAATCAAACCTTCATAGCTACCACTCTTCATAGCTTTTTCCACTTCCTCTACCTGCAGCTTTCCCTCTGGAATGAGTGGTGGAAACAGTCCTTGCAGGTCATGAGAAAGGATCAAACCTCTAAACATGTTGCTATTCCTGTTTTCCAGCTCCCAGAGATCACAAAAGCAGATGATTAAATAAAGCAGGTAGCAGACAACTAATCCAGCTCTCTTGGCAGCTTTTCAGCAGGTACAAGGAGCTCTTTACAGTGGAACAAAACTGCTGCAGTAGACATTTTCCCCACTGAGAATTTGCTGTTGTTCCTTATATCTAGAGAACTACAGGTGCTGCAAAGAGTCATCATCATCAACTTGCTAAACCCCCCCCCCACACCTTTCCTGCACTTTTGCCCAGTCTGATTACTCAGCTGTATTCTGTATACACTCCCCTTAGTGGGGCTTAGGAACACCTTGTAATTTCTCATCCATTAGAGAAAGAGCTCTTTGACATAAGGATATATCTACCTATTTGTTTGTATGAGTCTAGAGCAGGTGAGAGTGTTCATGACCACAGCCTCTAGGCATCGACAGAGAAATAAAGACTGATAAAAAAACCAACAATGTGTGCGCACACATCATACAATGCTGAGCTCATTGAGTTTATGAAGTCCTATGTACTGTTTTACCTTTTAAAGTTGGGTTGTCAAAATCACCTGAGGCCCCAGCTGGACACAGGGGTGTCCATGGCCATGACAGCAGTGGGTCTGGCAGCAGCAAGGGATCCAGTGGTAGCATATCCAAATATAGTGGTGGTTCCAGGGGCAGGGCTCCACTGGTGGTAGGAGAGGTCTGGGGGTGATAGCAGTGAGCTAAGATAGCCAGGCTAAAGGGCATTGAATTCCTCATCTGGAGGCCCACCAGTAGCGCAGTGGGCCAGGTAAAGAGGTACCATAGGTCAGATCTGGCCCATGGACCATATGCTTGACACCCCTGTTTTAAAGTCAAAGGAACAGGATTTTCTGTCCCAAAACTATGAAACTCTCATCTTTTTATTTGTAACCTTCACATCTATTATATCACAGCTATGAGAACCAGAAAAGACAGAAATCATTTAGCCCATCCCCTACCAATGCAAAATTGTTCTCTATAGTACATCTATAAATATGTCTCTTCTTTTCAAACATGTGGGTCCATTATAGTTCTATTATTCTCATAGTTCTCATAGATTTTGTGGAGAACATGTAGAACCTACAACACTTCTGTTAGAAATGTGAAATCTAAACTTTCCACCATGTTGTTGCTGCACACTTACTGTGCACACACCAGAGAGAAAGCAGCAACATGTGGATGTGAGTGTACATTCCATTTTGCTGGGGATGGTGGGGGATGGGACAGGACAGGAGGCAGATGGTGGATGCCTTCAGGCTAAAACCACCTCCATAGACAAGCCTGACAGGCTTTAATGAGAGCATATTTCCAATTAAATGCCATCCAGCTAAAGAGTGAATTTAGCTGGGACTGTATTTATCATTGTCCAAGGGGTGCTTTGAGCCAGTTAAAGTAGACATAATCCCCTCCATATATACATTTCCCATGGAAATTACCCGACAAGGTGGTCCCTATATGACAGGGGTGTCCAACCTTTTTGAATGTGGGGCTGGATCATGAACTTTTTATCACGCAGTGGGCCGGCGAGCTACATTCAAAGACTTCACAGAAAGGGTATCACATCAGGAAGTGATGTCACATGACCTTTGACACCAATGAAGTTGCAGGAAGTGACAATAAAATGGGTCTAACCAGTTCAAAACTCTCCCTCTATAGCATCTACCTCTGCCACTGTTCGGGACAGGATACTGAGCTAGATGGACCATTGGGCTGACCAAGCATGGCACTTTTTATGCTCTTATGTTCTTTGGCTGAGCTTCCAAACTATGGCTGGGATTTGCAAAAAGGGGTAGACAGGCATGTTACAAAGTTGTCATAAAAGATTTGGAGCCCTCTAAATCCCATTCATTTTAATGGAAGTTGGCCTTTTGACTCAGCTTTGAAAATCTCAGCCCAAGGTGCCAACCAAATAAGTCAAAATATATTTTGCATTTCTATGCAGTGCATCTATGTGGGGCTCTCCAAGCATTTTACAAACATTAAATGAACCTCAGGACATCTCTGCTTTTCAGAAGAAATGTGGTGGTGAGGACATTCTGGGAACATCTCTCACTCTCTGTGTGTGATCTGCTACTACTGTCCTTGGACCACCCTAGAAGGGCCCTCACTGCCTCATTTCCAGTTCAGAGCAGGTAAAGTGTAAGTGGGTAGGAAGGGCTTATTTTTTGGCAGCAGGTTTGA
>NW_005841862.1:1803624-1813137 GCF_000455745.1 Alligator sinensis | reverse complement strand
TTTCCTGTCGCAGCACCGTGGGCCACAGAAAATGGCTTGGCGGGCCGCATGTTGGACAAGCCTGCTATATGAGGTGCAGAGCTGACTGTGGGATTGCCACACCACCCTCAGACTGGGGGAGAAGAGGGAATGGGAATTCCAGGCTGGGGGCAGAACAAAGGAAAGTTCAGGCAGATCATGGTAGAAGGTGGCATGGTAGGGACAGAACTGTGTGCTGCTGGTTCTGTACCCTGCCATCAGCTCATCAAAGGTAATGATACAGGGACACAAGTTACATCTTCCTCTGGGATGCGCTAGTCTGTACCAGAGACCTCATCTGTCTCTGATTGCCCCAAACAGTATGGGAACAACCCCTATATCAATGCAAAGGACAATTCCAGTCCCAGACAGGATCACAGGCAAGAGTGGAAGGGACCTCATGAGGTCATCTAGCCCAGCCCTCTGCTCAAGGTAAGATAATTCCTGACTAAATCACCCCAGACAAGTGTCTGTCAAACTGCTCTTGAAATTTTCTAGTGATGGGGCTTCCACAACTTCTCAAGGTAGCCTGTTCCCATGCCTAACAATACTCATAGTCAGAAAGTTCCTTCTGATCTCCATCCTAAATTTCCTCTGCTGCAGCTTGAGGCCATTGCTCCTAGTCCTGCCTGCTACAGCCATAGAGAATAGTCTTTCTCCATCCTCTCTATAATAATCCCTTGGGTATTCAATTTCTTGCATCCTGCAATGAAGCAATTTTGGCACCTTTGTCTACCACTATTTGGTTGATTGTGGCTTGGAAAGTAAGTGTGTCTGACATGTAATGGTGATCCATAACATTAATTATTTTGCACTGTGAATATGGGTTTTCATTTCTGGGAGTAAAAAAAAAAATTGTAGGCTTTGATCCTACAGTCTGATTCACTGGGCCCACACACCCATACCCAAAGTGCTCTGCATGAGCTCTAAGTTGGATCTAATGCCATGGTGAGGGCCCAATGCCAGGACTATAAGGAAGATCACAATGTCACTTACAAACATACCAGTAAGGGGGCACACGCAAGTGATGGGCATCATGGTGATATTACCATATAAAGAACAAGTTATTAAAAAAAATCCCTTTGTTATTTATTTTCCTGTGAGAACTAGATACAAAGAAGCAGGTTACACCTATGATAAATAATGAAAATATATTTTAAAAACATAACTGGCTCAGCTTTACAATGGGACAAAGATCCATTGTGATTAATCAAGAACTAAAAATAAAAGTTATCTACATAGTGCTGGTGTTGTGAGATGGTGGCTAACTCCCTAGCATGAGTTATATATGATATCAAAAGGCTACCTGAAAATCCTTCACTAGAGTCTGCCAAATTATTCAGAAACAATTCAGGGAGTTGAGCCAACCCAAGGATCTGCTGGTTTATGAGCCTTGTGGACCCTAAGGCATTGCTGCTATTCACTGCAATGGATTCAGACCGGCTCTCTGCTATCTATATTTATCATTATCCCCTCAGGAAGTGCTTTGGCAGGATTTTGTAATGAAAACCCTGCCCAGAGCACTCTCTGGCATGCAATGAGCAGACTTTAAATAGTGCAGTGACATACTGCAGTAATTACTCATATTAACACTTCTTATTGTACTGCATGGCACTTTGTCCATGTCACCCAAGTCATCAATTCAAGGGAGAAATGGCTCTGCCCAAATGGCAAAGTTTAGAATGGGATCCAGATCTGCAGAGCTCAGGGCTTGGGGGACTAGGGTTTTGGTTTGACCTGTTATAGAAACAGAGGACAGTGCCAACGTTTGGATCCATCTGCAGATCTGAGCTCTTCCAATGTTTGGTGGGTGCAAAGATACAGCATTTGGGTTCAGATCCATCTCTTACTTCTCAAAAGATTTCCCCAACTTAAGGGCAACCTATTCATAGACGCCCAAACCTGGAATAAGTTGCAGTCTATAGGTACTATAGGACCTGTGTTGTATCTATGAAGGTTACTTAATGGTTTCCATTCTAACTCCTGGTTTTCCCTTATTCACAGATTTCTATGCCTTTGTTCTATTGGGCTAAGTCTTTCTGGTCTCTGCTGAAGGTGGCTTCAATCCTATTTTTAACCCTAAGAAAAAAAAATGCTTAGCCTTTTTTCCAGCAAGAGAAGAGTAAGGGGAAAAATCCAGCTCTGCAGCTGAAACTGCTGGAAGTTGAAAGACAAAGTATGGGTACTTATTAAAGTGCAGTGTCTTTCTTTGTTCCAAAAAAATTGGTCACGGCTGATTTGACTTAAGTTATTAGCCACTAAAAACTGGATATTGGGCATGGTCAGTAGACTTTTCCCATGAATGCTGCTAAATGCATATCCAAATAAGTTGTTATTGTTCATGCCTGTGTATCCAACAAAAATGTTAATTTAGCACATTTCTAAAACCCACTGAAGTAAGTATAAAAAGACTCTTGTTGACTTCACTAGTCTTCACTTTAAGTCCACTGTCCCTTGCATTGCACTAAACTGAACAGTATCATATTCCAAATGTTTCAGGGAAACAGTTACACTAGGGGTGGGCAATTATTTCGGGTGGAGGGCCGCCTACCGAGTTTTGGCAAGCCATTGAGGACCGCATGACAGGGAGCCAGGGGCAGATAAATATTAATTTTCTACATTTTTTAGGGGCCCTGCGGGCCAGATAGAATGGCCTGGTGGGCCGCATGCAGCCCATGGGCTGCATTTTGCCCACCCCTGAATTACACAGTTATGAAATCAAAATACAGAATGGGTATTGATAACCACTTGATTACTGATTCACAGGGTAAGGTAACATTATAATCCCTTACATGTATTGACAGAGATAGAGAAAAAGAAGTTACAGCTAGAAAACAATTGCTCATTGAGATTCATATTTCTTGTGATTTCAGTGATTGTACTATTCCTTAAGGAGTAATTAAAACCTAATAATATGCATTCCTTGATTTTTTGATATGTAGTCTGATTACTATGTAAACATGTCCATTATACAATTTGTGCTTATGCTAATAATTTTTATTTCCATAATGTTACCCATCTGAAGAGCTCAAAGTATTTCCCCAACTCAAACTTATTCTCCCAGTGCTACTATGTACCAGGTTATCATCACACTAATATTTCTCCTGCATCCCATATTTTTTTTTGAGGGAAGGGATCTCAGACTTAGATGAGCTGAATGCCCGTTTCAACTGGAATCCCATGGCAGAGGCTAGCAACTGTATGCAAAAATGTGTCTAGACCACAACACTTTCCTTCTTACTGCACCATCTCCTTTGTTATTAGCAAGGCAGAATTGCTGAAGATCAATTAAATAAAAAATAGTGAGAATAGAGGAACATATTTTATTCTATAAAGTATGATTAAAATGACTCAATCCTACACAAATCTGTTGCATTTTATCATATCTAGAGTAGCTTACATTTTTGCATCAGTCTATGCTATTCACTGAACTTTGGGTTCATGGCTGGTTTATGAATCACGCTTATACCACTCATAGATGCAACATGTTCCATATTTGGACATACTCACTAAATGGTAGGGACAAATAATATTCAGAGTATATGTTGCCAGGAGATTGTTCAGTACAATTATTCACTGTACATTAATGGTCACATAATATTATTTCATTCCCTCATTGAATAAATTAAATGATCTGAAGAGTAGAGAATAATAAATGGCCACCAATTAATGAAGACTAGAAAGCAAAAGATCAGGAATAAGCTGCTTCCTAGTTAACTTGCAAACATTTTCATGTTCCTTGACATCCTTGTGAATATTCACAAGTGAAAAAGAGTATGATCCCCATGAACAATAGAAAAATGAATCTGAGCTATTTAATTGCAAATCAGTGTCCAGATCTATTTTTTTATTATACAACAAATTCAGATTGTGTGACTTAGTAGACATGCTCAGGGACACTTTCTAAGTTATGATTCTATGGAAAAATGCTGTTCCAAGAAAGCATCTGGTGAAATATGACAGACCTCCATTACGTGATCCTACACTTCTGTAGAACCACAAAACATCTGTTAGCATATACCAACATGCATTTTTTCAAGCAACATTCTCTAGCTTGTCATCAAATCCACCCTGAAAAGCACTACTTTGCCACAGAGTAATGAACTCAGAGAGCAGCATCTGAACTTGTAACAGGATAGAAAGCTGCCAAATATATCATCACCCGTAAACAATGTAGTCAACATGTGGACGGTGCTTTTCACACACCATCCGTTATTAAAACATTTTAAACAAATTCTATGGCTCCTCCAACATTGAGCAAAGGTTATTCATGGCTGAAAGAGCTGCTCGCTGGGTAATGAGCACTAAACTTCTAAGGAGAATTTTTTAAGCGATAATTAAACACAGTCTTCTGTAAATTGCCTGCATATAGTTGCTGCATTAGCAATAGCAAGCTTTAATCTATGTAACCAAATGCAACCAAGTGATGTAAGAGTTAGATATTAGCGCTATGGGAGACATTTTATACAATGACCTCTCTGACATAGTATGACATTATTAATGATTTGGTGATAAAAAGTTTCACTGGGCCAAATCATGACGTCTTCATTTAGAAGAACTGTAGCTTGAATGCAGTCTCTGATGTTTATAATTATTGACCTAATGTGAATTCTGTCCAAGAGAAGAGTAAGGAGGTATACAGGATTTTATCCTAATAATGGGTCTAGAATTAGCTACATGCTGAAGTCTTCTGACTGAGAATTCAATTCCAAGCATTTGCTTTGCTTTCCAGCCAGTCAGAGTGGCTCGGTGAGTCATAAAGCCTTCATTTCCTTTAATTTGCAAGTCTCCTCTATTTTACAATCTGCTTTTCTACCTACCAAAAATAACAGGTCAAAGTAACTGCTGGTTAGTTTGCTGCTGTATAGGCAAGCACAGCCCCAGTGTTGTCAATGAACCTTCTTCATACCACAGGTCTGAAGAGTTCAGTGTTTCTAATTCATGACCATTTTCACTCCAGATCAAACATATCAGAAGACTCTAATGACTACACATTTTGAGGCGGTGGCAGTTAAAACTGAAATTCAAGGAACAGCATTAACAACAATCAAGGACTTCTCCTGCCACAAGTTCAGGTTCATACATACAGGAAGGGTGGGTTTGCCGACACAGTCTCTTTACCAATAACCTGAATTTAAATTATATCTTAAGCCACAAGTAGACTGTATTTGCTGAGTTCACCATAGAGCTTGCTCTCAACAAAAAAGGCCCCACCATTCAGAATGACCACTGATCACTGCTGAAAGGGTCCTGTGACTAAACCAGGACAGGCCACAGATCACTACCTAGGGCAAGGGTGTCCTCACCCTGTGCCCTAGGCTATATCCAGACACAGTGCTCCTTTGCTAACCAGATGTGTACCTCCTGGCAAGTGAGGGTGTAAGAGTGGCAGTGATGGGGACAAACTACTGTAGGACAAACAGTAGAGGACTAAACAGCTGCAGGCTGAAGGGTAGTGGAGAAAGTGAGGCTATGTGGGCACAGCCCATGCTTGCCACAGATTCTGTGGCAGGACCTGCCCCCTGATAGCCCCCTCCCCAAATTCTATGACCCACTAAGAGCCCTGTGGGCTGGGGGGACAGCTCCATAGGCTGGATCTGGCCCGCAAGCCATATGTTGGATGCCCCAAACATAAGGCATTAGCAAAGCTGAATAGGCACCAAGAGGGGTCTGCAGAACTGTGCACTGAGGTATTTCAGAGTCCAGTTTTTTAGTACTCCACTTTTAAGGACTCTTGATTTACTCAGGAAAGAACACACCCTGGAGACAGCAGATTACAGAAAAAAAATTGTTTTCTCTATCTAAATATTTTCTTTATAGCTAAAAGTAAAAGGTCTCCTTCTTGTGCCCGAATACAAGAAGAGCAAACAGAAAGGTAACTTTTAGTCCTCAGAAGGAAAAGCAGTTTCAGAGGCTGAGAACTTAGCAACAGATCCAGTAGATCTTCCTACAGCCAGTCCTGCTTGTGAGCCTCAGTTTTTCTTTAGTGGTGAATAAAGAATGCAGTTCTATTGAGATCTGGATTCCCTCCACTGCCCCAGAAGTTAGCACCTACCTCAGTAGGGAAGGGTGATTAAATCAGACTCATGGATAGGGACTATGCAGATCTATAAGAACGACAGTCTATCCTCCTTGCTCATGTTTTATAATGCTTTGTATTTGTTATGTTAACAGGATTTTCCAAATATTCCACATTTCATATTACATTATTTTTCCACTGCTAGTTTAAATTAAGCTGCTGCTCCCTAGAAGCCCATAAAGCTCCCTTTAAAGGATCATAAAATTTCACCTGTATATGTTTATTGCTCTCTGGTTGTAAACTAAACTCAATTGATTTCACGACATTTACCACTGCTGAACTCTACTCTCCATTTCACTGAGCAACTCTTTTAAGATAAATAAATAAGGAAATTCTCCTTTCATTTGCCTTGCTTGAAAGCTGTTCTGTCATATCATGGAAACCAAGAAGATAACCAAGAAGATAACCCCTTTGCTGGAAATATGACTCTGATGGTAGAACTCGAGCTAAGTAGCATCCATGAAAGAGCCTAGAAGATTCTGAATTTGGCTTTGATTCAAATAAGCATGAAAAAATTCAAAGGCTTCTCTGCAACTCGTGGCCCGGACATATGGTACACTGGAATTCCTCTGGCCGTGTCCAGGTTGGGACAGGAAGTCCAAAAACATATTGGCTAACAACAGGTCAATGATGGCTTTGCAACTTAGTGCTAACATAAGTTAAAACACGCTAGTGGTAATACACATTGGGTGGATAAGACCCATTTACAGCAGGAGGTAAATTATGGGTAAATTTGATTTAGCTAATGTGACTTCTTTCTACAGGACCTGTGAAAATAGTTTTGAACTCTTTCTCTTCTACTGCTTCTCTGTGCTAATTTCAAAGTTAATGCTGGTAATAATTTGAGTGCCCCCCGCAGTTTGAGTCCCTTCCATACACAAAACCTCTTAATTCAGGTGTCATAGCTTTTAAGTCACGTAATCAAGATGCAGAGAGAGCTAAAGCTCCAATTCAATCTCAATTTGAGAGTGAATCTGTTTGTGAATACTAACACAACCCTTCAGTAGTGTGCTGCTAGCTCTCCAATGCCTTCTCATGGTGCCTTCTGTCTCCCCAGTAAGGACAAACAACTTCTCTCAGAAGTCACTGGGAAATATCTTATCAATAAGCTCAGTTTACTGTGGGACTAAGAACTATCATCTGCACTGAAAAGCTTTCATGTCACAGATAAGTGAGTGCAGTGGCAGCATGACTGTATCAATTAAAGTATTATGCTACATTGTGGCTAGGCTAACTCTAGAAGAATAACAAGAGTGTGGATAACTTGGGTTAACTGCACTGAAGATATTCCCTCAGCCCTATAGTTCCTGAGGTAAAGGAGATCTCCTAGTAGTACTAGGAAGTCCTTTATAGGCCATAGGGATGGAAGGGGAGCATGAGCTCTGCACTGCATTACTGGTATCTTTGCCTTGTAAAGCCTGTTAGTGTTGAATGTGAAAGGCATGCTAGGAAGTCAAATTCTATTTACCATTTACTTGGTTGCTCCACTCCTCCTTTCTTTACTGCCAGCTATTTTCCATTTGGGAATCATATGAACATGTAACAATGGTGAAGCTGTTGCTTGGATAGTCAGAGTTGTTTAGTTCAAAACAGTTCTCTCTCTTTTTATCTGAAATTGGTCTGCTTTTTAAAAACTAATGCCCCTTCTTCCACTTTCCCTCTCTGTGGAAACTTCTTTGACAACTTTAGGTTAATAAAGTCTGTTTGATAGATCGCTGCTTTGAAGCTTTCCTATTTCCTATGCACTTCCTTGTCTTTGCAGCCACTCTGACTTAAGACTGATGATAGCTTCTAATAGCCTCTAACGCTGCAGTCACTCAAGAGAACTGCTTAGAAGGGCTGTGTATTTTTGCCAGTAATTAGGGCTGGGGCCCTGTGCTTATCCTCTGAGAGGCAGGCCTGTGGCCATGTATGTGCTCACGTGCAGGCAGCTCGTTCACACTACAATACCGAAACAGAACTTAAAAATAGAGCCTGCCAGATGGAGGACAGTTTCATGCTAATAATAGATTTATATATTTTTAGAATGCTTCACAGCCAGAAGGGCTTCAAAGTGCTTCTCAGACTACATGCATACATAACCACTGAAAATGCAACCATCTCTAGGGTGGAATGGGGCTGCTAAATCCTAAACTCCACAACAGTGTCGCCTGTAAGGGAAAGAATGCCTGCTGATATAAAACTATGGAAAGCTCTGGAGAACCATTTGGTGGTCTCTTCCATGTTGGTGTGAACCTTCCTGGAGGACACTACAGACCAAAAGTACACCAAAGAGCAATGGTGGAAAACAGCTGCGAACCACCTGCACCCAAGAAGCAGGCAGCATCAACTAAGAAGGTGCTGGTCAAAACAGGTTAAAAAAAAAAGAGGAAAATATTTTCCAACATTTTTGCAAAAAACCCCAAACTTACCCTGTCTTTCCTTGAAAACATTTCAGAATTCTGAACCCATTGATGTCAGTGCTGTTTTCACCAATAACTGCAGTACAGCCAGGATTTCACCTTCCTGTCTATACCTTGTTCCCAGTACTTTTGGCACGTGGCCAAGGTGGCTGTTAATGCTGATTCTAGCGTGAAAAGTTATCAGCACATACAGTGAAAGCAAACTGGGTTGTGAAAAATGCCTCTCGCTGAGGTGTTACTATCACGGGAAGGAGAACTATGTTCTGTGGTTTCAGCTATTCCTTCTGCTTCTTGTCTGTGTAAGGCATGGTCAGGACACAAAGTAACTTGTTCCCTTTTGGGTACCCAGACACAACTGCATAACTTGTTCTCCACGGACTGCACAGATGAAACCAAACTAATGCTGCTCTTGGTGCTAGACTCTCCAGAATGGGCAGAAGCAGGAGGGAACACGGGACCATGTCTTCACAACCATCATTAGTGGTGGGAAGAGCACTCTCTTCCTGGTCACCATCTACACAAGGGGAAAAGAAGCCTGTTCCATTCTATGCCAGTTTTCACATCACCCATGACAGGGTCAGATCTTCTTGAAGGTAGTTCCCTCCTTCCTGAGAACTCCTGGGCTAGGGACAGATATTCAAAAAGCCTGAGCCTGAATTTATTCAATCTTTGCAGGTTAGTTTAACCTGGCTAGGTCAATTCAGTTTGTAACTGCACAGACATCCCAGAAATGCAGGCACATGTCTACAGTAGCTCAGGGAGAAGCCAGGCAGATGCCTGCAGCCTCTTGGAGCAGAGCACCCCACCCAACCCAGGGAGCATGCTGGGATGCTGGGGGAGTCTGGTTTAACTTAAAGCAGCAAGGGGTCTGGGACAGACATTGCATAAACCGGTTTGAGCCAAATCAGTTAAGTCTGATACTACATTCATAGATTCATAGATTCATAGATGTTAGGGTTGGAAGGGACCTCAATAGATCATCGAGTCCGACCCCCTGCATAGGCAGGAAAGAGT
>NW_005841862.1:1802991-1803612 GCF_000455745.1 Alligator sinensis | reverse complement strand
AAAGAGTGCTGGGTCTAGATGACCCCAGCTAGATGCCTATCCAACCTCCTCTTGAAGACCCCCAGGGTAGGGGAGAGCACCACCCCCCTTGGGAGCCCATTCCAGACTTTGGCCACTCTAACTGTGAAGAAGTTCTTCCTAATGTCCAATCTAAATCTGCTCTCTGCTAGCTTGTGGCCATTATTTCTTGTAACCCCCGGGGGCGCCTTGGTGAATAAAACCTCACCAATTCCCTTCTGTGCCCCCGTGATGAACTTATAGGCAGCCACAAGGTCGCCTCTCAACCTTCTCTTGCGGAGGCTGAAGAGGTCCAGGTTCTCTAGTCTCTCCTCGTAGGGCTTGGTCTGCAAGCCCTTAACCATACGAGTGGCCCTTCTCTGGACCCTCTCCAGGTTATCCGCATCCCTCTTGAAGTGCGGTGCCCAGCATTGCACACAGTACTCCAACTGCGGTCTGACCAGCACCCGATAGAGAGGAAGTATCACCTCTTTGGATCTATTCGTCATGCAGTTTTGTCTCAAACCAGTTTCAGCCATTGTCAAAATAGTTCATGTGCACTGAACATCTGTTCTCTTACAAGTTTAAACCAGTTTCTGATCACTTAAACCAATTTATGTGTAA
>NW_005841862.1:1774833-1802948 GCF_000455745.1 Alligator sinensis | reverse complement strand
CCTTTTCTAGATACCTCACCACACACTTATTCCTGTCTCTGGGTTAATGCCACACATGATTTTTTTTATATCAAAAGGTAACATTGAGAAGAGATTGGTATCAAGGAGAATACCAATCTTGTGAGAATTAAGGTCTGGCTGGTTTGGGGCTGTCCAGCTGGGGAAGCTGCAAAAGAGAAGAGATGCAGAGGTGCCATTGCTTACCTCAGCTGGACCTGCCATGTAAACACAGGCCAGCATTACACATCAATTATTGGAGTGCACAAGGAAGCAATGTAGAGTAGAACCAAATTGCAGTATATCCCAATTGGGAGGAACAGCAGTGCATACTGAGTCCTGGGTACAGCAGCACAGGCAGGTTTTCATAGAGATGGAATAAAATCTTGAGATGGCAGCTATATATAGTGCCCCCAGTGGAGCAAGGAGCACCTTTCCTAAAGCACAAAAATCTGATGGTAAGACTAGCAGGCTGGAGTTGCACTTTATAGACTAATTCAGAGATGCAAAAGTTTGTCCGATCTGATGCAGTGAGCTGCTGCTTATGAAAGCTTATGCATCTCTGAATTAATTAGTTTTTAAGGTGAAACTCTTCCCTACCTCCTGCCTGACTTCAGACTAACACAACTAACTACCTCTCTCTACTGATAGTAGCGTTCTGTGACTAACATGAAATGAAACAAAGCCTTCAGCAATTTTCAGCCCCTGAGCAAAAGACATGGCAACCATCCTTCCTGCCTTCCTATGTCTACAGCCCTGCCTGAGCAATATCAGCCTTAGTTTTGAGTCAAAGAAGTGCAAGTTAAACCAGCTGAGGAAAACAGCATTTCCATGCCTCTTCACATCCCACCTTCGCTATAACACATTCACCTTTCTTCCCCTTCCCCTTTCTTGGTTCCTTCCAACCTCTGCTTGCTTTAATGCTTACTTCTCACTCACCCCTCACAGTAACAGGTTGTCACCTTCCTTGCTTTTACACCCCATATCTACATCCCCACCCCCCGCCATTCGTGTGCTGTATTTTTCCCTCTCTTCTTGTCAGACTACATAGTATACATACGGTACCACAGAAACGCAACTATCTCTGGGATGGAAGATGACTATAGGTGCAGCACTATACAACAGGGAGATGCACTACAGGCAGGTCTGCAGAGCTTTCCGTCTCAGGTGCTGTCCACAGACAAACTGTATTGCATTGTAGCTTCATAGGGTTGAGCTGCTGGAGGCCTATTTGAATTCTGTATGTGTCTGATACCCATAGCTTGTTCTTCCTTGCAGTGCTCACCTGGCTGGAGGCAGAGGCTTTTCATTCAAGCAACTGATTATTTAATATACCCAGTTAAAATCATTCCTGCATCAAAAGGAGACTATTAGAAAGCCTGATTCTGGAAGGAGCAGGAGAGATTTCGTTTCACAATTACATCTGATTTGGCTACTTTTACTTTAACTTCCCTTCAACTTCTTTCATTTTCAATCCCAAAAGGAGAAATGAGAGAAACCAAGAATGATGTCTGAGAAACCAGTAGTCACTTTCCAACTGGCCCTCTCCTGTCACGCTAATGCAAAGTGAACTCTCTCATAAAACAGGAGACTGGAATAGAACATGTACCTTTCCTGAAAATATTTCTAATGCAGTGTTTGGCTTGATGCAAAATGCCAGGTCTCCCCTTGCCCCACAGCTTGGAAATGCTTGAAACTCAAACCCAAATCTGGAATTTTGCAAATGACTGAGCCAAAGCCTCAGGCCAAAACAACCTAAATCTTTGAATTTTTCAAATTCTGGATTCAAATTCAGTAGCATGAGCTCGCTTCTGCTTAATGGAAGACACCCTTTTAATCTGGTTCTATTTTCTCTTGGGAACCCACCATGCAACACATACAGACATTGGTCCAGATAAAAGTGTGGTCACCACATACAGAAATCTCTACTATTATATTATGGGACCTAGTTACTCTGCCAAAGGATTAGCAGTTTTAGATTGATAAATAAATACAATATAATAGTGTGAACCACCTTGTAGCAGAAATATCATCTTGCTGTGACTACCTCCTTTCCCGCTTAAGGTTCTACAACTCTCCGCTCCTGACACTGATGATCACATCACTCCTCTCTGAATCCGTGTCTAGTGTACATACACCCCATTGTATTTGATTGAGCCACTACCCTTAACATTCATGATCACATAACATACTTGTGGCAACTTTGGCAATTGCTTATGCAGAAAACCAAACCATGTTTAAGGCAGTTTTATGGCTTTGGTGATTTGGACCATCCTAGCTTTCAGGTGGCCATCTTGAGACACCTGAAATAGACCTGTTTTTTAACAGCTAGAATTACAACATTTCCTGAATATAATGTCCTGTTATAGGACATGTTCCTAAGCATGTCCTTCCCACCTGACCCAACTTGCATGTGCCAAACTCAAAAGTACAGCAGTAAAACCACCTCAGAGACATCCCCCATGGCCACTCTCAATCACACAGGAGACTGAGGTCTTGAGAGCAACTGCAAATTTACCCATGGTGCTTGAACCTAGACTCCACAAAATGGAGTTGTTCAAGCTCTTTAGTCCCCTTTGAAAATTTAGGCTGGTCCTTTTTGCGTGTAAATAAGATCTGAAATACCACACATATGTTATCATATAAGAACAGAGTGGAGAGGAGTGATAATTCCAAAGTGACCATGTAGAAATTGCTGGCAAATGCTGACTTTCTAAAAATGACCTGCAAAGAGGGGAAAATATTAAGCATATACACACTGTATTGACAAAAAAGATTTATAAAGAATGCGTATAGTATTGTTTCTATTTCTTTCCTGCTTTACCAGGTACTGTATGTCAAGTCTCAACAATTCTGTAACAAGTAAAGAACCTGCAGAATTATGACACGAAAGCTGGGTCTGAGCACCTGGAAGTGACAGGGATATTTAGCCAGACTGTTTAAAATACTTAAACCTAATGAACACTTTGGGAAAGGGGGGGTGGGGTGCATCTACATTTGCAATTAGTGCACCTGAATAACCAGCGTCTCCACATGCTCCCAGGACCACAGCAGTTAGATCTGGAGCAGAACAGCCCCAGGCCGGCAGGGGGTTTGGGGTGGGGGTCAATCCTAGGCTCCGGGTGCTGATGCTGGGCTTGGCTGGGGCATGAGGGTACCAAGGTGCAGAGCTGGGCAGTAGACAGCCCCCACACTTTTGTATCCTTGTGCCCAGTCAGCCCATCACCATCTACACAAGTGTTTTGGTGGAGTTAATTACTCCACTGCAAGATAGTACTGCCCCCAACAGCAGTATCTTATGGTGAAGTTAATTCATCTACTGTGCCCTAATACCCCCACTCATGCAGACAGTGACGCTTTACTGTGGTGCTAACTAGTCAGCTCCGCAGTAAGGCACCTGTGTAGATGCACTCAGGGTCTATTTGTTAAAGACACCGCCTGCTTGCCTCTTCAATTAAGGTGCAAAAACCCTCATAATAAATACAAGCACACCCAGAAAAGCCTCGCAGTAAAACCATGAAGTCCACATTTGACATTCCTAATGTTTCTAAGGTAGAAGCAAACCGAAAAGGAAAAATATTTAAAAAAACCCCAACTTTCAGGCCTTCTCTATAAATAACAAAAAAAGCCAAAGGGACAGAAGGCCAATATTTAAAAAAAAAAATCTTTGCACATCATCTTTAATAGCAGCCCCCAGATTTCTGTTGTTTCTAATCTAATTGCAAATGCAACAACTTTTTTTTTTTTAACACTGACTGACTTTAGAAGCCTCTTCCTTTCTAACAGACAGATACTAATGACTTTAGGCTTGGTGAGGAGGGGGGAATCAAATATGTGGCTTATCAGGATGACAGTCAGTTCTGCTGCTGTGCACTCGGATGGGGTTATCATGCATTCACTCACTCACTGAGCATTGCCATTCCACCGACATCCTGCTGCCTCTATTAGTGATGGCTGTTGCCATGGCCACCAAATGATGAATCACTTTTTGAATCTGGCATGTGAATCTCTCCCCCAAAAAGTTGGGTTCAGACCTGTAAGGCTTGCTATTTTTAGTCACATGCTGCATAATGCAGGAGGTGATGAACATTTGCAGGTCTTTGTTAGTCAGTTGTTCCCAGCTGGTAGGAGGTGGCTTGACTTGGGATTGTGCTGAAATGAAGCGGGAATGGGAGAGCTGGGGCTATCAAGGAGGCTGTGGACAGAAGTTCAGTCAGGGTACCAGCTTCATGCATCTTGAGTTGAAAGGCTTAGTCCTGACCCTACTGAAAGGAGTGAAGGCTTTGCCACCGACTTGAATCAGATCAGAATTCAGCTCCATGGAAAGGAAAGAGAACAGCACCCCTGAACCAGATCCTGATCATGCTGCCAGCTTCAACCCTATTCTGGGGTGGACAAACTGAGCATCATCCAGCTTTGAGGTGGTGGTTGTTGGGGGTGGGGAAGAGTTTTGCCTGGAGCCCTTATAAAAATGAACACATTTACAACAGCAGGGCAAAACATTTAATATGAAGGGTTTCTGCTCCATATTTCCTCTCTCTGTCAACTGCAGTGCAGGGTACTGCTCTCCATCCTAGGGGTGGATGCTGTTCAACGTTGTTCAATGTCAGCAAAACCTTTGAGTTCAGCTCCTGTCCACAAAGGAAGGTGCATTTGAAGGGTCTCACCCCGCACCTCATCCTCTTGCCCTGCTTCCTGAGGGTGAGGTTCTGGAGTATGGGCCATTTGGGCAGGAACCATTCTTTTTATGCAGTGAGGGATTACGCTGGCACTGTGACATATCCTGGTATCAAACACTGGATATGAACATGGGACCCTGAGGCTGAATTCAGAGGGCTCCATTGCAGCTGCTTTGGGCTAGGGAAGGGGCCCAAAGGCCTGATCCCCTGGGTATTTCTCCCACTGCTACCTTAATCAAAGCCATGTGCTTGAGGTACACAAATCTGATCCAGACAAGGAGGCAGATCTCCAACTGGAACAAAGGCCTGTACTGCTCTCGGGCAGTTATACCAGTGGAAAGTCTAGAGTTAAAACCCCTCCCAGTTCAGGGACATTCAGATCCCAGCGTCTTGTTCAGCCCATAGGAGACCAGCTACAACATCCAGATCTGGATCTTAGTTCAGATTCTGAATGTGCTTCAAAGTTCTGGGCTGCCCAGGTCTAAACCTATAGTTCAGACTCATTTATAGCTTAGTCATTTACATTGAAGGGAAATTTCCATTAATGGAGGATGGCAGCTGGTTTCCAATCTCCTCCAGCAAGCTGCCTCCCTTGCCTGCCAAAGGGAGAGGGTACTGCCAGCAAGAGGCTCAAAAAGATTGGGTTTAGAAAAATCAAAACAAAACAAAAAGCTTTGTTTGCTGTACATTTCAATTTACACTCAGGGAAAAAAAAACTGCTTCAGAGTAACTAAGCAGGTATGACGGCAGAGCTCCTCTATCTTTCTCACTTCAGCAAGGAGTATAAAGGCAACCTACTGTATAAACAAGACAGTATTTGGTGGCAGCTCAGGTCTGGACAACAGAAACCAACACAGCTCCATTTGCCTTTTGTGTAACTCCCACACTCAGACGGGAACGGCAACGAAAATAAATCTAGGTATAGGTCACTCAAGTACATAAGAGACAGCTTTCCCCAAACCAGAGGTGTGGGAGAATTTAATTTTCTGCTGATGTTTTACAAAGGACAGAGTTTGTAGACTACCTATTAATGGCCTCTTCCCTGACACCACAGAAAAATAAACAGCCCCACTCATACTGGCTTTATATTCCCAGCTGACAAACTGATGTCTATGACAGTGTATCAAGACAGCGGGCACTCATGTGACTTAATCCCTCTCTGTACCTCCCAGACATCAGGCAGCATACATACAGCAAAGTGGCATGTGTACGGCCTTGAGACAAATGTCCTATGCCCTGCTTTTCCTGCTATTGCTCTGATAAAGACAGCAAATCTGGATGAAGGGGAATGGAGACCAAGTATGTGCCCTTATGAAGTTAAATATTTCTCACTAGGCCTTTTTACAAGCCCTGGGTCTAAAAGACTGGTTATCTATTTGTCTTAAAATGACCCTTTCCACATGAGGGGGCCGTGCCTTCAGCTGGTATAAATGGATAACACAACTGAAGCCAAAGGAGCTCTGCCTATTTACATCACCTGCAGCTTTGGCCTTAGAAAACATACAGCTAGGCTTCCTTTTTTTAAATTCTAGTTTATGTGAATGGCTAAATCAAGTCCAGGGCAAGCTTTAAGGCAACATACATTTCATTTAGATTTTAGGAAACTGCTTTGTAAAAGTACAGAAATCACCATGTAATATTAAACTAGGGATCCAAGTAGCCCAGCATCCTGTCTTAATTAAACCAAATGTTAATCCTTCATTGCCCATAGGAGAAGTTCCCTGCTAACCATAGGCACTTTGTGGCCAGTTTATCTCCTAAATTATGAGGGTTTATAACCCCAATCATACCTTTGCACTAAAGAATGTCCCTGCAGCCATATTCCTTCCTTCTACTCAGCTGGACTCAGTGGGAGCATCCCCATGAGCAGGAACGTGTGTTCCCCAGGGACTACTAGCAGAGACACATTTGTGCAGCAGCTAGTTGTCCGCAGGGAACACCCCTGCATGCACACTCTGGCACACGACAAGTTGCCCTGACTGGGGTAGGAGAGGCATCTGGGCTGGCCTAAGGTCCTGGGGGCCTCCCGGGGCTCCAGCAGTAGCAATCTGGGTGCGCAGAGCCTGACTGGCAGCCAGAGCATGGTTCTGGTCAGCCACGCTCCAGTTTTGGGTGATGCACTCTGCTGCCATGTGTGCTGCCCTACTTTTTGTGGCATGGGTTTTGTTGACACTGGGATCTCCCAGTGTCAGAAAAACCCACCACGCTGCAAATTAGCAATGCAGTGAATGCCTGCATGTGTGGCGCACACCTGCACATGTGGCGCAGGCAATTTGTGATGCTGCAGACAGAGCTGCAGTACCACAAACTGCACATTCATGCTTGTAGGGTCACATCCAGTGAACCTCATTCAGCAGTGATGTGCTAAAGGAATACATGTCAATCAGAGAAACACACAGGGCAGGAAGAAAGGTTAGTCACACACCCACTTTGACTCTAAATGCCTTTCAGATATCTCTGTCCTCACATGCAACCAAGTCCTTGACCTCTCTCCACCAAGACTCTTACAGATGGTGTATTTAAATGGCCATATGTATGTTGTGAACTTCTGTCCAGTAGCGAACTGAGAGATTATTTCATATGAGCCACAAATCAACCTTTTGCTAGAAGGTACCAACTTCCAATCATTACTGGCAGGGCCAGATTAAAAACACTGACCTATGCTAGAAATGAAACTTCCTATCTATAATAACTTCCAGCTTCTACTGCTACAGGCAAGATGTGAATCAATGAGTGACAAGTCAACAATGTTATGATATATCATATTTCCAGTGCTGATGATCTGCACTTGAACTAGTGACCTAGTGATGAAAGGCATCACAACCTATCAGCAACCCTCAAGCCATCTGCTCACTTCAAGCTCAGGCTGGCTGCATGTGTGAGTGCATGAGCACCTGTTTGTGTATACAGAAGTGCAGCAATTCAGCCCTGGTTTGAACAAAAATGCACGAGCATTCTGTTCCTGTGAGCTTCTGCTCACTCTGACCTCTGGCTAAAGGCTACGAATGGCAAAGGAGGGTCCAAAAGTTGTATTCAGGCAGATGACAAAACTGGAACACAGCCTTCACTACTGCATGTAGGAATTATTTGTTGATCTTCCTGCTTCCTCTCCAAAACAACTCATCCCAGCTGGGTCATAACAATAGCTACATATTTTTAGGATCTATCTGTGAATCACTGGTGACTAGTTTTTCCATTTTGTCACCCAGGCCATTTCTTGTAAAGGCCCTCTTTAGAAACAGACCCTGAAAAGTAGTGCAAGCTGAAAATATACTTTGTTAAAAGTGTGTGAGTCTAAACCACAAAATAGGCCCCAGATTGTCCTGAGCACCCAACAGCTTCACTTGTAGTCAACAGGATGTGCATGTTTGAAGTATCTGTAAAAATCTCACTCAAGGCAAATTCAAAATGGGTTTTCACCATAGCAGTCACCTCCCACCTCACCCAGCTGAAGCATTTAGAGCTGGGACATCCAGGTTTAGCCTCTCATAAAGATAAGATTCATGAGTAAAGTTAAGAGCCAAATTCTACTTTCCAACACTCAAAGCTTGTGTGGTCATACTACCTAGAAACCTATCCAACTCCCTTCCATGTCAATAGACAGACTCCTTTTGACTTCCCCACAACTTGGAACGGACTCTGGATTTGTTTCTATCTCTAGTGTGGGTTACTTCAATCTTCATAATTTCTTTCTTTAAATGTCACCCAGATTTTTGTAAGCTGTTTATTTTCTCTTCAAGCACAGCATCCTCTGGCACATTACACAGAGACATTAAAGAGCTGTCAAAATCATATGGAAGGTAAATGTTTGGTGCAAGAAGAACTTTATGCTCACTAAGACCCACAAAGCAATGATGCAAATCCATAACCTAAATATAGCTTGTGACAAAAAGTCCCTGCTTGAGCATAGCAATAAGAGACCTCAGGGGATGTCAGATGCAGCAACAGCACAACCACAGCACAACCATATAGGAGCATGTTCAAAAGGCAAACTGCAACAGGGCACCTAGCTGTTTTGCCCAACTATATCCTATTCAGCCCCACATCCTGCACCCATCACCATCGTATATGAACGCCTTCATTATAATCACAAAAGTTACTAGCAAGAGTTGACTAAAATGAAGATCCACTAAGTATGTTAGGTCATTTGTATCTTAAACACAGAGAGATGCAGCACTGAAAATGCAGACCAGGGAGAAAAAGGGGTGAAGGTAATTTTAAGCCATGTTTGTGCTTCTCAGGCTCCAGGCTACTGCTGAAGCAGGAACAGCCCCTGGCATAACTTCAAGCAGCCCCAGGCATTGCTTTAATGTAAGGTAACCTCCCCAGGGCTGCCTAACAGGAGCATCACAACCGATAATCCCCACAGAGTACTAAGTGCTATGGTTACTTTCTCCTGCCTGGACACAAGCCACACACTAGAGCTTGTCAGGAAGTGGGGCAGCATACAGTCAATTTTCAACACAAGAAAAATTATTCTCTGGCCCCTTGTAACCCTTATGGATGACACACCTGCAGAGTAGGAGACAGCAGCCAGTGCAGGGAGCTGAATAGGCCTAATTCTCTCCTGGGTCCAGGGAGCATAGCTACATGGAAACCCTCATGGAGCTTTCTAAAATAAGGGGTGTGTCCTGATGGGTGCACATGTGCAGTTTGTGGTGCCTCAAACCGATTTGAGGTGCTGCTAACCACACATGGTGCCTGTGCACCCTTTGGCCGTGCTGCTAATTAGCAGTGCGATGGAGGGGTTTTGACACCAGGAGATCCCAGTGTCAAAAAACTGCTAAAAAAGTGGCATGGTGCATGTGGCAGCAGCATGTGCCACCAGAAAGGGAGCTTGGCCAGCCAGAGCCATGGTTTGGTTGCCAGCCGGGGGCTGAGCTACCAGCTCGGTGCCACTCCTGCCCTGAGAGGACCCCAAGTAAGGCTGCTGGGGCAGTACAGGTGCTGGTCCCACCCTCCCCTACCTCACCCAAGTCAATTTGCCATGCACCGGGGCCTAGACATGGGAAACATGTGCCCTTGCATATGCGTGCTTGTCAAAACACACCTGAGGTGTCCGTGGGCCTGATGGTACATCCTGGGCATTCCTTGGTAATTTTGAATCTTCTGAGATTGAGTTTTCAAGAAAACCTATCCATGTTGCTTCCCTGCCCAGTTTCTTAAAAGAGAGTGCAGGATACAGTTCATGAATTGCCCTAGGACCAAATCCAGTAAAGTCCCAGCAGCTTTTGTTGAACTCCTTGGACCACAATAAACCAGCAGGTCCAGCTTTGACATACTCCTGGTACTTCCAGAGACTAGCATTTTCAGAAGCCCTTCAACAAGGTGAATTCCCTAGGAATAAATTACGTATGTGTGTGTGCGTGTGTGTGAGAGCACATGCGCACACATACATTGCATCTGATGTTACCAAAACTTTGCCTATCCTGAACCATTTATTTCAATTAGAATGAGAGGAATTAAAGCAAAGATCTTTGGATTCTTGTTCCTTTTGGCCATATGCCTTAAACTCCTGTAAGTGTTCAGTCTACAGCTTACATTAGTTTTCTTTTAGTTTATCAAAAAATTTTTTCTTCTTTTTGTGCCCAGAATCAGCAGCTCTGTTGTGTCAAGGGACTCTCTGGCTTTCCATAATGTGAACCACCTGCATTTTACTTTATCCAGTTTTAACCATGCAAATATAGATAAAAGAGCAGACCCTCCTAATATGGACACAGACATATTTCATAGATTTCATGGACATTAGGGCTGGAAGGGCCCTCGGAAGATCAGGGAGTCCAGCCCCCTGCCCCTGGGGCAGGAAGTCAGCTGGGGTCATAGGATCCCAGCAAGATAAACATCCAGATTTCTCTTGAAGGCATTCAAAGTAGGTGCTTGAACCACCTCTGGCGGCAGGCTATTCCAGACCTTGGGGGCTTGGACAGTAAAGAAGTTCTTCCTTATGTCCAGCCTGAAACAGTCTTGGAGAAGTTTATGACCGTTTGACCTTGTCATCCCTCGGGGTGCTCTGGTGAACAAACGTTCCCCCAGATCCTGCGCAGACATCAGATCAGACTTATAGGCAGACATCAGATCACCCCAGAGCCTGCGCTTTTCCAGGCTGAAGAACCCCATGGCTCTCAGCCTCTCATCATACGGTCTGTTTTCCTGACATCTGATCATGCACATGGCTCTTCTCTGGACTCTCTCAAGCTTCTCCACATCCTTTTTGAATTGTGGAGCCCAAAACTGGACACAGTACTCCAGCTGCGGCCTCACTAAGGCCGAGTACAACGGAAGAATGATGTCCTGGGATTTGCTTGAGAAGCATCTATGGATGCAAGCCAGTGTTTTGCTCGCTTTACTAGCAGCAGCATCACATTGAAGGCTCATGTTCATCTTGTGGTCAATCATGACCCCCATATTGATGTAGCTTATTTCAGTTTGGGGAATCAGTGTAAGTCATGCCAGTATAAGCCTTCGTATCTATAACTGCATCTGTGAAAATGCTTTTACTGCCATAGTTGTTACCAAATATTACATCTCTAACTGACAGCAAGGATGATAGAACTGTTAACTAGAGACCAAACCTAACAGTTCTCCTTTGTGACCACATTACATCCCTGGAGCAAACACAACGGACAGTAATATCAGAAAAGATTCTAGGGTGGAGTTTTCAAAAAGCCCTATTCCCAGAGGACTGTAAGTCCTACTGACTCCCTTGGAATATTCGCTGTCTTTAAGTGAAAAGTGTTTTCTCCTTGTTGAAAAAAAGATGTTGACCAGATATATCCTTTCGCATGTCTCTTCCCTATGATTCTGCATCTTTGAGCATGCCTCTCCTACCTGTACCTAACAGCTGCTTTTCTCTTAAATAGCAGCTACCTGCAAGGAATTTTGCTCTCTGGCAAGCATTATTATTTCCGTATTACAGCTGGGCAAGCTGAGGTGCAGAGAGACTGAGAAGTATCTTAATTAATACAGGAAATCATTGGAAGAGCTGTAATAGGGTTCAGAGGATCGTAAGAAACTAAGACTTCCCAAGGTCGTGCTCAAGGGAGGATCATCTCTGACAGCTCTCTCAGCTGAGCGCCTGTCTAAGCTGCTTTTGAAAAATTCCAAGGATGGAGATTCCACAGTTTGCCTGGCAGCCTGTTGCAATGTTTGACCACCCTCACAGTTAGGGACGTACTCAATTGGCAATTTTGCGGATTTTGCAAAAACCACAAAATTGGGCACTGTCCACGAAATCAGGCAACGTCCATGAAATTTATGAAATTACCAAAAAAAAAAAAACTTACTAAAAATAAAATGCTGGCTCCCCAGCGGTCCTCATGGCTGCTGCGGCTTGGCTGCACAGTCTGCCAGGGGGAGGGGGCGGGGAGCCACTGGTATATAGGGGACTCAAGATAGTGGCCCCCCCCCACCACTGATTGGCTGAGAGGGCTATCCATTGCATGGTCCTGCCCCTCTTTGCCAATCAGTGATAAGGGGTTGGGGCCACATGTTGGACAGTCCTCTTGGCCAATCAGCAACAAGGGGTGGGGCCATTGGGGCTCCTCAGACAATCAGAGGTGGAGGAGGGGGGACACTACAATAATCCTGCAAAAATGGCGGCCAGCCCTGCAATCAGCTCGCAAAATTGACCTCCTGACTGCTCAATTTCGGTAGGTCCCTAGTCATAGTCAGAAAGTTCTTCCTAATCTCCAACCTAAATTTCCCTTGCTGCAGCTTGAGGCCATTACTCCTAGTCCTGTTCCCTAAAGTCATGCAGAAAAGCCTGTCTCCATCCTCTTTATACAGGCCCTTCAGCTGTTTGAAAACTGTTACCAAATTCCCCTTTAGACTAAATACCATAGTTATTTCAGTTTTTCCTCAAAAGTCTGGCTTCCCAAGCCCCTAATTATTTTTGACGTTGTGTCCTGGACTCTTCCCAAACTGTTCACATCCTTTCTTGAAGACTGGGGCCCCAAACTGGACACAATACTCCAGGTGAGAGCTCATTAGTGCCAAATAGAGAGGTAGAATCACTTCCCTTAATTTTCAAGTGACAGTCCTATTAATGCCTCCCAGTAAAGGTTGGCTTTTTTTGCAACAAAAACACACTTTGCTCATATGCAGATAACGGTTTACTGTAGTCCCCTGCCATTCTCTCCACTGTTGCAGCCTAGCTAATCACTCCCCAGTCTGTATTTGTGCATACAATTATTCTGTCTATAGTCCAAAACTTTGCACTTGTCCTCATTGAATCTCATCTGATTGCAGTGTTATTGCCATGGTGGTTCAAGAGATACACAAAAAGCAAGGATTTTTTTGGTGATAGCTTTTATTGGACCAACTGTATTGTTGGCTTCATCTCTTCAACTATGCAGCTAGTCCATAAAATCATAGAAATTAAGGGGTGTGAGGGACCTCAAAAGATCATTGAGTCAAACCCCCCCTGCTCTGGGCAGAAATACTGCTGAGATCAAATGATCCTAGCAAGATGTCTGTCCAGTCTCCTCTTGAAGACTTCCAAGGGGACTGCACCACCTCCTTGGGAAGTCTATTCTAGATCCTGGCCACCCTTACCATAAAGAAGTTCTTCCTTACATCCAACCTGAAACTGTCCACTAACAGTTTATGTCCATTGCTCCTTGTCCTCCCCTGGGACGCCCTAGTAAACGGTTTTTCTCCCAGCTCCCGATAGTCACCCCTTGCATACTTATAGACAGTCACCAAGTCCCCCCTCAGTCTTCTCTTCCCCAGGCTGAAAAGTCCCAAGTCCCTTAGTCTTTCCTTACAACGTTTGTCTTCCAGGCCCTTAATCATTCTTGTGGCCCTTCTCTGGACCCTTTCAAGATTCTCCACATCTTTTTTGAAGTGCAGTGTCCAGAACTGGACACAGTACTCTACCTGGGGTCTCACCAGCATGGAGTAGAGAGAAAGTATCGCTTCCTTAGCCCTGCTTGCAATGCATCGGCTAATGCATTCCAGTATGCTATAAGCTCTGTTGACTACAATGTCACACTGGCAGCTCATGTTCATCCTGTAATCAAGCATAACCCCAAGGTCCCTTTCAGCCATTGTGATGGCCAGGACATCTCCTAACCTATATTCATGTCACTGGTTACTTCTCCCCAGATGAAGCACTCTGCATTTATCCTAATTGAACTGCATCTGGTTCCACCCCATCCACCTTTCCAGATTGTTCAGGTCCACATGGATCTGCATCCTATCCCCCAGTGTGACCACTTTTCCCCATAACTTAGTATCGTTCACAAATTTGGCCAGTGTGCTTTCCACATCCTCATCTAAATTGTTGATAAAGATGCTGAACAGCACAGGGCCAAGAACCGAACCCAGCGGGACGCCACTGGCCACCTCTTGCCAAGACAATACAGACCCGTCCACTAACACTCTCTCGGTTCAACCCCGTCGCCAGTTCCCAACCCACCTACTGTGGACTCTGCCAGCCCACAATCCCCCAGTTTTTTTTATGAGTGTCATGGGAGACCATATCAATGGCTTTTTTAAAATCCAAGTTGTCATGTCTCTGCTTATCTAACACCCAATCTCATGAGTCCCCCCAACATAGGGCTTTTTTCCCAACTTGCCTGCCACATCATGATGGAATTATATTAATTGAGGGAGGGGTCCAGTTGTGTTACTCATGGTTCAGAGGCAGTCGACTTGGGGCTCCACGTCCCCTACATCCCATCCACTTGCCCACTGCATGCGTTGATGTTTATATCCAGCCACAGCTGCTTCTGGCCACTGGATCTGCTTGTCTGCCACCAACGAGAGTTTGACCACCATGTTCTGGTGCATTCTTTTTTCTGGGGGGTACTGACATACCCGGTGTCCTTCTCGTCACCTGCCTAGCCTACCCTGCGGGTTCCACACTCAGTTCCACGTCTTCCTGGAAGGCAGTCCTATCAGTTAACTCACTGGTCACCACACACTGACCCAGCGTATGAAGGAGGGAAAAAAAAACCCACAAGAGGAAACCAAATGAGAACTGGAAAGCAAACAAAAAGGGGCTGGCTATAGAAGCCTCAGCCAGTGCCCTGTGACTACACCAGTGCTGTCTCCCCTCCCAAAAAGGACCTGAGGGAAGCAGCCCTGGTCCCACAGTAACGGGGACTCAGCATTGCTGGATTCCCCTACCAGCCTCGGTGTCCCAAGGCTTCCCTGCACCCAGACACTTCCTGCCAGGCGTTGGGTCTCTCCCCCTTCCCTTCAGCACTAGCCATGCCTTTTAAATACCCTATGGCAGTGCCTGAGGCTGACGTCATCTGCTGCGTGCCACTGAGTTTGATTGACAGCAAGCTGAAAAAGCAACGCAGTGTTGGCACATGCCGCTCTGGGTTCCACTCTCCCTGCATCTCCGGAAAGTTCTCTGTCTCTCCTGGAGCCCCCTGCCTGCACTTCTCAGTGCCGGGTGCAGCTTCCAGCATCTCAGGCTTTTGTGTGTGGCCCTGGCTGCCACACAAGTATATGGCATCAACCACATCTCCCACATCTAAGTGGTTCATTACTTGATCATAGAAGGAGATGAGGTTGGTCAGACCTGAGCTGCCCACAATGAAACCATGTTGGCTATCCTTTAGAATCATGCTGTCTGCCTGCCAGTCTCTCACAAACAGACTTCTTGATTATTTTTTTCAGAATTTGACTCAGTATCAAGGTCAAACTGACTGGCCTATAGTTTCTTGGATCCTCCTTCCTCCCCTTCTTAAAGATTGTCACCACACTGGCCCTTTTCTAGTCTTCCAGGACCTCTCCCAAGCACCACAAGTCTTCAAATACCTTCACCAATGGTCCTGCAATGACTCCAGCCAATTCCTTCAGCATGCTTAGGTGCATTCCATCCGGTCCTGCCAACTTGAAGACATTCAGCTGCTCTAAGTGCTCCATCACCAGTTCAACACTGACCTTTCCTTGGCAATCACGATCTCCCACATCCATTCAGTATCTGACCAGGTGGGTGACCACCATTTGTATGCAGGAACACCAATGCAAAGTATTCATTAAAGAGTTTGGCTTTTTCCTGACTGTCTGTTATCAGCTGTCCCATCCCATTCTGCAAGGGCCCCACATTTCCCTTGCTCTTCCTTCTGCTCTCTGTATACCTAAAGAAGAACTTCCAATTGTCCTCGATTTTGGTTGCCAACCTGATCTCGGTAGCTGCCCTTGCTTTCCTTATCCTCTCCCTACCAATATGGGTTATATTTGTGTATTCTTCCTTGGTGACTACCACTTGTTTCCACTGTCCGTAAACCTTCTTTTTCTTTTTTTAAACACTCCTTGAGTCCTCTGGTAAGCCAAGAGGGCTTCCCAGCCCCCTTATCAACTTTCCTGCATACAGGAGTGGACCTTTTCTGCGCTCCGAGGATCACTCCTTTGACGAATAACCACCCTTCCTGAACTCTCTACCCCTCCAGTCCCTCTTCCATGGGGTCTCTCCCACTATTTTCCTAAGCTCACTGAAGTCAGCTTTCCTGAAGTCAAGCACTTTTGCCCTACTGGCTGACTTCCCTGCCCTACGACTGATAGTGAATTCTATAATCTCATGATTACCCACAATCCTCAGATCTCCCACCAGGTCCCCCTTAGGCTAGAACCAAATCCAACAAAGCCTTCCCCCTGGTCGGCCCGTTCACCTCCTGTACTAAATAAAGTTCTTCCACACAGGTCAAAAACCTGTGTGACCAGTTAGATCTGGCCAAGTGCTCCTCCCAGCCGATGTCAGGGTAATTAAGGTCACCCATGATAACCATGTCCCTTGAACATGCAGCCTTAATCAGTTCTATGGAAAATTCCAGATCAAGCTCCTCCTCCTGGTGTGGCAGTCTGTAGTAGATGCCTCCCATCAAGTCCCTTTCTCCTTGTTCCCCCACCCACTTCCATATCCTGACCCACAGTGTCTTGAGTCGCCCTTTTCTTGGGTCTTTGAGGAGGCATACTGCTCCTTTACATAGAGAGCTACACCTCCTCCCTTCTTCCCTACCCTATCCCTTCTGTACAGCCAGTAGCCCTCTGTGCATACAGTCCAGTCATGTATAGCATCCCACCAGGTCTCCATTAGGGCTGGCCAAAATGGCTATGTTTTGTTTCCATTTTGTATTCGGCTGTTTCAGAGGGACAGTGATTCGTTTCGGTGTTTCAGATCACTGTTCTGTTTCGATTCGGCCAAATCTGTTTTGGAGTTTTGGTGCTGATTCAGAGATTTGGATCAGCTGGGGAGAGGCAGGCACAGCTGGGTGGCTGCAGGTTCTCCCATGGCTCCTCTGGCTGTCTCTGCCTCTCCCTGGGTATGGGAAGCTGCGGGAGAAGCCCCCATGGCTGCCCTGCCTGGCCACATCCCCCACCTGGCCCCAGCCTCCAGGCACTTAAAAAAACCCCCCAAAAAACAAAAAAACCCTCCACAATCACCAGCTGTAACAGTGGCGATCAGGGCCTCTAGGGGCTCATGGCAGAGCCCCTCCATGCAGCCAGCGCAGGGCAGCAGGGATGTCCCCCCACACCTGGTACTCATGCAGCTGTCACCTGGCATGGGTGCAGCATGGCTTGGCAGGATGCTCCAGCATCCTGGATTGCTCCAGCTCCCACACTCTGGGAGCTGGAGCAACTCCAGCAGTTACCCAGAGCCTGGCACCACTCAGCCCCAGCAGCTCTAGCTCCCAGACAGCATGCAGCACCCTGCCAAGCCATGCTGCACCCATGCCATGGGGCAGCTGCCATGTGGGTGCCAGGCAGGTGGCAATCTCCACTACCCAGTCCTGCACAGGGGGACTCTGCCACAAGACCCCAGAGGCCCTGATCACCACTGCTACAGCCGGTGAGTTCAGGGGGGTTTTTTGTTTCGCTTTGTTTTTTAAAGTGCTGGGAGGCTGGGGGCCGGGCAGGGCAAGGCAGCCATGGAGACTCATCCCATGGCTCCTCTGGGTGCGGGCCCCCGGATCTGTGCACGGGATGACAGCAGGCTGCTGTGCTTCCCCCAGAGCACTGGGATTGGAAGGGACCTCAGGGACCGATTGCAGACACTGGCCAGCTACAGATGTCAATATCAGAGCAGTCCTTCCCCCTCCCTCTTCTGAGTTTCTGTTTCTCCGCAAGCCCACCTCCGAAACATCCGAAACATTTTGGATGGTTTCGTTTAGTTTCAGGGATGTTTTGGAGCCTTCCGTTTCATTTTGGATTCAGTGTTTTGGGCACTGAAATGGGTTGAAACATCTACAAAACTAAATAGCTGCTGAAGTTTCACATAGCCCTAGGCTCCATTATTCCGACAAGATCATATTCCCTATTTGCTATTCCAATAAAAGTTACCATAAAAAACCCCTTGGTTCTCACATGAGAAGAGCTGGGAATAAGATCCAGGCCTTCTGCCTTCTAATACTTAACTTCAACCACCTCACTGGCCTTGTTTGACTTTACTGTTAGCACTATGTAGTCTCACATTCTTCTAATGTCCATCATACCATTTTTAGTATTCTACGTGGTTTCATATGGCAGCCCGAAGAAATTGAGGCTTAATCACTTCTTTGCCTATAAGGAAGGCAAGGAAATGATACAGGCCTGCTGGATCCAGCTTTATTCCCACCACTTCCCACTCTGCATAATTCTTTGGCATATTCATATTTCATATGAATCATTCCCCTTTTGGTTCAGGCTCCCACAAATAGTATTTTTGTAGAAAAGTTTATCCTATTAGCCCACAAAAGGCTCCATTACTCATGCATTTCCCAGATTATCTAACATGTTCTTTCAAGGAAGTCATTTCACAGTGCTGCTTAGCAATACGTTGCTATGATCTTCAAAATGCAGTGCAGAGGATACAGGGGAAATGATTCGACTAGAAAATGTAATGGATTTGTTGCATTCATTTCCAAGTTTGTCAGGCTTCAAAAATTGCTGTTTTGAAGAGAAATGTGGGCATGAGTGTGTATGTGAGAAGGGTGGGGGAAGTTCAAAAGCACACGCCTGTGTGCGTGTCTCAGGCTACATAATGAGCATGTAAGTTTAATGTGGGTGGGTTTTGGGGTATGTGTACATGTTCAAATATTTCCATGTGTTCTTGCACATTCCAGGTCTCTGCTTCTAACCATTGCCTCCAAGATTTACCTAATTGCCAACATACATCCAGTATCAAGTGGGATCCCCCCAACAAGAGTAAAGTAGCCCTAGAAGCTGAAGTGGGAGAAATGCTATTCAGGGCTTGGCTCAAATGTATTTCTTCAAGAACAATAATATTATATAGCAGCACTTATTAGAGCTAAAAAAAAATGATTTGCACCCTCATCAGCCCATTTCCACATGTTCAGGGCTTTCTGAAGCAGTTAGCCTTTCCATTAACATCTTCCATTTTTGGTCTTTGCCTGGAGGCAAATTTGTTGTTTTGGAAAGTTTGAACAAAAATTCTTTGTAGCTTTTTATGAGTAACTGGAGTGGTGGGAGTGGGGGAATTAAACTTGTTCCATTATAAAAAAAAAATCCACCCTATTGGTATTATTTTTGAGAAATAGAGCTTAAGAAAAAAGAAAGAAAAGTTGTGAATTTTGATTGTGAATCCTGATGTTATGGCTAGAAATAATCCCCATTATGGATGAGTTCTTTCTGGGCCTCAAGAGGAAAACTTTATACGTAAAACAAGTTTAATTATAAAATGACTTGTGAGCATAATACACTGGCCTAATGAATGTCTTCTTATAGTGTCTGGACAGAGCAACAACAGTTCACTATGCCACATGTTTGTTAATCATCTAGAAGTAAATACAAAATCATTCTAATGCAGTACTTGGAATGTAAATATGGGAATAGTGATGAAAAGTTGGAGGCATAATAAGAAGCAGAGCTTAGAAGCCACAGCCAGAAATGAAAAATTCAGCATGAATTTTTGACTGTGAAGGTGTTTACCACTGGAACAAGCTACCAAGAAAATGGTGGATTCTCCATCTCATGTTGTCTTCAGATTGAGAATGGATGTCTTTCTGGAAGAGGGGCACAGTTACTAGGCTGCGCAGTTATTAGGCTGGATTCAGGAATAAGTGGGTGACAATGTACAGAAGATCAGACTAATGAGCCTTTCTACTTTAAACTTCATGAATCCATGAAGTCTACTTTTTTTCCTACCCCAGGGATATGTGCTTTAACTTGGAAGCCTCTGCATTCAACCCTAAAATTCCCTGGGTTAGTTCTTACGGCTGGCTGTGATGACTTCCTTCCAAAACTGATCGGGGCACAGACAAGCAGCTAGGGCAATCTGCACAATGGAGTATATAAGGGCTACTTTGAAACATAATAGAAACCTCTAGAGGGAAAAATATCTTCATTGAAATAAGAGATGGAAGCCATGGGTATGGAGGACAGTGCAGATGCCAGTATTTCAGGTGTTTCTGCCATTTTTGCTGCCCTCCATAATAGTTTGTAAGCTTCTGTTTTTAAAAGACCTATGTTCTTTTGCAGAGAAGAAGGCTGCTCCCGCCAGGCAGGGAGTCCAGCCTCCACACTTGTGCTCCCCTTAACCTTGTGGAGTTAGAAACAGATAGGAAATCTGAGCCCTTTTCCAAATCTCCTCAGTATTCAGCTCTGAGCTGTAGTTTGGGGCACCTCTCAAATGCTGTGGCATGCACGCACACACAGTTACCACATCCCTGAACATCATGCAATTACGGCATTTGGCCTTCCAGCTGGGAGCACCTGTTAGAGAGCTTCAGAAACAGCTTCTAGATAGCAGGGTATGCTGCTGCCTGATGCAAATCTCACCTTCCCCCCCTCCCCGAGTGCCCCAGGAGCTGAAAGCATTGCACTTCCTCTGCCAAGCTTCCAGATCTGCCCCCTTGGAGAGCGAGAGCCTGAGTGTGAGTGTAAGGTCTGAGTCACTGTCCCACCTTCCTGGCATCCTGTGAAGTCACCCTTCCCTCTTCAAGCAGTGACTGAGCCAGCCCAGCAGCAGAGGCTTTCACAGGCTCCTTCTATGGGAATGCTGTCTTTAGGAAGCCTCATCCAGTCTGCTAGGTTTAGACTCGCTGGTGCCTCTTTGATACCTTTTTGTTTTTATATGAGTTTCTTATAATATAAAAACAAAATGGTATCAAAGAGGCACCAGCGAGTCTAAACCTAGCAGACTGGATGAGGCTTCCTAAGGAGAGCATTCCCATAGAAGGAGCCTGTCATCAAATACAGGTTTCCCTCAATTTATGCGGGTTCTTTATAGGTGAATTTGCTCTTATGCGATGAGCATATTTAGACCCATAATTCGTTATATGCGAGGTAAATTCACTCTTATGTGATCAGCAAAGATGCCCCCCACAATCCCTGCCCAAGCAGGTAAGTCTGTGCGGGGAGGGGAAAGGGCCGTGGACCCACTTACCCCACCAGCCCCAGCTGCAGTGGCCCCAGGAGTGGCCAGCACCAGCGGCCTGCAGCCGCTGGGCTGCACCGTGCATTGCCTGTCTCCCCATGCCTGAGCTCACCCCAACTCCTGGGCTGCACCATGACATGGTGCGAGCAGCTGGTTTCAGCTGCTCCCGGGGCCACTCCAGCACGGGCTGGGGTGAGTGCCAGCTGCCTGCACCATGGCATGGCACAACCCAGTAGCAGAGGTGAGTGGGGACAGGTGGAGCATGGTGCAGCCCAGCGGCTGCAGGCAGGTGGTGCCGGCCGCTCCCAGGGCCACTGCAGCTGGGGCTGGGCTAAGTGTCACTCTGTTCCCCCTGCTTCGCTGCCTTGTGCAGCCCCGGGAGCGGCACCCCTTCCCTAGTCCCTCCTCACTCCCTCCCTCACTACCATGGGAACCTATCCCTATTTATTACATTGTAAAGTGGGTTTGCTTTATGCAGATTTGATTTATGTGCCCTTCTCTGGGAACGCATGTACAGCATAAATCGAGGGAAACCTGGAAGAGGCTGTGGGATCATCAATACATAGGGACTCCATATTGGAAGGAGCATATATTGAAGATGTGTCATGCACATATCGTATTTCCCAGTATGGCATCTAGGCAAGCCCATGAGCAGATTGAGAGCAGAATCCAGGCCAAGGAACCAAACCCTGACCTGATGTAAACAGACATAGCTCCATTGACTTCAGTTAAACTACACTGATTTATAGCAGTTATGGATGTCACTCTGATGATTTTCACATGCAACTACCTGACTTGCCTTTCGTTAACCTTTCAAAGCCCTGGAAGAAGCCCACCACACAGCTGTAATAAACCCTGACTAGTTTGATATATGATCCCCTTGTGTATGAATATAAGAGGTGTAGCAGGGCAGTTCTGTGACCAGGACAGCCACAACATACAGTACAGTGCTGGCTGCCATGGTGCAGATCACAGCAGTGTAATCAGCTACTGCTGTAAAGGCTGCTATTTCTGCACCCTGGGGCTGCTGTCCCATTCCCCAGCTCTGTTTCTGTTTAATGTCATTTCTCTCTTGCTTCTGCCATGACATTTTTTGCTCTGACTGCACTTTGCTTTGCAGGTACAATGGGCCTAAGCACATCTGCAAATTAGGGACTTGTCTGTGCATGCATTTTCATACACATAGTTGCTCACACTGATGCATCAAAATTCGGGTCAGATTCAGGCAGGAAAAGAAAATAGAAAATAAACCTTGAGCATGTAATTTTAAAGGGGCAGTTGCTAGCACTGAATAAATAAACCAAATATCTCAACCCACTGGCAGGATGTAGAAAGCCATGACAGCAGCAAAAGATTGGACATGACAAATGAGGTCTAAACATATTCATAATTGCTATTTCGTGGTTTTTTAAATTGGGTACCTAAGATTAAGGTAAAGCAAATCAAATATTTGCAGGTCCAGAAAGTCAGTTAGACCCAGAGGGCTGAATCTGCTCTCATCTACACAGCAGGACTTCAGTCCTTCCATAGGATCACTCTAGATTTAGCCCAGTGCAACAGCATAGAGCATTTGTCTCTAGTCTGCTTTCTGCAACATATCTAAAACATTTACTGAATAACCTAAGATAAAGCAGTCACTAAATAAACAACTATCAAGCTTTTCATCCCAAGATCTACCAACTTGAATTATATTCCCTTGAAAAACATTTAGGATTATGCATACTAATAACCACATTTCTTGCTTCAGGGTATAAACTTAGTCACCCACAGAGGGCAGGAAAGAAAGTTCTTCCAGGACCCATCATCCCAGTAATAACAATCCAATGACACCGCTTTACTTCTTGTTGCCTTCCTGTGAAATACCAGCTGATGGCCACTACTGAATGAGACAGACAAATATTTTGATACTGTATGGTAAGTCTGGTGAAGTACTTATCCTGCCTCCTCTCATGTATGTGCTTCTAGCATATTTACAAGCTGAAATAATGAGAATGGGGATGTCAGAAGCAGAATAAAAAGGTTGCATCTTCTAGGCTGGCTGGGCTAGCATGCTTAAAACAAGCCAGGCACCACAGCAGATGGCATGATATGGCTAGCATCTTGTCACTTTGTCTTTGATTCCTCAGTCTAAAGCCTTCTCAGCCCAAAGACCATTTAGATCTGGGTCAATCAAGGGCAGCTTTTGGTGAAAGTCAGGCTCAAAGTCATACCTCTGGCTCTGTACTGCCTCTACTCTATCACCACACTAACACACAGCACTCATCTTCTAACCCAGTGGTTCTCAACCTGTTTTGTACCAGGACCCATTTGCCAAGATCAATGCCTTGTCCTGACCCACACCACCCTGGCCCTGCTGGTGCCCAACCTACAGTCTCCTGCCCCTCCTGGGCCATGCTGGGCCTCCTCACTCCCAACCTGCAGCCCCCTGCCCCTCCAGCCCTGCCAAAGGGAAACCCCAGCTGCTCCCATCCCACTTGAGCTGGAGTGAGGTGGCTGCAGCGGCTCCAGCTCATGCGGGTGGCAATGGAGCAAATCTGGCCCAGCACAGGCTGGAGGGAAGAGGAAGGGAGGCCTGTAGCACACCTGCCCCGGGCTGGGACTCCATACTGCACCATGAAGCTCAGTCACTACCCCTCCTGCTCTCCGAGCAGCATTCCCAGCTGCCTCGCCCCCATGAGCACAGGCACCACCCTGGTGTTGCCAGCCTGGCCATGCAGCTCCCCCTACCCCTTGCCCCGTTGAAGGGGCAGGTGACTTCCCTTCGCCCGCACCCTGCCCTGGCACCCAGCCACTTTCCCCCAGTGCCGGTAGGCACCCATCCCCTCCACCCACACACACACGCTGTCTCCCTACTGACAGTCCCCAACCCTCCAGCCCTGGCCCTCCAACCCCTGCTCAACATACACTTACCCCAGCATCCGGCTGCTTTGGCTGCTCCCACCACCCTGCCTGGCTGCAGCCCCTTGCAGGATGGAAAGCTGGCAGCCTGCAAGGGGAAACCCATGCTTTTGCACATTTTTCTGGCATTTGCTCGCGACCCTTTGAAATATTCTTGTGACCCACTTTTGGGTTGTGACTCACAGGTTGAGAAAGGCTGTTCTAGTCAGTACCTGGGTGGTACTCCAAGATGTACCCCCTCTCCAATTGAAGGGACTAGAGCAGGTGCACAAGCGCTGTGGGAGGTGTAGGGACCCTCCTCCCCCTATACAGCAGAGCCAGACCACTAATGGGGACTTAACCATATACCTTTTAATGAGAAAGACAGTAGTGGGAACATAACATTTATAAACCAGGGGGCATAGGGGCACTACAACGCCCTGGGGGGGCAGGATTCAATAAAGGTTAGGCACTTACAATCATAGACATATTCATCCTGTTGACAAAAGGTTTAACAAAATATAAAACACGAACAGCAGAACAAACAATACTGGTTGGTGAAATATAAAAGGCACAAAATACAAAATGTCAAATAACAAGAAATATAGGGCCTAGGTACCTGGAGGGGGAAAACACAACCCCTTTTCCACTGCAACAAGAAGTTTTTCCTGTCACTTCACTCACCCCAACACAGATTTGAACTCAGATCTCTCGCCTGGTAGGCAGAAACTCTACTACACAACCACCAGTGCTGGTGCTAGTCCAAGCTGCAAGGGGTTTTGACCTTCCAGGAGCCCTGGCCTCATGTCAAGCTTTGTGGCCTTTTGCTGGAGGAGCTGGGGAACCTCTCCTGCCGGCTGCAGCCTCTCGTAGGGAATCCTGAAGCCCAGCAGGGAGCCTCTCCTTCTGGCCGCACACTGCACTGCTGAAGGTCCAAGTGCTGCCTGCGGGTCCCACTCCTTCAGGTGCTTCTGGGGCAACTGCTCCCGCCCCATTGGCCCAGCTCTTTGAAACTCCCTCCTCATGGCCCCTCGCTGGTCTCCTCCAGGTCAGCCACGCTGCCCCTTTTATCCCCCTCCAGGTGACCCAAGGGGCCAATCAGGGGACATGGAGGGTGAGTCTCTGGGGCCTGATTGGTGAGGTAAGGGAATCCCAAGCCCTCCAATCATCTTTTGCACTTTCAAAACCTCTGGGCCAAATCATTACAAGCTAGCCCATCACACAAGAGGCCAGTTTCATTATCCCTTTTTACTCCTGAATGGTGAAGTGACTTTTCAGGGTCACCCAGCAGGCTGGCAATTGACCCAGGAACAGAGTCCACGCCTCCCAAGTTCCAACCCCGTGCTCTGCCTCATGTATTATCTTGGTTTAGCCGCACATTTTCCTTGCTTTGCTCAACCTTTTATTTCCCAATAGGTTTGACTGTATTTAAAGACAAACACAGGCATGTCCTGTCCGCTGCTCGGGGAAAGTAGGCCTCTTGTGTCCACCCAGAAGTTGACTGACACTCTGCTTAGAAAGGAATCATTCTACTTAGAGTTGAGGCTTTATCGGCTAAATCTTACCAGCAGTTATTTAGGCAGCCCCTCACAGAAATAGATTTACTAAACTGCAACTTCAAATGGCCCACTTCAGATTAACTAGACCAGCTCTTCTGACTAGCTAAGTCAGCCAGGAAGCTAACACGTGCTCTTTCCTGTCTTCAGGCAAGCCAGAAAAGAAGCAACTCCCTTCCCCTTCCAGAAACTCTTCAGAGACATAGCAAGGCAACTGTGCACCTAGAGCAGTGGGGACTTATGGATGCTACCATGTCACTAGTATAGCTGTGCAGCTGTGGCAGCAGCTGTAATTTTTATGCCTCCAGCTCAAGTCAGCACCCAGGACTGTTGCGCTGTTCACCCCACCTTAGTTACACTAGTGAGACTCCAGAGTTGATATAAATTCTACCAAATGCATAGGAATGGGAGTTGGCTAATTGGGCCTCTACAACAACAAGGGTAGATAGACAACTCGTTTCTGGACCCAGAGAGCTGTTCTTTTGACCGCTTAGCCTGCCACCACATGTACATACAGATCCTCTTCAAACGAAAGCAACAGTTTCCAGTACCCACTGCTATGGGCAAGACTCATGCTATGCAACTCCAAAGGTCCTATTATAATTTTTTCTTGAATGGTGACAATTATGCATAATACTGAAAAGGTCACATGAAGGATGCCTGAAATTCTTTCCAAACCGCAGCCATTCCTGGCCCATCACAGATTTCTCCTGTTGCACTGGCCTGTGAGCCCTTGGAAATGTGATTAAAAGAAAAAAGGGAAGTCTAAAATCCCTCATTCAGCCAGTCTGTCTGTCTGAGGCAAAAGGAAAAGTCAATTTGCAAAATCGACTCTGCCTTTTGCCTGACTTCAGACTAACACAGCTAACTACCTCTCTGTCTGTGAAACATTCATTAATGAAGCTAACCTTATATGACACTGATTCAATAGAGCCAACTGTCTGCCTCTACCCCAGTTCATCAAAAGTTCATTAGGTCTCAGTTCCAAAAGAGCCTAGCTCAAAATTGACACTGCATTCCCAGAAGTCAAAGGAACAGCTCATTTAACAGTTTAATGCTGCTGAAATTGCCATTTGCTGGGTTGCCAATGCTGTTCATCAGCACTCCACACTCATTTTACTTCTCTGAAGGAAAGGCTGAGACCAGATTCCCCTCTGTGGTCAATCAGCAGAGTGGAGCTATGCCAACCACCAGCCCTCTGTTTTTATTCTATGGGTTAGTCACATGGTTTAGTCACCGCAGCATTGCTTATTCGAATGAACCCTTTGATGTTATGCTTCAATTCAGTGGCATGAGGATGCATGTGTCAAACTAAAATTTGTACTCGCTGCCTCAGCACCTGTCCATAATGAGCGATGAGAGTCTTAACACATTCCACTGGAGAAGCCATTTGTCTTCATAAGATGTCCTAGGCTATGACTTGTTAGGGCCTAGTCCAAAGCCCATGGAAGTCAAAGGGTGTTTTTCCATTCACTTTCCGAAGTTTGGTATGAGGCCTGGGCATATCTCAAATTTTGAAAAGGGGGGTGCACATGGTGAGGTGCATCATCACATATAGCACAATACATATTTTTCTCCAGTTAAAAATAAACTAGAAGCTTTGCTAATAGGTTAGGGGCCTGGGGCTGTACTACTCAGTTTAAGATTGAGGCAAAAACAAACATAACTTCATTGGAATGAGTTAGAAAGCAATCTGCAAGGCTGTGAAATTGGAGCTTCAGGGGCAGCTAACAGACAGCAGAATTGTAAGACAAAGGCTATCTTGACTGGTGGAGCATCAAGATAATTAAAAGAAGAGAGGGTTATTAACACGTGTGGAATGAAGTGTTTAGAAGAATCAGGAAGAATGAAGTCATGAAGTCAGTTGACTCCCTCAGCCCTGTCTGACTAGAAATGTTGCTGCTACTGCCAAGCAGCTGGTTTCAAACTTTGGGTGGAGCAGAACCAAAGGAGGATGCAAGTGCACCACTGCACCCCTCCCCTGGATCCACCCCTGGCATGAAGCCCTTGAACAACTACTCCCATAACTGCCTTAAATGCTCCTAAATGTTTAGTGTTGGCGGACGTGCTTCATGGCCAGGCTGGAAATTCTTCACCATCATCACCAAAGCTGAGCTACAGAAACTATTTTTCAAACATTGCTCTTTTTTTCTCTTCATCACATGCCAGCAAACAGGTTATAAAATTATACAAATGTATTCCTTCTCTAAAGTTATTCACAGTTTTCCCTGCATCCCTTTTTTACTATACATGTCTAGCTTAAAGCTCATTACAGATGTGTGTTGTTTATACTTAATCATTTACACTGCATTCACTACATATTAGAGCTCAGCATTTGACCAGTCAAATAAAGATCAGTCAATTGACTGGTCAAATGTAGGTAAAAAATTGTAAAAAATTGCCAACAGGTCCTGATAATACACAGAAAAAGCACAAATTTTCCGTTAAGAAATGTGTCAAAAATCATATTTCTGTCAGGAAAAATTACAAAAACTGTAGTGTTTGGGTTTTTTTTTAATTGCTATTATACTCTTTGACCAGTCTGTGCCCGCCTCTGCTCGACTAGGCACTCTCGAGCTGCCTTCGCCCGGGTGGCTGTTCTAGCTTGCCCCGAGCGAACGCGAGGACCCCGGAAGGTGCCTCGGGTGGTGTCAGGAGGCCCCCCCTAACCTCGCC
>NW_005841862.1:1719666-1774599 GCF_000455745.1 Alligator sinensis | reverse complement strand
CCCCTTGAGGGTCTCCCCCCCCCTGATCCCCTGCTGCCCCTAGCCTATACTGACCCGAGGCCACCGCAACACAAAATGAGAGATCCTAAAGGAAAGCAAACAACAAAACAGAAAGTCAAGCCCTTCTATCACGCCTAGCCCGGGATCTGACCCGGGTGCCTAAGCCCCGATTGATGGGCTGCCCTGGCTCAAAGTCCGTCGGGTGGCTTAAGGCCACCGACTCCCCCAGGTGTCTACTCCCCAGGACCGTGGCCCCCGCTCTCTGGGAGCCTCGTATCTGGCGTTCATTCCTTCGCCGGGCCCGCTGCCGGTTCCTCCGCCGGCCCGTCTGTCGGCTCTCTCTCCGGGTCCGCTGCCGGTTTCCTCACCGGCTACGCTGCCCGCTCCCTTACCGGATCCATAGCCGGGTCCTTCTTTCGTCTTGCTGCCGATGTCGTCTCCACCTTCTCCGTCGGCTCCAATAAGAACGCAGCTCTCGCTGCTGTAGCTGCCGTTGCCATTCTCACCGCCGCTGCTGACACCACTGCCGCTGCCGTTGCCACAACTTCCCCCGTCAGGCTGGGTACACGGGCCCCGCAGGTGTGGGTCCCGCTCTCGGGGTTCCCTGTGGGCTTTCCCCCCTTCCGGCCCTGCTCCGCTCCCGGGGCTGCCTCTTATTGCTGCCGGGTGGCGTCTCTTGCTGACGCCACCCGGCCCCAGCTGGATATAAGCGCGGTTTACAAATCGCGCTGGCAGTTTTCCCGCGCGCGTGTCCCTGCTCCCTCCGGCTTCTGCGTGGGGTAAGTAAGTGTTTACTTCCCCCCTGGTTTTGCCCCAGGGTTTCCTTCTAACCCCGGCATCCCTGGGGGACAGTCAAAAACATGCAGTCAATTGACAGGTCAGTTGACAATTTTTGACCAATAAATTGGCTGGCTAGCCAGCCCTAGTACATATGCTGCCTACAGTCACATGGTACTGTTTCTGGGACAACCGGAAGCAGGGAAAGGGGAGAATAGATGGAGAAGAAGACAGAAAGGACCTTTAGAAACAGGGAAAGAAGGGTTTTTAACCACCAAAGCATGCTCCTATACAGAACCTTGAGATGAACCCACGAATCTGGTCCCAGGTTTCCCCTTGTAGTAGCAGGTCACCATAGACGATGAAAGCCTTCTGTTCCTTCCTGTTCCCTGCCACTTATACTAACAAGGTAACTGTATGAGGAGCTGAAGATTCTCACCCTACCAGTGAAGTATGTGGAAGGCCAGGAGTCTGTCATATGGGTCTCTAGGAAGCTAAAATTTTGATCCAGTCACTTCTAGCAAATTCCATTTCAGGACTTTAAAAAATAAGAAAGCAATATTGATGCAAAAGTTATCATGCATGCTTGTTGGGTGAAACCTTGCAGAGTGTATTTCTTTACTATGGAGCACTGCCATGTGGGAGATGTAGAAGGAAGGCTAGAGTCCGTGTTTTTTCCTGTAGGCCGACTTCCTTATCTGAAGTACTTTTCCCATGATCCAATGTGCTCTCCCCTCTGCATAATTAGCAAGGTTATAAGTTCCTTCATTTTTGATGATTTATGCAACCTCCATGTCTGCTATGACAGTCATCAGTAGGGTCCAGATGTAAGTGGGCTCTATGTCATGGATTTAACAGGAAGGAATTTGTTTCTTCCATTTGAGTTTTAAGTCCTGGGAAATGACACTGCTTCACATCCCTTTCCTAAGAGAATGTTCAAGTTTTAAAGTCAAGCTCACAGGAGTCAGAAGATGCTAGAATTAATGTACTTTAGGCACTCTCTCCAAACTGCAACTACCATATTTGTTCTACAAGTCACACACTGCATAGGCAGGCCTCAGACATATCCACATTTCCCAAAACGTTACAAACAAGTTTTGGGGGTGTTGGTTGTAGCCATATTAGTCTAAGGACATAGGTTCTTTGGGTAAATGTGATATATTTTATTAGACCAACTAAATAGTTGAGGAAATTATTATTTGCAAGCTTTCAGCCACAAACACCCTTCTTCAGGCACAGGGAGAGTCTACAGGTGTTTTGTGTTCTCCTGGATAGGACAGAAGCCAGTATGCAAGAATTCAGGTCAGTGCAAATGCAAATGCATGGCAGTGAGGATCAGAGGGGGAGAGACAATGGTTAAGAGACAGGTTGGGGAGAAGGGGGAATGGTGACTTGGTGACAGCTGGTAAAGTGTAGAAAGGTTACCTGGGGTTATCAGATGGTAGGCAGGTTATAGTGTACCGTAAATCCAATGTCTATATTTAGTCCATGATTTTTTGTATCCAGTAGATTGATGAAATGAAATTCATAGGCTTGCCTGTGAAAGGTGTTTTTGTACTGCAGCAATTCTTCATGAGGTACCTGTGTGGCTCTTTCAAAACTGTGATCAATGTCTCTGGAGGAGTGGCTTGCTGAGCGAAAGCCCTTTAGAGATTTGTGAGGGGAACGGGTAGTCTCCTCAGTGCAAATTCAGTGGTATTGGAGGGATTGGCTATATATTACAGCTTTCTCGGTGTGTTTAGGGCAATTGCCAGTTCTGTGCAGATATGTATATTGGTCTGTGGGTTTCTTGAATATGGTGGTTTGTATTTTACCATTCTGGATAGAGATCATAGTGTCTAAAAAGGAAAAGTTGGTGCTGGAGCGTTCAAGAGAGAGTCTGATGGAGGGGTGATGATTATTTATTTTGTGATGGAAAACAATCAGAGATTGCAGGTTTTCAGTCCAAATGGTGAATATGTCATCTATATATCTTAGGTATAGTATGGGTTTGATGGTGCAGTTGTTGAGGAATTCTTCCAGGTGACCAATAAAAGGTTGGCATATTGTGGGGTAATTTTGGTGCCCATAGCTGTGCCCATGGTCTGGAGGAAGTGTTGGTTATTGAAAGTGAAGTTGTTGTGTGTGAGGATGAAGTGTATAAGTCCAGTAATACCTTTAGGTTTGTAGTCTGAGTTGTAATCTTTCTCTTGTAGATACGCAAGGCAGGCCTGGATGCCATCCTGGAGTGGGATGTTAGTATATCAACTGGTAACATCCATGGTGGCTAGAAGGCTATTGCTAGGAACGTGGCCTATGTTTTTAAGTTTTTGTAGAAAGTCTGTTGTCTTGGACAAAACTCGCTCTTTGGGTGACAAAAGGTTTTAGGATGGATTTGATGAAACCTGATATTTCCTCCGTTAGGGTTCTGTGGTTGGATATAATAGGCCTGCCTTGCTTGTGGATTTTAGGGAACACGTAAAAAAATCCTTGGGTTGGGGGGGGTGGGGGGGGAGGAGGGGAGGATCAAGTTCTGTAGTTTTTCTTGCAGTTCAGATGGAAATGATTTGATGGCCATTTTGAGTTTTAAGGTGAAAAGGGGAGTTGGATCTTCCTATAGTTTTTTTTGTAGTAGGTGTCGTCAGAGAGTTGTCTGTGGCTTCTTTTATGTAATCTTCACAGTTAAGGATAACTATAGCTCCTCCTTTATCTGCTGGATTTATTACCATTTGGTGGTTGGATCTTAGAGATTCAATGGCCCTTCTCTCTGAGAGGGAGAGGTTGTTATGGTGGTATGTGTCGTTGATTATTTCATTGTTCATTCTTTCCCTGAAGCAATCAATATAGCGGTCAAGATTTGAATTTTGTCCACGGTGAGGTGTCAATCTGATGTTTTTTGATTGTGGAAACATTCCTTGTGGCAAAGGCAGTGGGAGAATTCTTCTAGTTCTCCACATCGTAGTATTTGATTAGAGTATGTTTCCAGACAGAAATTCAGGCCTTTAGAGAGGACAGATTTTTCAGCTTTGATAAGTGTGTGCGTGGAGAGATTGATAATATTTGAGGGTTGATTGGTTCTTTCAGATTCATTGAGTATGAAGTTGGAATGTTGTAAGGTATTGGGTGTTGTTTCTCTGATGGTTGTGTTGTAGTTGGGAAACTTGTTCCTGGAGTAATTGGTTCCATGTCTTCTTTTTATGTTAGATGGTTGTTTTAGAAAACCTTTGGTTGTCTCTTTGTATATATTGTATAATGTTTGGGAAGATATCTGGATTTTTCTCTCTCAAATTGTTGCAGCATGTGTTGATTTCTTTCTTGAGCTGATCTCTTTTGGAATAGGTTAGGTGAAGAAAATGATTTCTAAAAAAATCACAGACTAAATATAGACATTGGATTTATGGCACATTATAACCTGCCTACCATCTGATTACCCCAGGTAACCTCTCTACAACTTACTAGCTACATTCTATCATCAGGTCACCATTCCCCCTCCTCCCAACCTGTCTCTCTCCCTCTGATCCTTACTGCCACGCATTTGCATTTTCACTGACCTGCGTTCTTCTATACTGGCTTCTATTCCATTCAGGAAAATACAAAACAACTGCAAACTCTCCCTCTGCCTGAAGAAGGGTGTTTATGGCCGAAAGCTTGCAAAGAACAATTTCCCCAACTATTTAGTTGGTCTAATAAAAGATGTCACATTTACCCAAAGAACCTTGTCTACAAACAAGTTTTAGTATTTTCAAGTGGCCAGCCTGGCTTTTTAGTCACTTATTCCTTGAATCAAACCTGGAAGTCCATCTTTTACCTGCTAACATCATGCTAACAATGCTTCATTTTGAACCATAATGGTGTTTCCATAATGTGTAATGGTCTACAGACATTCTGTAAAGGTGAACAGAAAGAGGAAGTATATAGCAGCAGCTTCATAGATTTGTGTTTCCTCTAAAAAGTGTTTTCTCTTCCTTACATGGCTTCCTACACTTTGGATTGACTGCTAATGCAGGAACTGGGGTGACTCAGAAGATCAAAGAGGAGGATTTTTGTTTTCCCTTGTACAAAATACACACTGAGGCCCTTAAGCTAAGACTGGAGGGATATATAGCCACAAATAGATTGTTTTTAATCTGAAGCATTCTATTCATTTCCCTTCTGTGTGCTAAACCTACCTGCCCTGTAAATCTCTCCCATGTCAATCAAGTCAATGCAACATCATCTGCCTCAAAACACCATAGCTGCAAGGGGCTCCTGCTGTTGAAGCAGGTCACAAAATACACAGCCTACAACTTGATCCCTAAGGTAACATTATCATCTTCTGTTTAATACCATTAAGCAAAACTACCTGCATTTGTCCACTAAAGTAACCAGAGAACCTTTTGTGGCAAAGTTACAGGATATTGAGTTCCAGCAAGGCTCTGTTTAGATAGCTGCAGCACCGTAAAGTAGGGTAATTCTCCCTTAAGAAAACATTTATGTCATTTCCCTTCCCCCTCCCAAACAAAGAAAAAAGGCAGCCATACCAGTATGAGCTGTGGTCTCCTCTGACTGTTAATGAAGCAGGGTGGGGCTTGATCAACACTGGATGAGAGACTTTCCAGGCCTGAAGAAGTGCCATTAGTAGATCAGCAAGTGGTGCTCTTCACTCTGAATCAGTACTGATTGAACCACACTGAAAAAAAATCAGCATAAAGGCCATGCTTTGCTCCTAAAGGTGCAGCCTGTGGAATAGCATTTAACAACAAGGGCTGAAGAACTTGTACAACCCCTGACAGTTTTCATAAGGTCCTGCCCAAAATCCAACAAGTAGTTATTGATTTTTCCCTTCATTTCATCTGCACACCTTGCTCTTTCCATTTTGTCCTATCTTTCTGTGTAATATTGAGGAGCTGCTATGCTCCACCCAACAGGTCTCTGCATGTCACTGAAGCATGAAGAATCCTGTTTTGAAAGTCTATAAAGTACTTGGAGATGAAAGGCACTTTAGAACGGTCAATTGTCCATAATTTAGAGGTGAGAGAGGGCAGTATGCTGAGTAAGAGTAGATCCTACCTGCAATGGTCATGTTGGCTAAGTACAGACAGTTCAAAAATGCCCAAGGATGAACTGATTCAATCTTTGCAGGTTAGTCTAAGCTGCTTGGATTGAACTAATAAGCAAGTGAACAGACATTCTGTCTTGATTCCAGAAATGCAGCCACATGGCTGCAGTGGCCCAGGCTAGAAGCTGGGGGGTGCTGGAGCATGCATCCCTGCTCTGCTGAAGCAGACAGCTTAGGCCAAGGCTAGCCTGCCCATCCTATGGGGGGGGGGGTTGCAGGGGAAATGCAAAGCATCCTGGGATACTGAGGGACTGTGAGTTAACTTGAATCTGGAGGGGATCTCAGATAGAAGTTCAATAAACCTATTTAATCTAAATCAGTTAAGTCTGATATAACATCCATCCAGGTTTATCTTATATTGGTTTCAGCCATTTTGAAAGCAGTTTATGTGCACTGAACTTCTGTTGTATTACACATTTGAACCAGTTTTCAATCACTTCTACCAGTTTACATGCAATTTCTGTCCCTAGCCATTGAGGTCCCATAACAGAAATACAGAAGCTAGAGGTTATCATCAATAACATCAATTAACACTAGACCTGATCAAAATCAAGGTGAAGACATTCATGGAATAAACATTTTTTTTTTAATTTTTCAAAAAAACAAACAACTTTTACTTGCTGCTAGAAATGTTCAGAAACAGAGCATCTTTGGGGAAAAAATAACTGTTGAAAAAATCTCATTTCTTTCAAATTTCAAAATGATAAAATGTCATATTTTGAAAAATATCAAGCAGAGAGCACTTATCAAGGGCTTGTAGCCTACATCTGCCAAAGCATGTTATGAAGGCAGGGGTAGGTATCATAATCTTCATTTAACAGATGGGGAAGCTGAGCCACAGCTAGAGTAAGCAGCTGGAAGTATCTTAGATTCAATGGTGGAGGTGGGAATAGAAATTAGGTCTCCTAACTACTTATATCAGTGCTCTGACCAGGGAACCAAACTAGCATTGAAGCTATCAAACCTGTTGCTATGGAACAAATCTGTTGCCTCAGTGCAAGCCCTTCAGGGGTACTGAGTCAAGAAGACACTGAACTGTATCATTTTCATCCACTCCCTTAATAATAAATCCTTCACTGGATGCTGGGTGCAATATATGTGGTCTATGACTTCACTGGCAAATTCCTTCCCATTGAAGGCACCATAAACTTGAAAGCCAATGTCAACTCTTTTTCTGCTGCCCTACACAACCAGAATCTTGGAGAGAAAGCACTATGCAGATTCTGCCCCAGAGGCCTAGGCATAATAGGTACTACTTCCCTAGCACTCCTGACAGTGCCTCTCTTGAGTACACCCTGCCCACCCAAGCCCAGTCTTTAGGCACCTAACGCAGAAATGAGGCAGGGAGGCTGCTCAGAGTCTGTCCCCATCTGCTACTTTCAGGATCCCTGTCTACAGTGTAATGAAGAGGGATGGCAGTGTTGGCCCTCATTGTGGCTTCACTATCTCATTTCCAGGTTCGGCATGTACACAGTGGGAGCAGCTGAGGAGGGAGTACCCAACATGTCAACAGCAATAATGATGTACCTGGTAGACAGGAGAGCCCTTGGATGTGGTTGCTTTCAATCAGCAGCCAAAGTCAGCAAAGGAAGGCAGCAACTATTGGAATTAAAACAATGAATCAATGGTGGGTTTGGGCCTGCGGGATCTTTGTACAACAGAAACCATTATGTATGTATGTATGTATGTATATATATATATATATATATTTTTTTTTTTTTTTTTAAATCAAAGGGGAATCTAAGCCCCATGCTAAATACATTACTATTTTCCTCAGTATATCTGTAGCATAGTGAGAGGGGACTACAGAGAAGACTTATTCCTCAAAATGGTCACACCTTGTTGTCTTCAGCCTGGAAGATAAGCAGATTTTACACAGGACCTTCTGAGCAGACTCTAACTGAGATTGAAACCCTATAGTTATATGTGTCAGCCAGACCCAGAAGAGAAAGTCCCTTCCCTAAATTCCCTCCAATCAAAATATACATCAAAAGAAGCATTCATATCCTGATTGTACAGATGAAAGCATATATAGAAAGAGCATTCATATCATCATTGTATGGACAGAGAATTGAGGCACAGAGCAACTCAGTGATTTATCCAAGGTCACCCAACAAATCTGCATGAAAGCTGGGAACCAGGTCTCATGAACCCCAAGCCAACATCTTGATCACAAAGCTAGTCTTCCTGAGCAGGCTGCTTCCATAAAGGGAAGTCTTTCCCCATAGCTCTGAGAACTAAGATCAGCGGTAACAGTTTCAGATGTGAGGCTTCACCTCAGGTGAATTGCTCCACCACTCAGCCTGCCAGCTTTTATTCATGCACAGGAGCTCACCCTTCAGCTGCAGAGAGGGCTAAGTCAGAGCAGCTGAGCTTTCAGTGACCATGAAGTGAGAACAGGCAGAGAAACAGTTGCCAAAGAACAGCTGCTCTGGGGTAAAGCTTCCTGCTCTGCCCTGCAACTTTAACTCCTAATAATTTCTTTGTTGGTTCATAACCTTAGGTACTCTGCGGCCTTTGTTTCATTGAAATACAGGGGAAAACATTTTGTTTTATGTACACATGCAAAGTATTTTTTTCTCCTTAAAGTCCAATAGCAAGGAGACTGAGCACACAGCCTCACTACAACTGCAAGTGAGGAAACCTTTACATTCAGCTCTGGTAATGAGCTATTCTCTAAAACCGAGACACTTTTTGGAAATTACTATAATTGTAAGAAGGAGAGAGGAAGATAGTAGGGCCAGGTTTTTAAAGGTTTAGAAGCAGAAGTGTGCCTCCTCAAAAGCACCTACTCACGGCCCTAGTTCCTTGTAGCCCTGTTTGCTTTAGGAAGCTAAATGTCTTCAAGCCTGGCCCCTAATGACTTAATAGGAACTGCAACATGTACTGTATTTAAGAAAACAGTTCATCAAGAGAAAATGAATGGCTACTGCAGAAACAGTGGCTTAGACAGAAACGAAAGGTTCCAAGTTGTCCGTGCTTCTAATTAGTCAACTCTGTTGCATTTTGGAGCAGAAATTTACTTCTTAAGAAACAAGCAGTCCGATTCTGAGGTTTTGTCTCTTGTCCAGCCTCATATTTCAGATTCCTTCTGAACTGAGAGAGGCCATATTGTATTAAGTTAACTTTTACCATTAAAGGATTAGAATAGCTTTAAATGATCTTACAGCATAGTTATCGCTGGAGCTAAAGGAGTAATGGGGAAAAGAATTCACAAACACATTTGCTAAGTTCAGAGCAAAATATGATCCTGACTGCACTTAGGCACTTGCTTGCTCGCTCCATGGACAGCTATATTTTGCTTTCATGGACATCTGGGGAGGGCAGGTGGAGTGGGGTGGAAGGGAAGAAGAGAGCTTTAGGGTATGGACAGATGAGCTGTTTAAGAGCTTCAAAATTATAGTGCTTTTACATGATATACTGTAACAGTTACATCTGTCCTCCTTGTTCCACTCTAAGTGCAAATGAAACAGCTGTAATTTAAAGTCTATTTCTTACAGTCCCATTGTACCAGTATAGGACTAAACAGACAAAACTGTTTCATTGGTTCAGTTGTCATCTGACTGGCAAGTCTGTCTTTCCCTTTTAAAACAGTTTACTGTTACATCTGTCTACTGCCTTGGAGGCAGACTCTCAGCTGATGTCAATCAACAAAGTCCTATTCAAATCAGTGGCACACTGTTGATTGACATTGGATGAAATCTGACCCTTTGTTCCTAAGCATGTGGATACCTGCACATGAATGAGAATATTTGAGCCAATATGTGTTCATTACAGGTCAATGGAGGACAACCTTTTTTGACAAGCATGCTACAAATAAGCCCTATACCCTCCCTGAGCGCCACTGTGATCTTCTTTCCCTGCCCAATCTGCTGCTCTGCTTCTTTCCCTGTGCTCGCTGCCCAATCTGTGGCTCTGCTTTCGGTTTCCTGCCCTGTGCTCGCTGCCCTATCTGCTTCTCTGCTTTCTGTTTCCTCCCCTATCTGCCACTGTGCTGCCTGTCCCCTTTTCAATCTGTTGCTTCCAGACACAAACTGCCCATGCCGCATTTGGCATGCGTGCCACAGGTTGGCCACTTTTGCTTTAGGCTACTGAAGAAGGAAGTAGCAAGCATGCCATGTGCTTTAGCTGACCTGCTACAGGGCTCCAACAGCAGATACGAAATATGCCTCATTTGCTCTGATACTCCTCAAACAATCCAGTCAGACGGAACATGTTTGTAAAAAATTACAGGAACAATTAAAAATCATGATCAGCTCATGGAAATGAAAACAAAGGGCTGAATCCAAGGTATAGAGGGTTTGCCCAGACAGCTTATGATTCTTCACTGACTCTGCTGTTGATATATTTTCCAATTTACAAAGAGCAAATAGTTCTTTTTTAGGAGAGCCAGGCTGGGTTTGTGATTAAAAAGCTGCCAATAAAAAGCAATGAAGAGCCTGATTCTAAATTAATTTCTGCTAGCTTGACATTGGTGTAACTCTGTAAGCATCAGTGGCTTTTCACTGATATAAGATGAGTCAAAAACAAAGTTTCCCATGAGAGAACACCACTGAAACAACTCACATTAAAACCTGCTTTTCTTTTGGCCTCACCTACATCAAAGTCACTGTCCCTGCAGCCAGATTAGAGCAGTGGTTCTCAACTGGTCCACCATACCATTACAGGGGCAGGGTGGGATCAGCACCTCATTGCCAAAATCTGACAATGGGTTGGGGCCAAAATATGGGGTGGGGCCAAAATCTGGAGTGGGCTTCCAAGGGAGGTGGTGCTCTCCTCTACCTTGGAGGTCTTTAAGAGGAGACTGGACAAGCACCTAGCTGGGGTCACCTGACCCCAGTGCTCTTTCCTGCCCATGGCAGGGGGTCAGACTTGATGCTCTACTAAGGTCCCTTTTGACCCTAAAAATATATGAAATCTATGAACTCTCCTAATATTATACTGCTGTTTCCCGGGCAGGAGCTACCTCTCCTAAGGGTACTTGAGGGAGTTGGATCACGGGAAGATAGGCTGTGGGGCTGTACATGGGTTTGGGTGCTTCCCTTCTTCCTGTCACTTGGGTTATAATTCTCTCAGGAACAGCATCTCTTTCCCCATGTATCAGAACTGCCCCATCAGCTCCCTAGATCACTAACACTAAATCAGTGGCTTCAAATCAAGCAAATCATCTAAGACACAAACATGGAATGAATGTGTACAGTTATATCGCTAGGCTGCATGTTCATGAGGAGAGGATTGCCACCCCCAGGGAGTACAATCTTGTAACTCTCAATACCACAGCATTTATGTAATAAAGAAAGCAGATAATCTACCAGATGCTCTGGTTCCAGCCCTGACCGACTAATGAAAACAACTTTGAAATTCCAGTGCCATTCCCTCAAAGAATGCTTGTAAGTATTGCATAGCAAATTGGTTTTTTTCCAGGTTTCCAGACTATAATGATCCAAAAATAAAAGTCCTCAGCAGCAGAGCAAGTGGATGAAAAATGAATACTTCACAATGGCTGCCAGGGCAGTTGAAGGTTGCAGCATAATAGGAACCTCCAGGTTTCTTTGCCATCGGATTAAGGTTTCCTTCCCACAAAGTATCATATGGTTGCTGATACCCAAAGGCATCCCCATGTTAGGGGAACACATGTGTAGGCATCTTCCTTCAATAGGAACTCCTACGGCAAAAGGTGAGTGGCGAAAAGACAGGTGCTAATGATTACCAAAAGTCCCTAGTCACAGACCTACAAATAGCTGATGATTGTATGATGGTCATTTTATACTTGGAAATGAGACAGGTGTGCAATTCAGCAGCTGCAATCATGACTTAGCAGGCCTATTTAGGATCCATTTTGCTCACCTTGTATGGGGAGGGAGCTAGAAAAGGTGTCCTAAACACAGTCTGTTTTATTTCACTTCACTGGGTAACTGCCTCCAGTAGGACCACTCTATCTGCAGTCCAAATCAAGTAATGTGATTTGCAACCTGGACTGTCCACACCCTGATGGACAACCCTAACAGTGACTGACCAGAGTGAAGGACAGTACTTGTGGCCAGAGAACTTCCACAATTTGATATTCACATTGCCACACTTAGTGAGACCAGATGCACAGGAGAGAGGCAGCTCACAGAAAATGGTGGTGGCTACATCTTTTTTTGGAAAAGAAAAACCAAAAGAAGACAGAAAAGTCCACAGCACTGGTTTTGCTATCAAGACTAAGATTTTTACTTAGAGACCAGAATGTCTGGTTGGGTTCAATGAGTGTCTCATGACTCTTCATCTTCAGCTGATCAACGGACAACATGCAACAGTTTTCAGTGCATATGCCCCAATTATCGAAGGAGATGATGAAACCAAAGAAGACTTCTAATCTGAACTTGACCAAATCCTGTCATCTATCTGCAAAAATGATAAGATAATTCTTCCTGGTAATTTCAGTGCTAGAGTGGGCTGGAACTCTGAGCTATGGAAATGAACACTTGGAAAGAAAGGGGATGGGGAAAGTAAATTCAAAATTAATTCTTCTCCTGAGCAAGTATTCAGAACATGATCTCATCATCACAATTTCTTTATTCTACTAAAGTAACAAATGGAAAATATCATTGAGGCATCCCTGATCAGAACACTTGCACCTGGCTGGCTCATCTTTATGCATGCCCAGGACTGTCATGACATCCATATCACCAGAGTTATTGCCAGAATAGACAACTGGTGGATGGATCATCATTTGGTATGTTCTGTCATGTACAATCGTATCACCCCAAAAATGATGTAAACAAAAGAAGAAACCAAGAAAGAGGTTCAATATTGAGTGCTTGAAAGACTCTGCTAAAAGTGATCAGCTTTAGCAATTCCTCAGTGAGAAACTCTCCAGCCTTCTTGAGTATCTTGACACCATTGATCACAGGGAGAGCCTCAAGAAAAGCATCCATCCTGGAGATTTACAAATAATCTATAGGCTTATCATAGATTCATAAATTGTAAGGCCAGAAGGGACCTCGGAAGATCATTAGGTCCAGCCCCCCGCACCAAGTAGGAAAGATCACTGGGGGTCGGTGACCCCAGCAAGGTGACTGTCTAGCCTCCTCTTCAAAATTTCCAGGGTAGACGATTGCACCACCTCCAGAGGAAGATTATTCCACAGTCTGGACACCCTGCCTGTGAATAAGTATTTCCTAATGTTGAGCCTGAATCAATCTTCCAGGACTTTGTGGCCATTACTCCTGGTTTTCCACTCAGGTGCCCTGGTGAACAGTTGCTCACCGAATCTTTGATGTACTTCCCTAGTGTAGCCATAAACTGCTGCCAGGTCCCCTCTCAGCCTTCTTTTCCTCAGGCTGAAGAGTGCCAGATCCCTCAGCCTTTCCTCGTATGACTTGCCTTTTAAGACTCTGATCATATGGGTGGCTCTTCTTTGGACTCTCTCAGGCTTGTCCATGTCCTTGTTAAAGTGTAGTGCCCAGAACTCCAGTAGAGCGGATGAATCACCTCCTTGGTTTTGCTGCAGATGCATCGATTGATGCATGCCAGAGTATTATTTGCCCTACTGGCTACAGCATCTTACTGCTGGCTCATATTCATACTGTGGTCTATTATTACCTCCAGGTCCCTTTCATTCACGGTACTAGTCAGTTTGGTGCTGCCAAGCCTGTAGGTGTGTTGGGGGTTGCTCGGCCCAAGGTGGAGTACTTTATGTTTCTTAACATTGAACTTCATCAGGTTCCGATTTGACCAACTTGCTAGCCTGTGTAGGCCACCTATATCTGTAGCCTATCTTCAAGCATGACCACACTCCCCCATAACTTGGTTCTCCACAAAGAAACATCAGGATTGGTTCATTGAGAATGATATGGCAATTTAAGCTTTCATTAACAGAAAAAGGAGAGCCTTTAAAGCTTGACAGAATGGCATCAACTCCAAATAGAAGCAAGATGCTCATTGCCACATTAAAAACCTAAGGAAAATGTGAGAGTGAAAGAACAAGTGGTGGTAGGACAAAGATTCAAAAGTCTACTGACACCTATGACCTGTATATTTTCTTCAGTCCAACCAAAACTATCTATGCACCAAGCACACAGGGAGCTGTCCCTCTGAGGTTCAACACTGTTTAAAGACAGCTCCACCATCAATGCATGCTGGAAGGAGCACTTTGAAGGGCTCCTGAACTGAGATTTTACTGTTAAAAACAATGCCATAAAAGTCATTCCACAGCATCCTATTAAAGACTACTTTGCAGGCCCAACAACTTATCAAAAGGTCTTGGAAGCCATTAAGCAGACGATCAATTTGTAAGGTCAAAACCATGGTTTGGAGTGTTAGCAGAATTCACAGGTATTACCAGAATTACCTGACGGGCTGTAATATGAATGTTTCTGCTATACCCCACAACTGCCTACACACTAAAGTTGGGCACTCCAAGGAACTAATGAAAGATCTTGCAAAGTACAGTAAATGAGTGCAAGCGTGGTCCCGTTCACCGCCCTGGTTGGGCGGGGCCCCCTACCCAGCCCCTGCTCCTGCTGCCCTCCTTCCCTCACTGTGGGGGCCTTGATTTGCCCCCTATATACTTCTTCCCCTCCACAGACTTGCCTGTGGGGTGCTGCTCTCCATGCTGCCTGGCTGTGCTCCTGAGCATGTGCTGTGGCTACACAAGCACATGGTGTCCGGGGCCCCCACCAGAAGGCATATTATGTTTATCAGTATATTATCGGCTACACTGGCCAAAAAAAAGCTGATAGCCAATAATGTTAATTTTCCTTTTATCTGTACTTATCCAATATCTCTTGAGTCTTCAAGAGGAGGTTAGATAGGCATCTAGCTGAGGTCATCTAAACCCAGCCCTCTTCCCTGCCTATGCAGGGGGTCGGACTCGATGATCTATTGAGGTCCCTTCCGACCCGAACATCTATGAATCTATGAATCTATGAAAAACATGTCTAACAAAATGGTTGAATGTAGTATAGAGACAGGAGATGAAGAAGAAGAGGATGATCATCCTCCAACATCCTGAGGGATAGCCAGCATGGATTTGTAGTGGGTAGGTCTTGTTTGACCAATCTCATTTCCTTTCATGACCAGGTGACCTATCACCTGGACAAGGGGGAAGAGATTGATGTCGTATATTTTGACTTCAAAAAAGCCTTTGATCTGGTATCCCATGATCACCTCTTGGCAAAACTGGCCAACTGTGGCCTTGGGTCCACCACAATCCGCTGGCTGGGAAATCGGCTCTGTGGTCGGACCCAGAGGGTGGTAACTGACACAAGTCAATCGTCATGGTGCCCTGTGACCAGTGGGTCCCCAAAGGCTCTGTCCTTGGACCCATACTGTTTAACATCTTCATTAATGATGTGGACATTGGAGTCAGAAGCGAACTGGCCAAGTTCACCGATGACACTAAACTTTGGGGCAAAGCATCCACACCTGAAGACAGGAGGGCAATCCAGGCTGACCTGGACAGGCTCAGCAAATGGGCAGGCAAGAACCTGATGGTGTTTAAAATCCAACAAAATGAACATGAGCCTGTAATGCGATGCAGGGGCTAGGAAAGCTAGCAACATGCTGGCTTGCATCCATAGATGCTCTCAAGCAAATCTCGGGACATCATTCTCCCCTTGTACTCAGCCTTGGTGAGGCCACAGCTGGAGTACTGCATCCAGTTTTGGGCCTCACAATTCAAAAAGGATGTGGAGAAACTTGAGAGAGTCCAGAGAAGAGCCACGCGCAAGATCAGAGGTCAGGAAAAGAGACCTTACGACAACAGGCTGAGATCTATGAGGCTCTTTAGCCTGGAAAAGCGCAGGCTCAGGGGTGATCTGATGGCCACCTATAAGTTTATCAGGGATGACCACCAGTATCTGGGGGAACGATTGTTCACCAGAGCGCCCCAAGGGATGACGAGGTCGAACGGTTATAAACTACTGCAAGACCGTTTGAGGCTGCACGTAAGGAAGAATTTCTTTGCTGTCCAAGCCCCCAGGGTCTGGAATAGGCTGCCATCGGAGGTGGGTCAAGCACCTACATTGAACACCTTCAAGAATAAATTGTATGCTTATCTTGCTGGGATCCTATGACCCCAGCTGACTACCTGCCCTTTGGGCAGGGGGCTGGACTCGATGATCTTCCGAGGTCCCTTCCAGCCCTAATGTCTATGAAATCTATGAAATCCTCAGTCATCTCCAGACTCAATGATGACTTCCTAACTTACTGAAAGACTATCATTCTCATATCAAGGGACTGTTGAAAATGATAACTTTTAAATGTTCCATAACAAACCTGAAACAATACATGCATCCTTAGATACAATAAATATATCACTCAAATGCTGTAAGTTTAAAAATTAATCTGCTACTTTGCCTCTCCTCAAGTTGGCCCTTCGGGCACTTCTTTACTACAGTGTTCACAGTCAGATATCACTTTAACATGCAGAAGATTTAGCTTTTGCAAAAGGTTCTCCCACCTTCCTCTTATTTAAAACCCATTAAAAGTCAGCTTGCTGTTTGTTCAGTCTCTGAATCCTCTTGGGCAAAGATCAAAAGCGTCCAGGTCACATATCAATCACAGGAGCTGCTAATGGAAAATGCACTGCTGTCTCTTTTACTTCAAGCAAGTGATGTATCAATTCAGTATCACTCTGGACAGCATTTGTGCATGCACTATAATGGAAGTTATGTTAACCTTAATCTTCAGTTTTGGGCTATTACAAGACTCACTGGTGCTCAAGAGGATTCATGAAAACAGGAGCTATATTTCTTTTATTTTCAGACTGATGTTGACTTTAGGGCCACGGTAATATGCCACTCTGACAGCTCATGGAAGAGACGTCCCAGCATCGCTCAACAGGCACAGTAGCAATTCAAGTTTACTCTGTGCCACATCAGTGCTCTTCATTAGGGACTAGCTCTGGGGTTGAAAGTGAAATATAGTCTCCATATATCCAATTCAGTCCCTGCACTCTTGGCTGAGAGTTCCAACTAGGGCACCAATTAACACCAGTGACTTGGCTGTTTGTCCACAAGGAAATGGACTATAAAGATCAACTCACCTCTAATCAGATAACAAGGACTTGGTCATGTAAAAGATCAACTCACCTCTAATCAGATAACAAGCACTTGGTCATGGCCCAGCCTCATCTGGATTTCAGATGGTCATTTAGGTTGTGATAGTCTGAAGGCTTAGGATCATCTTCTGAGCCACAAGTCCCAAGCTTTATTTATACGTGTGTAGTCTCAATATGGATATGAACTCAATATGGCTATTTTTTAATAAAATAAGATAGTGCTCAGTTGTTTACAACATAATTTTATGACTTTTAACCTCCTTAGTCTAATTTCACCAGACAGCCTGGAATGATTATTTTTTATAAAGAATTAATGATACTTAACTAATAGCATCCCAGAACAAAAAAGTATAATCTCCACCGGAGAAATTCAGGTTGAGAGATCACACTACCATTCTGTGACCTGGGTAAATGTGGCATTGAGGCATTCTGATTCCCAGAGTCCTTCTGCAATCCCTAGAGATCCCTGCTTTTTGAGATTTGTGGACTGCACTCGCTGTTATACTTTGTTACGCAGCCCAGTCAAAGGGTATAATCAATAGTAAGCAGGCAGCATATTAATTATCCTTTATGTAATGCGAATGTGACTAAAAATCTGTACAAACCATGCTACTGTATCGCATAGCCCTTAATTACTCAGGGAGCTCTTCTCATTCCTTGTTGTTGCTTTACTTTTCATTATCTCGCTGGACTGTCATTCCCTGGTACAGTGCAAAGGAAAATGCTACGGGGTCTCTTTGAACAGACCAGGTCTGCTTGACAGCCATGCACCTATTCAAAAGCTATTATGTTTACCTCCCTCTTGAACCATCAGGCCCAGAAAGCAAGTGCACCACTTAAAAGCACATGGCAGGCTGTCATTATCAGTGTGTGCACATGTGCAGAATGGCTGCTCAGAAAATACATTGTGTACAAAGAGCAATTTGCAAGGAACTATCTATATTATAATGATAACAGGAGAGACTAATAGAGGCTAGTCACATGGCATGAAGCTGCATTCGGCAAAGCAGAGAAGCACATTGCATTTGATTATGTTGCATAAAGGATCCAAGTGTATTTTCCCATTGACTCATACATTTACTTAAAATTAAGCATGTGGTTAAGTACTTGTCAAAAAACCGACCCATAAGCCTGTGTTCAACACCACTGAAGTTCACTAGATTTTGCCACTCTCTCAAGTGGAGCAGAATGAAGCTGCTAGCACTTGACTGGAAGATGTTCTGATACCATGGCATGAGGTGTTGCATAAAAATCTGAAGAGAAGGAGACGTTACCAGTAAAGACTCATTCATTCCTTTCCACCCTCATGTTGACTGTGATGATGTCAGTGCTGCACTCCAACTTCCCATACAGCTTTTCTTTCACCTCCCCCAAATACGAGAATGAAACATGTACCTGATCTTCATTAAATATGCAGTCTAAATAAAACCTTTCCAGTGACTTCATGTCTAGTGTATCAGCTCATAAACACATTTGACTGTCACATATCCCCTGCATTTAGGGAAGTTATTTTGCCATAAGGCTGGTGAACTCAGTGTTAAGGTACTGTATTTTCTCTGTATAGATTCGTTTTTTTATGAAATTGCAGTGTAAAAAAAAAATCACAATAAATGCTGCTCTGAGTTTGCCTTCTCTGTTTTGGCCTTTGCTACCTCCATGTGAGATTCTCCTAAAATAAAGGGCAAGAGCTCCTGGAAAAAATGATCTCTGCAATGCAACCTTCATTTATGGTGCAGCTGGTGCAGCCTCATTACAGCATGGAAAAGATTCGTGGCAATGTTAGGAACAGAGCTGGTTGGAAATGTTCTGAAACCTATTTCCATTGGAAAATGCTGATTCATGAAAAGTGAAAAGTTTCATGGAAATGTGTTGATTTTGATATATCTTCTGACAGAACAGACAGATTTTCGAGCTTGCCTGACCTCCTGTCAGCTTGGCCTCCTGTGTCATAGATTCATAGATGCTAGGGTCAGAAGGGACCTCAACAGATCATCGAGTCCAACCCTCTGCCTAGGCAGGAAAAAATTTTGGCCACCCTCACCATGAAGAAGTTTTTCCTGATGTGTAGCCTGAATCTGTTCTCTGTCAGTTTGTCGCCATTGTTCCTTGTTGCCCCAAGAGGCGCCCTGGTGAACAGAGCATCTCCGATCCCTTGCTGCGTCCCCCTAATGAATTTGTAGGCGGCCACAAGATCACCTCTCAGCCTTCTCTTGCAGAGTCCCTCAGTCTCTCCTCATAGGGCTTGTCCTGTAAGCCCCTAACCATAAGAATGACCCTCCTCTGGACCCTCTTGAGTCTATCAAAATCCTTCTTGAAGTACAGCACCCAAAACTGGACTTAGTACTCCAACTGTGGTCTGACCAATGCTGCATAGAGGGGAAGTTTCACCTCCTTGGTTCTATTTGTCATGCATCTGCTGATGTATGATAAAGTGTGGTTAGCTTTGCTGATGATTTCGTCACACTGACAACTCATGTTCATCTTGGAGTCCACTATGACTCCGAGACCCCTTTCCACTTCTGTGCTACTGAGAGGGTCACTTCCCAGCCAGTAGGTGTGCTGGATATTTTTACCTCCTAGGTGCAGCACTCTGCACTTGTCCTTATTGTACTGCATCCTATTGCATACTGTCCAACCTGTCCAGGTCTGCCTACAATTGTTCCCTACCCTACAAAGTGTGCACTTTATCCCACAATTTAGTATCATCTGCAAACTTGGACAGAGTACACTTCACACCCATATCCAAGTCACTAATGAAGATATTGAAGAGTACAGGTTCAAGGACCGAACCCTGTGGGACCCCACTACCCACATCCTTCCAGGTCGATACCAACCCATCTACTACCACTCTCTGGGTGCAACCCCCAAGCCAATTTGCCACCCACCAGACTGTAAACATCTAAGTCACAGCCTCTTAATTTATTTATGAGAATGGGATGAGATACCGTATCAAAGGCCTTCCTAAAATCCAAGAAAACAACATCTACCTCTACTCCTGCATCTAAGCGTTTTGTGACCTGGTCATAAAACAAAACCAGATTAGTCAGGCATGATCTGCCTGTTACGAATCCATGCTGGTTGCCTTGCTGCATTATTTTTCCTGCTGGACTCCCACAAATATGATCCTTAATAATCTTTTCAAAGATTTGTTCAAGGATGGAGGTGAGACTGACTGGCTTATAATTACTGGGATCCTCCTTCCTCCCCTTCTTGAAAACAGGGACCACATTGGAACTTTTCCAATCCTCTGGGACCTGACCCAAGCACCACGAGCACTCAAACAGCCGTGCCAGTGGTTCTGCTATGACACCAGCCAATTCCTTCAGTACCCTCGGATGAAGCTCATCCAGGTCTGCTGACTTGAACACATCCAGTCCACCCAAGTGACTCGGAACCAAGTCAGCGTCGACAGTTGGTGGGCTGGCGTCCCTCTGATGCCCATCTAAGAAACCATTAGGAGACTTATCTTGACCCTTGTTCAGGAACACAGAGGCAAAAAGCTCATTGAAGAGCTCAGCTTTGTCCTCCCTGTCTGTCACTAATCGTGTCCTCAGGAGCCTGCCTGTAGGACTGCCTCTGAGTTAGGCATCCAGGCTTCCAGGCCAGTTGGTATCTGGGCCTATCCAACTTCCACTGCTGGAGAAATGAGCTGCCCGGAGATCTGGGCAGACTGATGAACCAGACTGCCTCAATGTTCAAACTACACTGGAACTGGGGACTCCAAAGTTTCCAGACTTCTGGACCAGCTAGATCCCTCAGCTGTCCAGCTCCACTGCTTGGAGTGGGGGAACACAGGGTTTGGGGGCATTTGCCCTGGGAGTCTGGAAGCCCTGGGATGCCTGGCGCTGGCTTAGTCCTCCTGGTAGACCTGCAATGGAGCTTGGTGTCTGAAGCCACAGCAGCTGTTGGCTGAAACGAACATGACTCTATGCTATGCCATTGCAATGGTTAGGGACAAAACTGACACAAATGATGCCAGGATCAATCAGCACCTGCAAGGGAAGAGGGAAGGTCCTGAGGAGTTTATTTCATTTTGGAAACAACCTATTTCAGTGTTTCTGATAGAAAATCTTGAAGGAGCTCAGTCTGGCAGAAATGATCATGTTTTTGTGGTAGGAGGGTTGTCCAGATTCCGCATAAAAATGATCACAGAACAGTTTTCCAGACAACTCTAATGAAGAACTAGGTTGTGTTTGGCCTTCCTAGTTGTCTAGGAAAGAGAGGGAAGGGCAAGGACCCTACCTCCCACAACATCTGCACTCCTCTCAGTAGAGGTCAGGCACAATTACAAAGTCTCTTTCTTGAATTCCTCCTTGCAGATAATCTTTTGGGTCTGGATTTCAGGTGCATCTGCAAAGTACCTTCCTATAAAGACAGACATGGTTAAAGAGTCCTAAGGCATTTTTAAAAACACTAAATCAGGGAGTCCAATTCTGGTCTCAATTTTATTAATTTGAACACTGTACCAGAATGACTTCTAATATCCATCTGTGGAAGTAAGATCTGAGTCAGCCTCAACATTTTTTAATCTTTTTTTAAGCATTCCTGATGTGACCTGCAACTTTTTTCCCCTCAGCTTTTATATGCAATTAGTTCTCCTAAGGTCTTCACTTGGGGACCATTTGGTTAAATAATAGCTTACTGTTAACTTGCTTTATAATATTTTATAGACTCATTTCTGTATGTTAAATGATGCATAAAAGTAAACTAGGTCACTTGTGGAGTAAAGATTTCTACTCTGTGAAAGGTCACCAGGGATATTATGGTTTATAGGTACAGATTAAAAAAAAACAACAGAGAAATGCAGGAAATGCCATGCTGGCTCAGACCACTGATCTGTCTCATCTAGTATTCTGTCTCCTTTGATGGCAAATACCAGCTGCTTCAGAGGATGGAATTTGCAGGAGGCAGTTTTAGTCCCAGAGAAACTATTTTTGAACCCCCAGTAGTTAAGACTGGTCTTTGTGCCCCAACATTTAAGGGGTTATACCCCTTTGAATATGCCCTTTAAAAACACTTAGTGTTATAACTCTGGATTCTCTTGTTACTCATAAATATTTAACCCTACTTGTCCTCAATCTCAACTGTTGGCAATGAGTTCCATCATTAGGTGGAAAAAGTATTGCTTTTTCTTTGTTTTCAATGTGTCATCTTTCAGTTCCATTCCAACAGCTCATGTTCTTGAGGCATGGAAAACAGTATTTCCAGACTGTCATGATTTTGTAGACCCTTATCAAGTTCCCTTGTATCTATCTGCTCTCTAAGGTAAATCAGGTAAACTTTCAGCCTTTGTTCATGCAAGTGTTACCATATCCTTAGCTATTGCCACCCTTCTCTGAATTCATTAATTTCTGCTATAGTCTGTCTCAAACAAAAGTAAAGCTAAGGATATGTTGTGGCATGGTTGAAGTAACATGTAAGATGAAGGGAACATAAGTATTTATTCTCTTTGGTTAAAGAAGGAGAGAAAGGGATGTTGCTTAATGCACTGCTAGATGCTGCCCAGATCCTATGATAAAAAGCATGTCTGTTCTATTTAAAGAAAATAGAAGAACACTGAAGCTTAGAAGAATGCAAGCGGCAAGGGCATGCCTCCACATTCATTAATGCATCTTAGGTGACATGCATTAAATCTAGCATCTCCATTATGAGGTATTAGAAAAAGGTGCATTAGCCTATTTTAACGTGCATTAGCTAAAGAGCACAGGTTTTTTGTGACACTTTAATATGCATTAAAATAAGCTAATGCACATTAAAGTGCATGTATAGATGCAACCCAAGATTGCAAAATGTAGTTGTCAGTTGGAAATCACCAAAAAGAGGTATTTCTTGTAGGGTTCTACGATGACTCATTCTTGGCCCAAGGCTGTCCAACCTTTTTATCAATCAATACATAATCACAGCTCTTAAAACTCCTGGATGACATAAGAATTGGTGGAATGGTCAATAGTGATTAGGACGGCATAGTCAGACACACTGATCTGGATTGCGTGGTAACTGATGAATGAATTTTATTACAGCCAAATGTATAATTGTGCATCTAGGAACAAGGGATGCTCCCTGCAGAATGGAGAGAAAAGCAGTATGTACAAACAAGATTTAGGGCTTATAGCAGACAAACAAGTCAACAAAAGGCTCCCAGTGCAGTACCATAACAAAAGGGAAAATGCATTCCTTGGCTGTAATAATACAGGAATAATGAGTAAGGTTGGGGATGAAAGAAGAATTTAATGTCTTGAATAAAGTATGGGAGAGACCAATATAGTATCTAGTTTCGTGTCCACATTTCGAACAGCATGTTGAAAAATTGGAAAGTCTACAAAAGAGAACCACAAAAATGATTTGAGGGCTGCAGAAAAGTGCCACGCAGTGAAAGATTTAATGGTTCGACCTGTCCATTTTATCAACAAGAATGAGAAGTGACTTGATTACAGCAAGTATCTTCATAAGGAGAAAATGCTTGCCAATAAAGGGCTCTTTAGCTGGGAAGGGCATAACAAGCGCCTATGACCACAAGCTGTATTCAGATTAATTCAAATTAGAAATTAGGCCACAAGGTTTTAACAGTGAAGGTGGCTTATCACTGCAATAAACTACCCAGGGAAGTGGTAGGTTCCCTATGTCTTCAAGCAAGGCTAAATGTGTTTCTGGGACATAAGCCTTAGACAAACACATTTTGTTCAGTTCAATACAGGTTATTACAGTGGGTTACCAATGGCTTGAGATGTACAGAAGGCCAACCTAGACAACCTAATAGTTCCTCCTGACCTTAGACTCAGTGACCTAAGAATAACTAATTATTGACTCATTGGAAGTGGTTCATCTAAGATAATCAGTCAAAACCAATCATGTTTTTAGGCACATCTTGAGTGTAGTTGAACAAGCCCCTAGAGAAGTTGTGGAATCTCCATCCCTGGAAGTTTGCAAGAGCAGGTTAGACAGACTATTGCCCAGGATATTTTCATCAGGGACGATCCTGCCTGACCAAGAGGCTGGCCTATATGATCTCATGAGGTCCTTTGCAGCCCTACTTTCCTGTTTGTTATCCTATGATCCTTTGTTCAAAATGAGGGTGCCAAAAACCTCTGTACTGAAACCATAGATGGTCATTCTTTACAAGGAATGATAAGTACAGTAAAGCCCTGTCTTCTGGCATGAGTGGGGAATGGGGGGTGCCAGTAATCTAAAAATGCTGGTTACCTGAGGCACAGGGGTTTCTGGCTAGACGTGGAGCAGGGGTGGGGGTGGCGGCAGCCGCATGCAGAGCAGGGGGTGGGGAGGGTGGCAGTGGCCAGAAATTCCAGTTAATAGAAATGCAGATTAGTAAAATGCCAGATAACAGGGTTTTTACTGTATAACAGTCCAGAAATTAAATAACGAAGAAGTTTCACCAATATTCAGTAACACGTGCAGGGATAAACCCAGAGTGTGGCTTTTTTTTATGGGTCTGAATTCATACGCACTGAGACAGGTCTGATACGAAACCCTGAAACTGATACACCGGAACTGAGGGAGAAAGACGGTTAAACCCACCAATGGATTTTGCAACCTGGATTTTTGAATCCACCAATGGATTTTTCGACCACTCTGACCACTTGATAACCTAGAAATATACAGAATAATAAAGAGTAGAATGTGTTCATTACTGTAGACATGAGAAAACGACTACAAGAACCACATACAAAAGCTTAATATATATTAATTCTTACCATTTTATGCAGCACAAAGGGGAGAAAACAATATAAAGGGGTTTTCTTTACTGAATAGACCTAGCATTGTGTGACACAGAACCAGGAATTAAGAATCAGAGCTTGCAGATTCTGCTTCCAACTTAATTGCTAACTGGTTGTGTGTCCTTGGGCAGGTCATTTAACTTTTCAGTGCCTCGATTTACCCATCTGTCATATCAATACACACCTAGTTCCTCAGAGATGAGGGGCTTAATTGGAAGTTAGTACAGTTCTGCGAGATCCTCAGATCAAAAATTGAGTGGTCAGACCTGTGTTGCACAAACAGTTGTATCAGTTAATAGAATGAGCTGGCAAAACCTAATTAATAACTAACCATTGTGGTTGTAGGCCTGCATGTAAATGGCCTTTGAAAAATGAAATCTCATGTATCATCTTGCCATTTATTCACTTAGCAGGAGGAATGTAATGCTCAAAAGAGCCATGGGATCTATAATTTTGCATGCTATTAAGTGAATTATTATTAACTTCCATAGCACCATAGATGTGGCAGTGAGCATTAAGTGTTGCGTAGAGTTGCTTTGTTCTGAGTTTAAACCCACAGGGGATTGCATGATAGCAGTGAATGAAGTGACTTCCAGCTAATATCTGTGTGAGAGTTCAAAAGGTCTACCTAGACTAGTGGTTCTTAACCTCATTAGACTCAAGGCCTCCCTGGTTGGACTCAAGTCACCCCTTGAAAAGTGCCAGTTCTTAGCTTTCACTCATTTTTTACTACTGAAAAAACAATTGAGCAATTCTTTTGTTGCAAAGAACTCAGGAAGCCCAAAACTGGGCAGAAGGTTTGAAACACTATGGATTCCTATTTGAAATCTTTGGGTTTATCTTGTGACTTATGTTTGCACACCTAATAGTGCTTCAAATTGCATGGCAATCCCATGGCACCCTTGAAAGAATCTCAATGCACGCTGCCTAAGAATCACTACTTAGATCGGGGGTGGGTAAAATGCGGCCCGGAGGCCGGATGCGGCCCGCCAGGCCATTCTATCTGGCCCCTAAAAAATGTAGAAAATGAATATTTATCTGCCCCTGGCTGCCTGTCATGTGGCCCTCAATGGCTTGCCAAAACTCAGTAAGAAGCCCTCTGCCCAAAATAATTGCCCGCCCCTGACTTAGATAAATGCATGAGGCAGGGTAGAAAATTTCCCTTTTAGCTTTGGCTGCTGTGTGGAAGAATAAAGCATAGCTCCAAGCTCATACAGGTGAACTCTGACTCCTCCTTTAATTACTATCAGGGCACTAAATGGCTTCTTGCTTTCATCAGCTTCTCCTGGTATAGTAAATAATGAGGCTTCCCCCAGAAAAAATACCAAGCAAGAGGCAAAGCTGCTGCCTAAAATGAACAGAGCTTCCAAGGAAGTGCTAATTAGTCCATTTGAGAAGGCTGGTTAAGGCAAGTGAGCAGGTGTCGCTGAAAATTGGAAATAATCTGTACAAACATGTTCTTTTCCTATGTGACGGCAGAGATAATTATGCCTCACTGGGTCATTTCATTTTACATAATACCTCTCCAGTGAAAGCATACCACTGCTTTGCATAAGCACTACCAGATGAAACACTTTAGCCCTTGAAGTCAGCAGTAAATTTAACCCTTTCTGTTGTTTTAGGCAGAGACAAAGAACACTGGCAGCTAGCATTCACCACATCAAAGGAGGGAAGAAATCTTGGCCCCATCCCTGTAGGTAGTGCAAGGTACTGGCGGCAAAGCGATGAACTCAAGTGTATATTCAAGAAGGCCTGGCAAGTGTGGTCAAAAAAACAGAATAGCTCTGTGAAATCCATGCTAAATCTTTTTAGAAAAGTTGTGCTATGAGAATGCTACACCCCAGCCCCCCCTTGTTTTTCATTTGAGCGCTGGGTGTTGGCTTGATCCTTGTCAAGTACAGCACATAGTTCATTGCATCACTGTTTGGAGCCTAGTTCCACAGTCCCTGCAACACATTTGGCTATGACAATGCAAAAAATGCACCCAGGAGCAGCTTTCTGGTTTGTGCCAGGTTATAAACCCTCTATCCAGTTTTGATTCAGCCTGATGTCAGTGTGGGAAGGGTTTATTCATGTTGATATTCTATATTCCACTTGCATGGCTTGTAACCAAAGCATTATATCTTCTCAGAAAACAAAAGATCCCCTGTGTGAATGGGTAATTAACATATTAAAAGGGGTTGATTCCGCCAAGGTATTAAAAAGTAATCATAGGGGCTAATTACCTTTTATGCAAGATGTTTTTGTACAGGGCTTGACAGGCACCATGGACTCCTGCCTTTGACTTGATCAAAGGATTAGTCTGAAGTGCGTATACAGAAGACTGTAATTGGGGAACATGGAAAGATATTGTTAAGCATAAACTGACGTAAGGAGAAAAAAAGTCAGTTGTGCGTGCGCTTAAATGTGAATGATCTCTGGAAGTGACAGCATAATCACAATCAGGTTTATCCAAGCATGACTTACAGCCCTGTAAGTATGAGGAGAAACAGGCCTGATGTTTCTAACAGGCAGATGTGATTGCACATCTGGGCAGAGAGATGAAGTAATCATCCAGAATATATGCTGAACAAGGTGACAGCATCATACCACAGGCTCAGCTCCTCCTCACATGGAGGCAGGTCCTATAATCTGAAGCACATAAGTACTGTGCTAAAGTTAGAGGTGATAAAAGAAAACATAAGGCTGGATCTGATGGACACATGCCAGTACCAGGCCAGAAAGAATTACACTGGAGTAGGCACAACTCTAAATTACAGCCCCTCCTCTCAGGTGCAGCCCATTGTCACTCTGCTAGGGTCATAATCAGGAAGTGGGGCTAAACCAGAATGCTTTTGGGTAGTTATCTGAACTGAATCCATGTACCCGTCATGGGAAGGGCACAGTAGCAGAGTAGTTAAGATGCTGTAGCTATAGACATATGAGTTATAGTTTCACTTCAGACTCCAGCTGATAGTTGCCCCCTGCTAATTCTGGTGTCCCTGGGTTTTTGGCCATTCAGGCAGGGGAGACAAAGGTGGCCAAATGTGATATGAGGTGATTGCTCTTTTTTTACACTGCTGGTTGTAGGAACTGGTAGGCTTTACTCATGCTGACCTGATGAGCCACCTGTTCTCAGGCAGACCTTGGACCATTGCTTTCTGCTCTCCATGAAAAACCATCCAGTGCGCTGCTTCACCTCCCTGCTGGACTATGCCCCGTGCCCCTGCCTGCCTGCCTCTGCCTCTAGCAGGGCCACTGACTTGAGGGGGGAAGGCCGCCAAAATACAAGTTCACCCAGGGCACCAATTTCCCTAAAGCCGGCTCTATGTTCGGGGCAATTCCCTCCCTATTCTGGTACAGAACTATAGACCCACTGATAAGCAGGCAGGCTGAATAACCCTCCTTATGCATAGAAGGACAACTCTTGTTGAGGCACACAGCTATTTTTTTCATGTCCACAGCCCTGCCTTTCAGGAAAGGCTTTCATAGCTATTGTTAGCGTCACATTAGCACCTAGAGGAGTCAACTGAGAGCACTGTGCTAGACCCTAGCACATAGACAGCATTTTCTACAAACATTTTACAGTCAAAATAGACCAAACACTTGGATTGGAGGGGAAACATGCAAAAAAATATTGTTCTAGCTCCAATCCAGCATCCTAACTGCTGGACTTTGCTACCTCCCCTTTTGGACTATTTTACCTTGCTAATCCTCATAAGAAATAATCCATTAATGGTTTTCACCTCTGCCTCCTTCACAAGCTCATTAGCAGCATGTGCCTTTTGGCACAATTAGTAGAAACACTGGCTTAGAGTTTAAGTGGCATTTATACTGACAGGGATTTGCATGCTGGGGAAGCTGTGCAGAATTCACAACCTGTGTCATTTTATCTGAGGACTGAGACCAACTTCATAAAGCAAGGACAAGTGTTTGGTTATCCAAACACATTCAGGCTCTTTTCTGCATATTTATCCACATGCAAAGAGACTGGTGTCCCAGCTTCCCATCCTGCAGTGTGACCTGGGACATGTGAAGATTTTGTTGTGCCTCAGTTTGCCATTTTAACAGGGACATAACATCTGTCTATGTCTCAGAAATGTCACAGGTCTGACATAACATCTGGGAAGTTCTTGGAGGGTGCCTGGATGCAAAATACTCTAGTACCATTAATGTATCAGTAACTATGCGGTGTCTGGCTTCTTGTGATCAGACATGATAAAGAATGTTTCACATGCAAAAGCTTGTCTAGCATCATATCACCTGAAGAAATTCTTGCCTCTCACATGTACCAGTAGATAAATTTATGAGTATGTTTCTAGAATCTCCAAAGTTACTTTTCCAGGCCCAAATGGGAAAGGCTCAGAGAAAAGAAAATTGTCGGATTTTATTAATTATACCTAGGCATTGAACCATTTGGGTTTCTCTCTGAAACTGCCGAAGTACACTAGCAAGTTGTGAAAGGTTTTGATGCTCTGTTTTTCCAATTTACACTTGCTTCCAACAGGACAAAGATGCACCTGTGACCTAGAATTCATTTTTGCCATGGAGACATTCTAGTAGTTCCATCTGGTTATATATAGGATAATAAATGGAGACAGATGCAATACCAAGGTTATGATAAATCAGCAGAAAGGGTCAAACTAATCCAGAGACAGTGGCAGCAGTAATGTTGCCCAAAGGTGAAACAGAGATTCAGGCAGCAGGGCTCCAGCAGGCTAGTAAAGCTGAAAGGTTTGTTAATATATTGTAGATAGTAGGGTCAGAGTATTGTTGTGTTTGTGATGGCCCCAGGCATATGTGGGAAGCAAGGTTTGTCTGGTAATTCTTTGTATTGGACCAGCTGTGCTAGCTGGCTCAATAAAAGATATTAGCAAACAAATATCACAGAAAATTTTATCAAAAGACAGCTTTGGTGGCACTGGAGCTCAGATAGGTGTGGTAGGTTTCATACATCTACCAATCCGAGAAATGTTGTCTATCTCATCTGATCTTGTGGGACTTTCACAGAAGACGACCCCTCCTTTTCCATAGGTTTGGAAAGGACGCTGCAGTTCAATGTCCACGGCAGAAATGTGTCTTTAACTGCAGCACTCCTCACTTTCTTCATCTACAGTAATGGCAGCACTGGAGAGGAGAAGGGACTGAGGAGGAGAGGAGGTTTTAAACCCACAGACTTCACATTTAAATGTGAGAGCACTGTCATCTGCGTCACAGGCACTGTATGTGAGAGTCTTCATTCGAGTCATTTTACTGATGCTCACATATGTTGATGCTTCTTACAAGATCCAGGCTAATGGGAAATCTCCAAAACCCCACAGATTTAACTGTCACAACACTCCTGGTCTGTGGCTGCCTGCCTTCTGACAGTTACTATTAAGTGCTGTGTGTGGAGCCAGTGCGAGTGCCCCATAGTGCAGCTGTGCCCTTGCAGTTGTCCACAGCTTTCATTGTTCCAGCAGCTGACTGGAGTCTCCTAGGAGCAGAAGTTGTAAATATGGAGGGGAAAGAAAACCCTTAAACAAACAGAGCTCCTTTGTGAAGCTGATTCCAAATATACTTTTCTGCAAACGCATTTTGTGAAGAGGCCAGTTCAAGCTCAGATTGTTAAAGCTATTACCAGGTGGGATCAAATTAGTTATTTAGTGACTGCAGCATAACTTGGGCTGATATTTAAGATGCTGTGATGAATTATAGCTCTGGACAAAAGCCTGCACCAAATCATACTTTCCTGCTCTGTGAACAGATCACCTGTTGAGCAATTGCTCCAGAGATCTTGAGGGGCAGTTGTGCATTTCTGTTCCCTAAGAGATGCAACTCAAGCCAATTAGTTTTGTTACACCATTTCCCTACCCAGTCAACACATGACTCCTCCTCTTCCCAGAAGGATTTCTAAGCCCTGACCCTGCATCCACTGAATTAACACAGATATCTTAGAACAGAAATGTCTTAAATACCTGGCCTCATTACCTGATCAGTCCTTGAGGTACTATTATTCTCATTTTACAAATAGGAAACAAAGACAGAAAGAGACTGTGATTTGCCCAAGATAACACAAGAAGTCTGATAACACAGGGCACTGAACCTTGGTCTGCCCACCCCAAAGTCAACATCCAATTCACTAGACCAAAGGCAGGTAATCTTTTTGGCTGCAGGTCAGAATGACGCACCACAGGTCAGAGACGGGTGGGTGCTAGGACCCTGCCACTTCTGCTGCTTGTCTCCCTGGTGGCAAAGGGAAAACACGTGCAGAAGGTTCCCCCTACCACCAAAGCCCCATGTCCACCGGCCAGATCCAAAGAGTCTGTGGGCCAGATCGATCGGTTGCTGACCCTTGTACTAGACCATCCTGCCATCCTCACCAATAATTACCCCCCAACTGGTTTCAATAGGTACAAGACTAAGTCCTTAATAATGGCAAAGAAAAAAGCTTCAGGACTAAACAAAACAGAGGGAAACATTTTGCTTAAATCAGGAAGAGTCAGACTATATACTCAGTTACATGAGTGTAACCCCTGTGAAACCAACACTGCTTCTTCTGAAGCGGGTTTCCTCCCTGTAAAAAAATTAAGTTCTAATAATAAGCAGGAGGCTTCAAATCTCCCATTCCTGAGATGGGGAAGCAACTCTGGTCTGGGGAGGACAGAAGTAAATCCTATGCTGAGGACATGATTGTCAGGCCCAAGCATTTGTATCTATGCATTTTATATATTCACACACACACATACACGTGTGTGTGTGTGTGTTCAGTACATATCTATCTATCTCAATATTGAGATAGCTAGATAGGTAGATAGATACAATGCCTGACAATTCTGCTTGTATATATATATATGCGCCTAACAATCCTGTCCTCAGCATATATATACGGATCTGTATATCCGTGTAATCCTGTCCTCAGTATATATACACGGATCTGGACAAGCAAACAAATTACATCAAGTTCAAACCCAAACAGCTGTTTCTCAGTAGCTGTTCATTCGCCCACTCCTATCCCACTATAAATAAAAATCAAATAATGATAATTTACTACTATTTCTTTCAGGGTAAGCTACGCAATTCAGCTTTCACTTACCACAGGGTGGCTATGGGCATGTGAACAATTACCATGGAGCAGCTGTGCTGTGCTAAATCCCTGTCCTTCTTTAGCCGGTCATAATGTAAGGTTCTTAGATTTACCTTCAGGTTTCTGAGCTTTTATATTGTGCTCAAGTCCTGTTTTCAAGGTTTTCTATGTTTGTTTTTTTTTACATGACACCTGAGCTTCTCATATATTCTCATGGTTCCAGCAGGCAGGATTCTAAGACACCCACTAAAATATTAAAAGATTCATAATAGTATCATCTGAGTTAGCAAGCACACTGATGACCAGGATAACTTAGGCACCATTTAAGTTTCACTTACATCCTGTGAGTTTATCAAGTGCCAGGGCTGCCAACCTGTGATACATGTGCCATAAGTGGCATGGGCAGCCTATGTGTGTGCCACACAGCAGATCAAGGAGGGGGCCGGAAACATAGCAGCTGATAGGTCAGGAAGAAGAAAGGAGAGCAGTAGATCAGGCAGGCAAAGGGGATCAGAATGACACTGGCAGACAGGTGGGAGGTTATGAAGCTAATTTGTAGTACACCTAATAAAAAAGTTGCTCCCCACTGATCTAGTGTATAGGCCTTGTGTTGGCTCTCCTTTCCAGCAAAAAATCCACTCCCTGAAAGGAGACTAAGGAGAACCTACTGCCATGGATTCTAATCTCACTGCACAATTTTCCAGGGACACTTCCCTTTATAAATTAAGCACAGATTTTAAATACAAAATGTAATCAGGTCAGCTTCATTCCTGTGACTCTCAAGATGAAGTGTCCAGTTCAGAGCCAGTACATTTTACAAAAAGAGTAGAACATTGCTCTGGGAAGGCCCACGGGTTCTAATTCTCTTGCTGCTATAATGTATGTACGTGTACAACTGTGTACATCTATTCCTGTCTAAATTCTGCTAGCCCTTTTAATCCTGCAGCTACTGATGTTTACTGGGAATGTCTACATGAGGTGCTTTACTGCGCATTAGACTAATCTAATGTGCAGTAAAGCATCACTGGATACACATGCCCTGGATTTACTGCGTATTAAATTAATCTAATGCAACGTTTGCTAGTACTAACACATGCAGGTACTAGATAAACAGCACATTAGGTAATGTACAGTAGTGCATGCGTAGATACTGATGGGTAACAATTTTGTTCCCAGCCAGCCCAGGCAAGAGGGGGCCACTGCTGCCTGCCTAAGTCCCAATGCAGGAAAGCTGTGTCAGGTGTGGGGCAGCTGTCTCCCAGCCCCATGCATATTGGGACCCATGCACATCAGGACTCCAAGATGTGCATAGAGCTGGAAGACAGCTGCCCCTGCAGCCAGTACAGATCTCCAGGCCCCATGCACATCAGAACTGACCCCTGTGCCCCTGCCAGCCCCCAGACTGGCACCCTGGGGAGCTGGAGTTCCCCCTGGCTGCTGCAGGGGGGCAGAGCAGGGTAGGAGCAGCCTTGGACCGGGCTGCTACCGTTGGGTGTAAATCTGCACCTGACAAGGCACACATGTAGAAGCATTCCTGGCCACATCTTACTGCACCTTATTATACTGTACAGTAACCTTACTACGCATTAATTGCACATGTGGACACACCCAGTGGCCATGTCTATATGAGACAATGACTATGCAGGAGCCCAAGAGTACTGAGCAGTAGCATCGTGTGGCAGAAACCATGACATGATGCTGCTGTGCAGTAGTCTCAGGCTACAACACAATCAGCATCACAGAAAAGCTGTTTGTCGGTGCTGCTGTGCAGTAACGTGGGTTACTGCGCAGTCATTTAGTACTTGTTTATACAGTATACTGTGCGATAATGACTGTGCAGTCAGCGTCTCATGTAGATGTGGCCAACGAGTAGCAAACATATTCTGTTGAAGCCTAAAGGAGAGAATGTTCTGTGGAATTGGGAAAGGATGTATGTTGGATTTGGGTAGGATCCACTTGGAATGAGCCCCACCAGGATTCAAGGAGAAACCCCAGCATCTCTCAGCAGCAGGTCTGTACAGAACAGAAATACACCTGTTTCTCATCTGACAGCCACATTCCAGTGACAAATCAATGAAATTTCCTTCAATGAATATGAGCTCTTCTCTCTCCCTGGCTCTGATGCCTTTTCAGCTTGCAAAGATATGCTACTAATGTCTTCTTCTGTAATCCCTCACCAGTGAGGATGATTGTCTTCCATTATTGTTTTATCTGTATGCTTGAAGATGGCTGGCAAGGTCTATCTAGGATTGACACACTCTACTGCAGCTCAGACATGTATTTCTGTGTGGGGTGTGTGGTGCTGGATTCTTGATTTGGTCCATGACATGCTTTTTCTGCCACTTCCACTTTTCCATCTCCTGTTGTTGTCATGAGGTTTCAAAATACTGAGATTCCTGAAGCAGACTTTTCCTCCATTTGAGGTGGTCCTGGGTAATAATCTCCCATGAGTTAACATTCATGTTGCATTTTTTTAAGTTGGCCTTGAGGACATCCTTGAAGCGCTTTCTCTGCTCTCTTGAACATTCACTTTGGCTGAGCTGGAAGAATAAAACTTGCTTTGGGAGTCTGGAGATGGACATCCTGATGACATGGCTGGCCCAACAAAGTTGATGTTAGATGATCATCACCTCAATACTCATGGTGCTTTCTTGCAGGAGGATGCTAATGTTGTTGCATCTATCTTCCCTTTGGATTTGAAGGATCTTCCACAGGCAGTATTGATGGTACTTCAACAACTTTCAAAGTCTTCTATACATTGCCCGTCTCAGCTCTGTATAGCAAGGTGGAGATCATGCCTTCTTGATAAACCATAGGCTTGGTTTCATATCTGATGTTGTGATCTTTGAACGTCCATTTCTTCAGGTGTCCAAAGGCTGCACTTTCCCATTTGAGGTGCTGTTGGATTTTTTCATCAATGTTAGCCTTCTGCGAGAGATCGTTTCCAAGGTATGGGAAATATTCAGTGTTCTGCAGAGTTTCACCATGGATCTGGATTACCAGAGCTGGGGACTGTTCATTAGGAGTTTGTTGGTGGAGGACCTTTGTCTTCTGAATGTTAAACATTAGTCCCATTTTCTTGTATGCTTCGGTAAAGACGTCAATGATTGCCTAAAGGTCTGCTTCTGAGTGAACACACGCTACAGCATCATTGGCATACTGGAACTCAATGATTGAGGTTGAGGGGGTGTAACAGGAGGGCTGTCAGGGTCGCCGTGCACTCTCCTGTCACCTCCTTTACCGTATCTCATTGCCGACTGGCACCCTCCAATTCTCGTCCGCCACGACTTTGATCTTCTATATATATTATAGGGAGGCTGCCTTTTGCCTTCTGGTCCATGGTTGTCTTCTTACCTCTGTACTCTAGCCTTATGGGCTATGTGTGGCTCCTACCACCCCGATAGCATGCCTCAAGCCGCACAGATGTCACGGACATTGTTCTGTCTGTTTCTGTTTCCATGGCCTCTCTATCAGCACCGCCGCCCTGCTCTCCAGGGCCTTCTCAGCACCGCCGCCCTGCTCTCCAGGGCCTTCTCAGCACCGCCGCCCTGCTCTCCAGGGCCTTCTCAGCACCGCCGCCCTGCTCTCCAGGGCCTTCTCAGCACCGCCGCCCTGCTCTCCAGGGCCTTCTCAGCACCGCCGCCCTGCTCTCCAGGGCCTTCTCAGCACCGCCGCCCTGCTCTCCAGGGCCTTCTCAGCACCGCCGCCCTGCTCTCCAGGGCCTTCTCAGCACCGCCGCCCTGCTCTCCAGGGCCTTCTCAGCACCGCCGCCCTGCTCTCCAGGGCCTTCTCAGCACCGCCGCCCTGCTCTCCAGGGCCTTCTCAGCACCGCCGCCCTGCTCTCCAGGGCCTTCTCAGCACCGCCGCCCTGCTCTCCAGGGCCTTCTCAGCACCGCCGCCCTGCTCTCCAGGGCCTTCTCAGCACCGCCGCCCTGCTCTCCAGGGCCTTCTCAGCACCGCCGCCCTGCTCTCCAGGGCCTTCTCAGCAATGCCATCCTCTCTCCAGAGCCTTCTCAGCAATGCTGTCCTCTCTCCAGCCTCACCACGCCCACACTGGGGCTTCTCAGCAACGCCCCCTTCTCTGGGGCTTCTCAACTGCCCCTCTCTGGGGCTGGGGTCTGTGCACCCCGAATGCTACTCACTGGCGCTGGGATCCCCACTCTACTGTGAGTCCCCTATGAGGCCTCCTCCAACCCCTAATAGCCTCACCCAAACCACCAGTCTAACAAATAGCAATACAAACAACAACCTCTTGGCTATAACGTAAACAGAAGCTGCCCAGCCATAACAACATTCAATCCTTCCAGGGAGCCTCTCTCTCACCGCAGTATCAGATGCAGCTCCTTCATTAGGCCTCTCCTTTGTAACATAGCTGAGAGCTCCTTCCTCCTTTGCTGCTGGTAGTCAACTCCCTCCTGGCCTCCTGCCTGGGATTTATATAGGAGCCAGGCCCTGCCCCTTCCTTCAGCTGGCTAGGCAGGTATGGGTCATTATTTCCCACTAGTCGCCTCAGCAACCAGCATGTGAGGAGTCTTCCCAGCTCTCTCAGTATCAGGCACCTTAGTGCTCTGCTACAGGGGGTCTTGTTTTTGGCTTAGAGTTGGCTGAGGTTAAATAGCTTACCATCCATTTGGTAGTTTAGCTACATTCCATCTGGAAGCTTGTGGGTGATCAGATGTAGCATCACAGCAGCGAATATTGAGAAGAGTGTTGGAGCAATGGACTGTCTTGCTTAACTCCCATTTTAACCTCAAAGGGATCTATGATAGATCCCATACTGAGAACCACCACTCGCATACTGTCATGGAACAAACAAAGCGTGGTGACAAATTTGGGTGGGCATCCATACTTCAGAAGGATCCTCCACAATGCTTCTCAGCTGACAGAGTCAAAGGGTTTCATGAAGTCAAAGAAGGCCATGTAGAGTGGTTTATGTTGTTCCCAGCATTTCTCCTACAACTGACAAGCTGTAAAGATTATGTCAGTTGTGCCTCTTGATGCCCTAAACCCACACTGAGATTCCCAGGAGGAACTCTTCAGCAAGTCGAAGGAGATGGTTCTGGAGGGATCTCGCAATGATCTTTCCTGTGGTGGGAAGCAAGGCGATCCCTCTGTAACTTCCACAGTTGGACTTGTCTCCTTTCTTGAAGACTGTCAAAATCATGATGTCCCTGAGGTTGTGTGGGATTTCTTCATCATTCCAGATCCTTAAGATGAGGGCATGAAACTGTGATGTGCACTCCTCTCCTCCCTGTTTGAAGATTTCAGCAGGGATTCCATCCGGTTCAGATGTCTTGTCATTCTTCATTTGCTTGATGGCTTTCCTCACCTCATTAAGGGTTGGAGGGATTCTGAGATCATCTCTGGGTGTTGTGGGATGGAGTTGAGAATGCTCTCATCAACAACAGAGTCTTGATTGAGAAGGTATTCAAAATACTTCTTCCAATGGGCATTGATGGCTCCCCTTTCCTTGATCAGGTCTCCTCCATCCTTAGGTCTCAAGGGGGTTGGTTCCTGAGTGCTCAGGCTGTAGATGGCTTTGGTGGCACTAAAGAAACTGCACATATCGTGGGTGTCAGCACAAGGTTAAATCCCCTTAGCCTTGTCTTCCCGTCATTTGTTCTTCATAATGCGGGTCCTCCTTTGCAACAGTGTCTTGGCTTGTTGGAGATTCAATTTCTTTTGCTTGGATTTGGTGTCATTTTGCCAAGCACAAAAGGCCTTGCATTTGCAATCAATCAACTCTTGGATCTCCTGATCATTCTCATTAAACCAGTCATGATGTTTCCTGGTAGAGAATCCAAGTCTTTCTTCACAGGTGCAGATGATGGTGGCCTTGAGGGCACCCCACATGCTGCTAACATTCTCCATTGTTGTTGACTAGAATTCATCAGTTTTTCACTGAGGCACAGGTGGAAGAGGTCTCACTTGCTTGGGTCCTTCTGTCCTTCAACGTTGATCTTCCATCAGCATTGCTTCTGCTGCAGCCATTGTTTGGGAGCCAGTTTGAGTGACATAACCAAGAAGATGAATCAGTAATCAGTCCAGCAATCATCAGCTTCTAGATAGCTTAGGTGATGCTGACATCTTTGTGATCCCAGGCACGGATGATGACATAGTCAATCAGATGCCAATGTTTAGATCATGGGTGTTCCCATGATGTCTTGTGCCTGTTTTTCTGGTGGAAGAGGGTGTTGCTGATGATGAGTCCATATTCCGCACATTTGTTCAAGAGGAGAACACCATTGGAGTTGACCTTTCCTACTCCTTCCTTGCCGATGGTTCCATTCCAGAAATCCCTTCTGACTCTGAAGGAACTTGAAACCACTGAGAACAATAAGTCTGTTTTCCCCCCAAAATGTCAGAAAAGACTTGGTCAAGGTTGGTGTAGAATTCCTCCTTGGTTTCATTGGTAGCATCAAGAATCAGAGCATGTGTGCTGATGACAGTGTCTTATTGGCTCCCCACCAGTTTAAGACAGAGAGTCATGAGGCACTCATCAATTCCAATAGGGAACTCATTGAGTTGGCTTATGAGTTTATTCCTAATGGTAAAACTAATTCTGTGAAGTCAGCATTGTCCTTTCTGTCTACCCTTCCAAAGGAAGATATAGCCGCCTCCATGTTCACTGGGCTTCACTCAGTGCAACTAGATAGGTGTTGTGTTGCCCAAGTTCTCAGGCCATGATTGCAGTGCGGCACTGGGTGTTCAATATTAGGGTTGTTCATGAGGGTCCTGATGTTCCAGGTCCCAAAAATGATGGTGTGTCTGTTGGTATTTTCAAACACAGTAAAGGTCATCCCACTGGACACAAAATACTGTATTAGACAGGCTATCTTTCGGACACTTTTCTATCCCCCTCCCCATGTGGGGTTAACAGAGAGGATCCTGAAGAGGGCTGCTCTGTCACAGTTATAGCTTCCAAATCGCACTCCTGTCTCATCCAAGTGCTAGATGACCTTCTTGTAACTGCCACCTTTGTGCCAGTTCATGACTAGGAGCTTCCAGACCTTACAATCCTGCTCCCGTTGCTATTAGCTGGTCACCAAAGGGCTTGAGAAATGTGCTGGAAAAGCTGTTTCCATGGAAGACACCTTGCGTGACTTCTTTTATCAGGGAAAAACTGCTGCACATCAGTTTCCATATGGTTCTTAACAGGATGGGACATTGATCCAATGGCAAGGAGATCAAGACAACTGGGGACCTCGTTCCACTGCAGCCTTTATCTGCCTTTGCAGCCACTAAGATTCTACCATCTTCTTCTGCCTGCTCCACAAATGAGGACTTATAAGCCCATGGCTGGAGGTTGGGCAGACTTATTATGGTGGCACCCTGTACGTGCCATGTCACAACACTGTCAAAGGATATATGTGGTTTTTGGGAGGGAAACCATTGCCACCTGCTGTCTTAACCACATCCTGGTGGTGCTGCCACTGCTTGGTCCATGACTGCTTATTTGTCAGTTACCCCTGCTTATTTCACAACTAACCTTCCCTGAAGGTCACTCTACTCTCTACCACCTGTGGATATGCTGGCTAGCAGTATAGCTCTGCCCCACAGGCTACTAATGTACTCAACCCTTGAAAGAGCAGAATTTGCCATCTGCTTTAAAGCACCAACTATACTCTACTCAGAGTTATAAAATAATAACTTGTGTAGCTACCATGCAGGGTTCAGCCAGTACAACCTCATTCAGAAGTATTTGATAGAAAAGAAAGAAAAAAAGAAAACCCATGAAGCTATCAAGAAACACATACAAACAGATAAAGAAGCATCTTATTACAGAGTAGCAAATTGCCCATCAAGAATGATGGGGGAAGAGGGGCCAGTGGGGACGGAGCACTACATCCAGTCCCGCGCCCTCCCCCACCCCAGCCGCTCCTAAACCAGCCTCGCTCCCCCCATCCCACTTCTGGTCCGAACCTACTCCCCCCGCTTCAGGTCTGACCACACTCCCCTCCCTCTCCTCCTGCTTCAGGTCTGACCCTGCCCCCCTCCCTCCATTTTGGGTTTGACCCCATTCCCCCCACTTCAGATCTGACCTTGCTTTACTCCCCTCCCCACACTTCTGGTCTGACCTCCTGTCCTCCACCCCGGTTCGGGTCTGACCCCCTTCCTCCCCTCCTGTCCCCCCACTTTGAGTCCGACCCCCCCCCGACACCCCGGTTCAGGTCCAACCCCATTCCCCCTCCTCCTTCCCCCTTCGGGTCTGACCCCACTATGATGGAGGGGCTCCTGCTTTTCCTTAGCTGGCCCTGCTGCTTGTAAAGTGCTCTACCCAATATTTTTTTCTACCTCTGTGAAGGTGGGGTAGAGGGAGCTGCCACATTAGAGGCTGCAGGAGGAGGGGGAGCTGATGGAGGGACTCCTGCCTTTCCTCAGGTGACCCACCACTTGTAAAGTGCTCATGCCGATTTATTGTTTTGCCACGTGTAGAGGTGGGGCGGAGGAAGCCATTGCTGCAGGAAGAGGCGCAGCAGCAGAGGGGCTCCCATTTTAACTCAGATGGAGCCAATCGGTGCATGCGCAGTTGGGCAAAAGCGTTATGGACAAACAGACAGACAGACAAACAGACTTAAGCTTTTATTATATTAGAATCTTGTTTGGAAGAAGAGAAATTAAAAAGCCAAGCCTACACTCAGCATGTGCCCAGTTAAATTTGTCTGATCCGTTTATTATCTATGCCCAATGTAATTTAAAGTTTGGATACTCCAGGCTTTCACACTAAAAAAAAAAACACATGCGGGATTCTATTGCTGGATTACAGCTGGGGGGTTATCCAGTTACTCTGAACATTTGCTGATTTGGTTTTAGCAAGGTACCGGCGGGGAGTGGGGGAAGAGGTTTGTAATCAAATGGGAAGATGTGGCTCACAGCACATGTAGGCTCTTTCTATATTTATCACATCCTTCTGTTAGACTGAAAGCAATTTATTCACATACTGATCTTTAAGATTATGGTGGAGAATACGTCATTTTGAAAGGGTCACCTTTACTAAAGATATGTAATTTCATTTTTGGACTTCCCAGGCTTTATTGGTTTTGTTCCTCAAACAGAAAGAGCTAGTTAGCTGTGTTAGTCTTAAGTCAGGCAGAAGCTAGGGTAGATTTACACCTTATAGACTAAATCACTGAGGCATAAGCTTTTGTAAGCACCTGTTTTTTTAATCAGAGCCTGAGAAGGGACTCAAAAAGTGTCAGAGGATTTAGAAGACAAGATACAGGAATGACATATTGTACAAGGAAAGTTACAAAAGAAATGGAAAACAAGCAGATAACTTATTCCTTGCTCCTATAGCTTAAAGGCTGAAAATGGATGTGGTGAATACTTCCTTTTTTTTTTTTTTTTTTTCTTTTTTTTTTAAAGGAGCAGGATACCTGATTAGACAGTAAATGCCTCTCTGTGAATGTAGGACAGATGCGATAGTGGCGTGGGCTGAGATTTTCCAAAGCCAACTAGGGGATTTAGGCCATGCCTCCTACTGCAATTAACAGCAGTTCTGTGGCTAAATCCCCCATTCAGCACTGATGACCTCAGCTAGGGTTTTTAAGGTGACCCATTGATTATCCTATTGTGAAGCCTACCTGAGAAGGGAAGCTCAAGTGTCACTTGGCAGGTAAGGTGAATGCACAAGTCAGACTGGAGTCCTTGCTGGGAAGTTCTTGCACTGCAGCAAGTCTAGGCCTGAACAGCATGGATAGCAACATCCCAATAACGGGCCAGATCCTCAGCAGGCGTGCAGCTGCTTTGCACTCTTCAGAGAGTGTTCAGCGGTTAGGACATTCCTCTGGGTTGTGGGAAACCAAGATTCAAGCAGACCAGAGGCTTGAACCTTCATGTCCCACATCCTAGGCAAGTATCCTAACCTGAGGGCCCTGGGCTCTTCTGATTTCTCATGCTGCTGTCTCTTGGAATGCCTGGCTGAGCCAAGCAACACAGCTAGTCAGTCAAGACATGTTCTAGGAAACCATTTATATCTGAAAATGCTAAATTTGTTGCAACCCAAACATTTGATGGAAATCTGCCTGATCCAAGAAAGCTGTCAGAGAGTTTCTCAGTTCCCAGGTAGCCTAGTAGTAAGGATGCTGTCCTGGCACATACGGCATAAAGGGTCATGTCCCTGGTCTGAACTACAACCTGCTTGAATCTTGGTCTTCCACATCCAAAGACCCAAATTGCTGGTGGTCCTCTATCTATGCTGGGGGAACTGAAGTATTGTAGGAAGAGACAAATACTTGGGAGAATCTATCTTCTTGAAATTTCCCCCATTATCCGGGGGAGCTGTCCTCAGATGGCCAAGCTGACCTGCAGCCTTGAGGTTCTGTTGCACTCACTGCTACTGGATACCCACAAAGCTGCCCGGGGAGGGGAAGCCCAGAAACAATTGCTCTTATTTTAACAGAAGTGTAACCTAAGAGAAAGCTGCTTCTATTTCCTCCATGCATCGAATTCAAACTGCAGGACCTCACAGCCCAAGCTTTTATTAATAGCCTGCATGTCCCAGGCATTTTTCTTTTTTGGTTCTCACGAGTTATTTTTCCTGCATAGCTTCCCATGATCACTCAATTTTGGGAGCTGATTAGACCAACTGGTGGGATAAATCCCCACAGATGAAAAAAATAACAGAAAATCAAGAGTGTTTCTATAAAAAGTTTAGAACATGTGCAGTGCATTGTGGGCAGAAACGAGACTGAGCACGTATCTGTCTCTGCTTTGCTGAGAAAAACCTCAGTCAGTTATGTGGGGGTTTTGTTTTTATTTTTCTGGAAAAAAAAGGCAACCAAGTGGCACTCCACCTGTTATCTAGGGGCCAGATTGGGATTAATTTATCTCACGAGGTGCGTTTCTCTTAGAATAGTCCCATTATAAACAGTGCGATGACTTGAGGAGTAAGGTATTATTCAGCATGAATAAAGGGATCCTGCTGGCCTTTTAAGTGCACTTGCCACTTACCTGTGGAGCTTGAGAATCAAATATTAAAATAACCTCTTTTTACATAAAAGACCCCTGCCTTCTTTTCACCTTTTTAAATAAGTCTCTAATATTGCTGAGACTTGGTTGACTATAATAAAGCCCAGTTGGGGAGTTCTCCGAAACACCAAGAGAGTCTAACTGAAGCAAAGAAAAACTTCTTGATGGGAAAAGAGGTCAGTTTATTTCAATGGCTTGTTCACGATGGAGCTTTAGGTGCTGGTACATCTGTGTTGTTGTGCCAATGCAGAATACCTAAGGTGACATTCTGGTCCCCTTAAAATCAATGGCAAGACTCCCCTGGAGTCCAGGTTGTATCTCCAAGGTACAAGATGAGATCTGTGCTAGTGCTGCAAGTGTCCATCAGAGAGGTTTTACAATGATGCAAAAGAGAGTCAGGCAGGCAAAGCCTAAGAGAACCAGTACATGGGAAACACTCCTCAGACAGCCCCATGAGTTGTTTCCAAAGCAGAATACAAAGGGTAGAACCAAACAGGACTTAGGTCCTGAATTGGGACTAAGAGGAGGCTTGGTGCTCCTGGTACGTTTTAAGATAAAGCAGACTGCAGAAGGAGCAGTCTGCAGGTGCTGCAGGAGGAAATCAGGAGTCAGTTGACCTAAGAAAGAGGTTGGACTTGCAGGATATAAGCCCAGAGCCTGAGCTGAGGCAGTAGTCTGATCCTGGAAGTTGTGATGTGAAGAACTCCTAGGCAGCAGGGTTGCAGCAAGGTTCCTGGCAAACACCCATGCTGGGGTAAGCAGACTGGTGGTTTAGGGATTGAGAAAAAGGGAGGTAAGGTAGCCTCAGTTGGATTGGGAGCAGGGCTAGGGCCCAAGAGATAGGGGTCAAGGCCAAAGAGCAGGGACATAGCTGAATGGTTGTGAGAGCAAGGAGGATCAGGGACTCATAGCACACAAAGGGGCTAGAGGCAGAATCAGGGACTCATAGCCCAGGAGAGGTGAGCAGGGCCAGGGAGCCTGGAGGTCTCAACTAGCCTAGGAGTGGGTCTAGGGTCTGAGAAGAGGGATCAAAGGCTGAGGAGGGCCATAGCTGGAGACTGACAGGGTCAGGAACCCACAGCCCAGAGAAGGGCAGAGTCAGGGCCCGGGGAGAGGTGGGATCAGGATCAGGGATCCAGGGCTGAAACCAGGAATAGCCAAGATGGGTGAAGTGCCCGGGTGTGGACAGAGAAATACAGCTAGATAGCGAATGGTGACATCTGTGAGGCATGGACATGGTGTAAGGGGAAGCTGGAGCTATGTTATAAGCCCTTAAGGTGAAGTAGGGACACCTGAATACCAACATGGGATTGGAGATCCCTGGGGCAACCTCCCTTTCCAAAGACCGAAGAACAACAAGGCATGGCAGAAAAGGTGAAAGGGAGCAAGCCTGAGGAGTGGGAGCCAAACAGGGGCTGAGTGAGTGCCTGTTACAGTCTAAAACTGCAGCCCTGCTCATGTGATGCCTTGCCCTGGAGGTGTCCAAAGTACAGAGGGGTCTTTCTATTTCACTTTAGAGTTGCACCTGTGTACATGCCCTAAATCTATGCAGGCCTGACAGGACAAAGGCCAGGCCTACAACCACCTGCCTGCCAAGCATAGGACCATCGCCACCACCAAACAAATCCCAGATTTCACTCCTGATCCTTCCCAGCCCTCTGCTCCTAAGAATAAGTAGGTCATTGTGAATCTAGCAGCCTATACTCTTGCAAACACAGCATGAAGATACTACTTTTAAAAATGCCTCTATGTTTACATGGAAACACTTACCTCAAATTTACCAATCCAAGTATGTCCATGATGTTCATGAACATGTGTTGCATACATGTATATGTGATGTGTTTGTATGCATAACCCTATTACACTCATAACCTTGCATTAAAAGGACGTTAAGGCTGAGAGGCACTCCAAGTTACAAAATGCCAGGATTTAGGTTTCTTGTGTACCTGAATTGGAGCCTATTTCATATATGATATAATTGCAAGCTATTATTTCAACAGCCTTATTTGGTACACAGGATGGATGATGCTTGTTTCAGGTACATCTGCACAGCAAAATGTGATGCTCTGTAGAACTACCCACGAGAGCCCAAAATGACCCAGCTCAGGTACTGGAATGAGCATAGCTGTGTTCACACTGCACTCCACCTGAACTAACTTACCCTGCTTCTCAGCTCAGGCTGAGAGCACCATGCTACCACAGCTCAACTGTTTCTGGCACTTGCCTAGCTGTATCAGCATGCCCCTAGTGAACAGCACTATTACCATATTTTCTTGCATACCATATGCTCCCAAATAAGCTTGTTTCAAGAAGGCAGAATGAAAAAAAAAGAGACTTTTTCCAGAGTCATGAATGAATGAGGTCACATGAAGAGTCTCCTCTTCAGCATCATTCATTCTCTCCTTGAGCTGTGGAGCTTGCAAGCTTTAACCCCATTGTAGCCAAATTGGCAGCAGCTGTGATGGGGTTAAAGCTTGAGCTGTGGCATTTGCAAGGAGACAATGTGGGAAGTGGCAGACTCTGCCCCATCTCCATGTTTCCAGGAAGGGAAGGGAATGGAAAGCAGCACAGCCCCTGGTGGCCACTACAGCATCCCTAAGCCTGCATTCTGGTGCAGAAATCAGCTTCTTGCTTAAACATGCACCCGAGTCTTGAAGGGTTAACTTTTGGGGAAAAGTTGTTTGTGGTTTGCAAGTAAACCTGGTAAATGATGTCCCCTATGTTTTATGGCTCCTTGCCTCTTTTTACCACTCAGTATTCAAGTTTATCACTATCTTTTCTGTGATTTCTTCATGTGTTTTCCTAACAGCTCTACGAGGTGAAGGGGTGGCATTACTCCCATTGCACAGATGGGGAGCTGAGGCACAGAAAAGGTAGGGTCAAAATATCCATTAATTTTGAGCATCCAGTGTGAGTCACCTAAGACTCTTCTGTTTCAGAGGACATAGTATTAGGTAGCCTTTAATGTGTTCAAAGCACAACTAATGACTTCAGTTACAGTGCTCAGTGAGTGTTCAGCATGTCTGCACATTGAGCCATGCATCTTAGGTCAGGCATCTAAAAAATGAGGAACATGCCACTAGTGACCACCTGTGAAAAGTTCAGTTTAAGTGACTTACAGCATCACATAGGAACTCTGTGGCAGGGGAAGGAGAGAATCCAGTTCCCCAGGAAAGCATTCAATCCCCTTCATCACAGAGCCCTCCCATTTCTTCCTGCAGTTCCCTTCCTCATACAGTACATACTTTCAAATGAGGCAAAGATCCTATACAGAACAGCCTTCATCACTGCAGCATAACTCTGATTCATCCTCAGAGTAGGTCAGTCCTAGGCAGTAAATGAGGCTGAGTCCTGAGGACAAAATTGAGTAAGAACATCAATGACAACTGTATCATATATGCTAGGTGCTGAATTAAGGCGTCACAATTAACCTTAATTCTGGCATGTCCCAAGTTTTGAGTGCTTGACTTGACCATCCTGATGTTCTCCTATCATTAAAAAACCACAGGTGCCGTCATTTAGCATCATCTTGTCAGCCATGTACGTCATTATCATTGGAACCTTTAGACCAGCACGCAGACCTCTGTTACTAGAGCTAATGGTGTAACCAATAGCAGTAGTAAGTTGTCATCCCATATACAGACCAGCGCTTTATATTTGCATATATTTGGCGGTAAGCATCACAGCTCTTTGCTGACAGAGAAACACTGAGACTCCAGGCTCCTGGATTTCATCCCAAGCTCTAGCCGTCTGGCCTCTTCTACCCAATCCAGACTTCTGACCTGTCCCCTCCAACCTATCCAAACCTCTTTCACAACCCTGGTTCCTTGTCTCTGTTCCATTCTCTTCACCTCAACAGCCCTGTTCTGTAACGGATGTGAAGTGGATGCTACTGCTTTTCAAAGAAATGGTTGTCAGAAATATTTAACTTTCAGAAATGGCTGAAACTAAGTTCCAATATTTAAAAAAAACCCCAATGACTAATAATCATCCTGAAGCAGAAATTAAGTGTGGAACTTTTCAGCCCAAATGAATAAAGTCTGGCAAAGTTATAAGCAAATAGACAAGGGTCAGACAGGGTGCTGCTACCAATCCTGCTGCCAGTACAGCTTTTCCTCTGTGCTGATTATAGTCCACACTCCCTTATCATTTGTGCACCTTATGGTCATTAATGGGCTTGACCCCACAACACCCTTTTGACGGGGAAAAAAGTGCTAGCTCTATTTTGCAAACAGTGCAGTGAAGTACAGGCTTGATGGCACGATCTGCCAAACCTCATACAGCAAGCCTGTTAGGCATGGTAAATGAATCCAAGTTTCTAGAAACACACTGTAGTTCCTTACTAGTCCATCCTTCCTCAGCGACAGTGATCCCACTCCTAACATCATACATATGCACAAGTATATACATGTGATGGATGTGCAAGAGTGAGAGGATGTATAATTACATATGAAAGCATTCTGTAGAAGTAATGGTAAATTAATTTTTTTTACATCCCTTGCCTTTCGTCTCTCAAATTATGTGTGTGTGTCAGACATAGCCAGACAGTGCCCTTTGCATTGCTAAGATAAAAATATTTTTTCCGTAAATGCATCGCTGTATTCTCCTGGGGCAGAAGAAGGCTGCTAATAAAATCATTCTTAGCTTTTGGAATACAATTTACCATTTATCTCATTGTGGAAAGCCAATCCCAGGCTGTTTTCTTGTCTCTCTGTGGCTTCAAAGTCTCTAGAGTTTAACTATTTGAATATATTGCTTAATGAATAAATTTTAGGGATGAAGCTCTCTGCCACAGTACAAGGGCATTGTATGGCTGCCTGTTTTCTTGAGCTATTTAGAGACACATCTCCCTAGCATGGGCTCTCTCAAAATTAATCAGCATCTCAATGAAATGTCTGTTCCCTGGTGGCCAGATACGCCTGTGCGCATGCACACTACTACCACTACATCTTTCATTGATTTAACAATTTCGTGTTACCCAACCAAGCTGGTATTGCTCCTTCTACCACTGGAAAATACAGAGGTGTTACAAGTGATACCGCTTAGTGGAATGAAAAAAGAATCTGTTGCATGACAGGAGGGCTCTGACTTTTAACATGTTCAAACACTAGTGTTTTTAACATAGTCCTATTCCACCTCACGTTGTGTTAAGACAACAAAGGTGTTCAGTGAATGGGTCTGTCAGCATGAACCTGGACTCCCACAACAAAATGTTCCCTTAGCAAACAAATGGGTATCACCTACCTGCCTGGGTTTGCCCATACACCAGTTCACTGCCAAGTGAGAAGGGGAGGGAGAGGAGAGAGCACGCTGTTAATATCTAACCATCTACCTACAAAGTGGAAAGGCAAAAGAATAAGACACATGAACCCTAAGATCCCCCATTTACTAACAGACCAAATGCAACACAGCCTGTGTCAGTGCAGGCTACCATCACTGTGCCCCCAAAACATGCCTTCATCCTGCTTGTGGGTCTGAGAACAGAGCTGAGTTTCCATACCTATTCAGCTCCTGCACTGTGACAGAGACTCCTCATCAGGCTCATGATGCGAATACTGGCCCAACAGGAACTAGACTGTAATAGACCGCCAGCAGCTTGGGCTGCAAATAAACAGAGTTTGGATTTTATATGTTTGGACCCCATTGCTGGCATGGGGAACATCTGATCATAATAACTAATTGTTATCTAAGGAGTGAAAATCCTTCCATTGCTCCACAAGCAGCAGACTGCAGGGAGTATTACACCACTGGCTGTGCCTACTTGCGACTCATCTGCATTGTTCTGTCTTGCACCATATCCACTCAGGCCTTTGAGCCTGCGCGTTCTTAGGGGCAAGGATCCTGCCCTACATTTGGCATTGTTCAGCTATTGCAGAGCACAGTGTGAAAAACACAAAAGCATCTCTGTTTTAATCCAATCCTTTGACTTGATTAATAGCTCTGTGCTCCAGAAGATCCCAGCGAGTTTTAAGGCACATGAATAAAATGTTAAGAAAACATGTATTTTTTTCTAAAGTCCCATTAAACTGTCGTGTCCTTTTCCCTGCATTTCCTTTTCCCATCATTGGCAACTGTCAAATTTTCTGTGTGCGCTAAAAAGAACAAGGCTTCTCCTGTATAACTAGCTGCCTCCTCTCTCTCTCTAATCATCTTGTGATACCACAACGCACTATGCATGACAACTCAACTACTTTCAACAGGATAAAATGTGATGTTGCCAACTCTGGAGTAGGAGGCTGGGGTGACAGTAAATCAAACAGGAGAAGACCAAGAATTATTACCACTCACCCAATAAACAGTTCCAAATACCAGGAGAAACTTATACTGGGGAACAGATGACTACGCTAGCCTCATGTTCTATTTGAGAATACCCATGAGCAGATCCCCATTTCTTCAAATATATTTGATACTTGCATCAGTTTGGTAAATATTTTTTCATATTGTTTACTTTATGGATTGCCAGAGAATAATCTAAATCTGAGCCATATTCTTTAGTCCCAATTGGTCTGGTAAGTCACATGGCATTGTTTCGGTTTTGTGGTGGGACAAATGAGCTTGTACTTCTGGTGAGGTTTGAAATTCCCTTTCCACAAATATTTGTGCCAGTAAAACTCAATGGCTAGAATAGCAGACAGGAACTGAAGAATTTTATATACGATTTAAATGAAAGCTTGCAAAAATATGGCTACCCATTATTAACCAAGTCCCACTTAACATTATGCTTTACATGTACACAGTGCTTTATTGCTATAATTATTATTTATACTGAAGTAGCATCAGTGGCTCCCTGCAGGATCAAGACCTCATTATTTCAGGCACTGCATATACATGTGGTGAAAAGATAAGCTCTGCCCTGGTTAACTTCAGTGGTTTGGATCAGAATACAACAGGCAACTGAATCAGAAAAATATGGCATGGAGGAGGAGGAAGTATCAGTGAAAGGTAGATGTCTACTGCATACCAAACAGTGGACTCTGCAGTATCAGCACTGCCTAGGCATTGTGGCAGAGGTGAGCTTTAACCATGAGGCCTTATGAGCATTCATTTGTCATCAACACAACCTGGGGAGGCTGGTAAATAGTATCATTTCCATCTTACAGGGAGGTGAGGAGATTTGCTCCAGGCCACAAAGCAACAGTGGAAAATCTAGGATCAGCACTTGGGGGGAGGGGGAGGTAGGAGGTTTGTAAACTCTGTGTGTGCAGGACACTCAGTGACTTCAATGTAAATTCCACATGGGATGGCCCCATAGGACATGCTTCCTCTTCAATCCAGTAGGGTATACTGCCCTTCTCTGGGCAACACGAGTGCCTGTATTCAAACTGAAGTTCAAAGACACAGTGTCTTCCTTGCTTCCCAGCTGCTGAGGGCTCCTGATAATTTGCTGTTAGCATCCTCCATGGCTGCTCTGCCTGTCCCTTACTACTCTCTGCCCACCTTTTTCAGAGGGGAGTAGAGGGTCATGCCCATACACTCCAGGGCCAAGGGGCAGGTAGCCAAGACAAGAATGCAAAGCCTTAATTCTCCTTATGCCCTTATACAGGCATGTGGCTCAGCTCCAAGAGACCAAAAGGTGGTTCAGGGGTTAGAGTGCTGCTCTGGGACTGAAGACCACAGGATCAATTTCTTGCTCAGCAACAGACTCTGTGCATCACATCAGGCAATTTGTTCTGTCTGTGACCCAATTTCCCTATATTTAAGCTGGGTATAATAGACCTTTCCCCTGCTCACAAAGGCAAGGGACAGACATTCAAAAAGCATGAGCCTGAATTGATTCAATCTTTGCAGATTAGTCTAACCTGGCTAGGTTAAATCAGTTTTGTAACCAGACAGACATCCCAGAAAAGCAGGCACGTGCCTGCAGTGGCTCAGGTCAGAAGCTGGGGAGCAGGTGTTGCTAGGGCAGCTTTCCCATCCCTTCCACAGTACTGAGCTGAGGTGGACATGGCCAGACCCTGGCAGGATGCTCTGCTTAGCCCAGCAGACAGGGAAATGATAACAGTGTTTATCATCCCCTAACAAAGTATTTATCATCCCATTAAGGAACAACAGAGGGACATTACCAGCTACCTGTTGATTCAGCAGGGACCATAGCCAGTATGTGGTCTGCTACCTAATACACAGACACCACTCAAAGCAGGGGGAGGAAAGCAGCCTGCATTCTGTGCTGGAGCTGCAGCCAGGGAGCAGAAGGAAAGGGCCCGCTCTGCTGCGGAGCAGAGAGCCCCTCCCAGCCCAGAGAGCATGCTAGGATGCTGGGTTTAGCTTAAACCAACAAAGGGTCTGGGACAAATATTACATAAACCCGTTTGACCCCAATCAGTTAAGTCTGACACTTCATTCAACCAGGTTTATCTCATACTGGTTTATGCCATTTTCAAACTGGTTTATGTGCACTGAACATCTGTTCTGTTAAACCTGTTTAAACCAGTTTCTGATCACTTAAACCGGTATATGTGTGATGTCTGTCTGGAACCAAAGGCATTAGGAGAACAGATATGTTAAAGACAGGAAGTTGCTCAGTACTATTATAATGGGGTGGTTGGGGGGGGGGGGCAGGCAGTGGGGAGTGAGGAGGGGCACAAAAATCTCAGAGATACCTAAACTACTATCTAGTTTTTTGATGCTACAATAGCCAGTGAGATTTAGGACAGCATACAAATCACAAAGACAGCTGGCCCTTTGTCTCTGCATGCTTGGAAATGAACTTCTGAACTTTTTCAAGAAACTTCAGACAGTTAAATGATACTTACTAATTCTAGGGCTCTGCTCAGCCCAGACATCTATCTGTCCTGGCAGATCTAATGAAGATTTCAGTCTGCACAAGAAATGGTTATTCATCATCATCATTTCTCTTCCTTCTCCACCCTACCCCTTGTAAATATTCTGCCCAGTTTCAGAAGGAATGAGAGAAAGAGCCATAAATAAAATGCATGCAACTATTTTTGGAAAGACGCTTTGGTTTTTTATTTCTCCCCTTCTTTTTATGTGTGTATGTAAACAATTATTCCACAATTATTTTGGCTTATCTAATCTCCCCAGAAAATCTCAGAGCTCTTTTATGGCCTAACTATTTCAATCCACTTATCCGACAGGCTTCCTGGGGTCAGCTTTTGCCATCCTTTCTTGCTAGCTGGTAGATTTTCAAAACATTTCAGCATCCCCTGACCTGGAACATCACAATGTGAGCAATGAGGTTCTGAGCACTTACTAAAATTTGGCGTTTGGATAAGTTCTTTGAATTTGGCCCTAGAAAGATATAACACATATTTACCTCCATGCACGATCAGCAGTACCATTTAAGTCGGATCCCAATAGAGTGTCAGTGGTACTAGGGAACTGTATCTGTAAGTGGCCCCTTGTGTATAATGAAGAATAAGAGTACTGCCATGTTGTCCTCTATGACTCATAGTAATAGCCAACAGTGGAGATACATAAATTGCTTGGTGCTGGTCTCACTTTACTTCCAATGAAGTCAACACAGAACATGAACATCGGGATTGTGTAAAAGCGTTTCAAAGAGAGGATAAGGACATGCATGCCCACATGGCAGGGTAGTGGCAGGGAGGGACTATGTTCTGGAGCCTGCTCCCTGAAGCACTGCAGTTGGTGTAGGCCTGGGAGACACAGTGAAAGCATCACCCTGAGACTCCTAATTTGTTCTTTAACAGGTTCCTGTTTCTACCCTTTGGAATCACCTAGCATCACTGTTTACACCAGTTCTACAGGAGTCCTAGGAATAGTGCTGGTCCTGGCCCCTTGGACAAGTATGGAGAAGAAAACTGCATGTGCCTTCCACCTACCAATGACATACCACACAGGGGTAGGCACAACCTGACCCTGAAACAAGAATTAGAAAGCTCAATTCAAACTCCTAGGCCTGTGGATTCAAACATGAGTCCCTTCCCACTGGAAGCACAACAGAGCTACTCTGTACTGGGTTCACAAGCCAGTAGTATAACTAGGGTGACTGAGGCAGCAGCCCTGGGTGCTGACTTGCAGTGGGCCATGAAAAAATAGCAGCTGCCACTGCAGCTGCACAGTCACAGAAGTTTCTCTTACCTCCATTCATCACCACTGCCCCAGGTGCCCAGCTGACTTGTTTCATGTCTTCTACTCCCTTGAGGCTACATTGACCAAGTGAGAGATTCTGCGCTTGAGTCTTCCAGTACAAATAATAGAGTCAACCAGTTAGCTGATTTTTTTCAACTCCTTTTTTTCATGAAAACAATACTTTAAAAAAGGTCAGCAATGAGGAAACACAACCACTGACAGAAGTCAAGAGCAGCGACCCGCAAGTCAGAGGCAAATGTGTACCTCTGTCTAGACTCCCGTTGGTGCACCTAAGTGACTACCCAGTCAGCAAAACAACCCCATATAAATGAGGTGGGAAAGCCTTTTCTTCTCAGCTTGACATACCTTTCTCCTGCAGAAGCCAGCATTGCCAAACCAGTGGGCAAAAAACCAATCATGAGACAGACCCCAAAAATGAACAGAAGAAAACCATTCACAAGATTTTTTAAAATAACAAATCAGGGGCTTCCTGGCCCTTGTTTTCTGGCTTTGATGTGCTGGGTTTTTACCTTCAAGTGTTGCTCTACTATCATAAAGTATTAATATTTACTCAAAAGCTAAAAGTTGTAAGAAATCATAGGACTCCAGGAGGTAGGGTTTTCATAACACACACACACACACACACACACACACACACACACACACACACACACACACACACACACCCCCCCCCCCCTCAGGAGAAACCAGTTCTGAGGCACTGACATTTTCAGCACAGTGAAGTGCAGGCAGAACCGGGCAGGGAGAAGATATCATGTATAGACTGATGTGGTGGGGCTCAGATGTGAATGTGACCACAGGTAGAGCTGGGGGAGTGGGGAGGAATGATTAGGATATTTACCTGATTCCCTGGCAGCAGCCCAGCTCCATGTATGCAGGTGGCATCTCAATTTTTCCTCCCTTTTGATTGAAAAGACCAGTTCCTTGCACCAAGCTGTCATCATTTCCATTTCCCTCCACAAACACCCACTCCTCGCCTCCCCAGTAGCTTTCTCTGGGGCTCACGCAAACCATTGCTCTCTCTTCGGAGAGCTTCCACCCACTTCTGGGGAACTCCAAGTAGCCTCACTGCCTCTTTCAGAGGTGGTGGTGGTAGTGGGGAATAGTTGCCCTTTTTTTGGCCCTCACCCCATAATTGAGATGAATGTGCACACCTTCTGTAGCTCTATAGCCAACCAGAGCTCTCTACACAGATGAGACAGTGAGAAGCAGCCTACTCTATTCCCTGCTGCTAGGTTTTGCCCATACAAATCCCAAGACCAGACTCAGAACCTGTCTCTAATGGTTAGTAGATGATCAGGAAAATTTCCTCAGATGCTCATACTCCTCCATAAGGTTAGAATATCCTAAGCAAGGCAAAGCATTTTCAAATCAATACTGCTGTGAATAGGAGGGTTTTGTTTTTTTTTTTTTTTTTAAAAGAGGGAAGTAGATGCAGTTGCAGACAGGCTAGCACCAGGGGAAAGGAATGGTATGAGAAAACAGAGTGTCTTTTGGCTTTGGGCTAATACTATGCATAGTTTACCTCCATGACCACTACTTACCTGGCAGGGGAAACACTGTGACCACCAAGGCAGGTTTCCTAGTCACCCCTGGGGATGGCCACTTTCCTGGCACAGGGTAGTACCCAAAGGTAATGTAGTTTTAAACCTACTTTATGAAAATGGGAGACTCCTCCCTAGTTTGCTCCTGTGGCCTTATGGCTGAGAGCAAGTGAAACTGGGGGGGCATCCAAACCCCAAGCCTCCAGGCTTGGGTCTGTACGTAGGATGCCAAAGGATTTGGAAACATCTGAAGCCCCAGGTGGGCTGGAGGAGGTTTGCCGGTAGTAGGGCCAATTATGGTTCTTGACTGACTCATGGATTTAGACTTGATTTGGTTGATATGGCTTGGAACACGAAAAATTCTTTTAAAAAAAATAGAGTGCTAAGGCAATTGTAGGAGTGGAAGCAAGCCCAGGGTGACAATGGATCCTCTTTACAGGAGAGATGATCGCCCCCATTTTGCTCTCCCTGTTGATAGCACCCTGGGTTCTGAAGACTGATAATGAAGGAATGTCAATGCAGAGCTCGTGCCTGCAGCTTTAAGTACTCCCAAGAATTCAGAGCTAGTTTTATGAACATGCCAAAGCCCAGGGAGGCCTCTTCATTCTTGCTTGTGATATAACCACAACAGCTGGCTGGCTATCAGGAAGACAGACAGTGTCTGG